>NC_066386.1:2616683-2916683 GCF_013377495.2 Cygnus atratus
ATATTTATGTCCTTTCTTATACGTGCCACGAGGAGAGAGTTTCTCCCCCCTGCCTGGCCCTGAGCAGAGCGTTATTTTAAATTGTGCAAAATCGCCTCGCTTGCTCGGGGAGGCAAAGCACAGTCTATTTTTACCATCTCATGATTTTGCCATCGCTCCATCCCGAGGAGGGATCGAGTTTCCTGGACACCGTGGGCTCCGCTCGCGGGAGATTCCTTCGCTCGGTCCTTATAAGGCACCAGAGCTTCGTCCCCGCCAGCACCGCGAGTCCCCCCTGCCGCGCTCGGGTGATGGATCACGCTGGAAGGACAGCGAGAGGAAGAAAAAAAGGAAGGGAAGGAGGATGGGAAGCCTTGGGGCTGGAGATTAACAAATGAAAAAGACAAGGGTGGGGGGGGGACGGTTGGAGAGACATTAGGAGAAATTACAGGCATGGAAATCGAGGAGTGTAATCGAAACCAGACCGGGACACTTTGATAGTAATGGAAATCAGGTTTGGGGGAGTTTGGGGAACGTCACGTCCCTCCTGCCCTGGAGACCTGCAGTTGGGGTGCTTGGAGCCTTCGCCCCATGCTGGATACCAGCCTGCGAGGCTGCAGCCCCCCACCCCACCCCTCCCACGTTTCCAAGCCACCATCGAGGACACCCAGAAGCCAAAATCAACCTGTGATCTCTGCTCGGGACCCGCAGGCAGCACCAGGGGAGCTCTGTGGCCTCAATCCACAGCTCCTGGCCACGCACCCCCACATCTTCCCGAGCCCTCCTGCCCTCCTCGCTGCTGCGCGCCGTCCCCAGCACCAATGGTCGATCTCTGCGTGATCCGCCCGGATTCGTACCACCGACACCGACGGGTTGCGGCGGTACCGGTGAGTACAAAAGACACCGAGAACACACTGAGACAGCGGGAGCTTCTTCCCCAGGCCAGGGTGGGAACATCCGAATGGGCAAAAGCAGCCCCAGGTTTGGGATGCTGCCACCCTCCGAGTCCCATTCAATGGGAATAACTCCCTGCGGAGCCCAGGCTCGGGGTTTTGGAGCGCTCCACGCATTTCGCAGGCTGCGTGCACCCCCGGGAGTAAGGGGAAAAGGGGAGGTGTTAAGGGCAGTCCCTCCCCGGCTTTCTAAATGCAGAGAGCAGTTTGCCCCTGAATGGTAAAAAAAAAAAAAGCTGCTGCGCGAGCCTGGGGCCACCCAGAGCTCCCCGCAGAAGGTGCCCGGTGGTTTCTAAATCGCTGTTGAAGATGGAGCTGCTCACCCCATAGCTCCCTGCCAGCTCCTTTGCGGAGAGCAAATGGGTGGTTGCAAAGCTGCCAGAGGCACCCAGCAGCTGATGGGAGCGAGCAGCACGGCCACGAGCCCAGCGCACGGGAGCTGACCTTGGCCTCAAGCCTTAAAAGCTTTCAAGTGCCCAAATCCCACTGATCGAACGGAGAACCAGAGGGAGCCCTTGGCTTCCCCCCGTGGCTTCGAGCTCTCTAGAGGCGGGCTTGGCCCTTGCCAAGTGGCTCAAGGTGCAAATTTCTCAGGAAAGGTGGCCGAGAGGGTGCAAATGACCAAAAAAAAAAAAAAATCCTCTCCTCTTTCTATTTCCACTGCAAAAGAATGTGCTTTTTGTTCCCGATTTGCATGAATTCCTCCCCGCCCTGCAGGGATGGTCCTTGGAGGAGGTGGCTCCTGGCAGAACGAAACCCCACGCTGAAGCCTGCAGCACGAGCCCCCAGCCTCATTTCCAGCCCTAATTCCCTCCCTGCTCCCAGCACAGCCACGGCCCTCGAAGCCCATCCCGTAACACGGCGGCACCCACGCTCTGCCCGGGCTTTTCTTTGCCTTTTCCTTTCCCTTTATTTATGCTCTCCACGCTGGCTGCGAACAGCTGGGGCAGCACGCTGCTCTTTTCCCAACGTGTATTATTTATTCATCGTTATTTATAACTTACCATTACCGCGTCGCTGTCTTTGTCGGGAAAGTAATTACCTATGCTTTTTAGTAAAATCAATAAAAAGTTTGAAGGCAGGGACTCGCGCCGAGTGTTTAACTCGTGCTATTTCTGGGGGCCCCACAAGTCCTGGTGGGGCGGCAGGAGAGGGGGAAAACATTGCTGATGTTTGCTTGCAGACCTCTGGACTTCGAAGCGCGTGGGGGGAAGACCTCGACGAGCCTGAGGAGAGATAACGAGAGCTCGAGACGGGTGCTCTGGCCTTGAGAGGGACTTGATGCAAAACTTCCCCGAGCTGTAATTGGGCTCTCGCTAATTAAACCTCCCCTTCCTGGGGGAGGGAGGCACGCCGGGCACAGCTGTGTCTCCCAGGGGTGATGTTTTCGCCAACGGGATGCTTCGCCTGGGGCCGCCGCGGGCTCGGTCCCAAACCAGCCCCGCGGAGGCGTTTTGGCCCCCAGCCCCTCCAAGCACATGCGAAGCAGCCGCGCTTTCCTGGGCTGCTCCGAGCCCCGTCTTCCTCCCCGCTCCCACCTCACCTCTCTGCTCCTTGGTTTCAGCCCCGGCCACGTTTTTTTTGCTCATCCCCATTTACCAACAAGGGCAAGCCCAACCAGCTACCTGGAGCCAGGAGCCCCCCGCTGCTCCTCCAGCAGCGAATCCCCTGTTTGTGAATCCCCCAGCCCGAAAGGAGGCCAGGAGCCAGCACAAACCCCAAAAGCCCTTTTTCTCCTTGCAGGCAGCTTGCAGATGAGCTGTTCACCACCGTGCTCTCAAGGCAAAACCAGCCCTGCTGGAGGCCAGCGCTGTGCCAGTCCCTGTGGCATCGTCCCGCCGTGGCCGAGCAGGAACTGGAGCATCACCAAGACACAATTTTGGATCTCCCAATGGCCACGAGCTGTCCCAGGAGCGTGGCCAGCCGTGCTTGTACACGGAGCTGATTGTGGGTGGATGTAGCTCTCGGTAAAACTTGGAGGACATCACTGGCTGCTGTCCTGCAACCCCCACCGGCAGCCAAAAGGACGATCCCAGAGCAAATAAACCCCTGGAGTCTTTGGTTTTAATTCAGAGAGGTGACAGCAGACTTTTAAGAGGCCTTTTGTCATTGCGTGGAGCCAGGAAAGGGCCACAACCTTTCTGGGACAGAAAAAAAAATAAAAGCGGGGGGTGGGGGGGTGGGGGTGGGATTTAATGAAAAGCGCTGGCGAGTCCCATCACCAAAGGAGCCGCGTAGGGCTGGGATGGGAGCAGAAGTTTTCACTTACCTTCGCTGGCTGCCAGCCCAGCCTCGTGCAGATGCGGCCCAGCTGAGCGGCCGTCTCTGTCCGCCTGGCTCTGGTTTGTGTCGCCGTGATGTTTTTTTTTTTTTTCCCCGGGGTGACTCGTGCCGCGGTGTCAGACCCTCCTGCAAAGTCCTCGCTTGGCGCTGGGGTCGGGGAGCTCCCCTCGCACGCGCTGTGCCCTCAAACAGAGCCCAGCGAGCGCGTCCCATCGCGGGGGGGGGCAGACCCCAAATCGCTCCGGGATGGAAGGATGCGTAAAACGGCCCAAGGAAGCAGCCGGCTCGCTGCAGCAAAGCGACAAAGGCAACTCAAACTGCAAGAGACCCGGGCTGCTCCCCCCGCTGCGCCCAGCCCCACCAGATGTCCGCAGGCAGCTTTGCCCCGTTTCCAAGCGTTGAAACCACGGGATAGAGAGAGGGGTGCTGAGCTCATGGCTGGGTGGGCAGCACTCCCATACCCCACGCCCCAGCTTTGGTGGGCGCTGCCCTGTCCCCACCTGGCCCCGGCACGGCTTTCTGGCCGGCAAACCCATGGCCATGAGGCTCACACGTGTGTTCCCGCGTCTCCGTGCCGGAGAACAAACGGCGGCTTCAGTTTAATCCTATTTAAAGAGGGACTTTCCTCAGAGCCCTTCCCGGCTGCCCATTGGAGCGGGGTGAGCCGGGAGCTGCTGACCCCGCACACCTCGGCAGGTCGGTAGCTCCCTTTTCAAGAGGAATTCCAGCCTGCGCCCATCCGCGTGACAAAGTCCCCATCCCAACGCAGCACAAAGCTGAGAGACAGCCAGACAGCAGCCCCGGCCCCATAAAGGACACCCCCTGCTCCATCCCGTGCTAGGTAAAGGCATTTGGGGCAGGGCGGCAAAGTCATGGGGTGAAGGAGTCCCCCTTCTCTCCCAGCCCCAGGAGCCGCCCCTGGCGCCAGAGTTTCTGGGCAGTTTCCAACAAACCTCCTCACCGAAGCCACACAAAACCCGTTGCTTTTTTCCAACAAGCCCCACAAAGAGCGTTTCTGGTGCTGACACACCAAGGCGGGGGCCAAACCGAGCCGGGGAAAGGCCGTGACATTTCCAGCTCCCTCTCCTTTACACGCAGCTTAACAACTCAGCACCACGGGACCGGGGCTGGGCAGGATCGGGACGGGGCTGCCTTGGAATAAGTTGAAAGCGGAGGGAGCAGCACGCGGGGAGATTTTTAGGAAATTAAGGATGTCATTATGGGTTTTACACCTGAGGGTGGATTTACAAAGAGGAGCAGGTGGCTTTACAAAGAGGAGCAGGTGGCTGCCGCTCCGGGCACAGCAGCATCTCCTCCTCGCTGCTGGGAATTTCCCTTTGTCACCCGGAGGGTTGGCACAGACCTGGCAGGGGTCGTGGTCCTGGGGGTGTCACCAGCACCTGCAGGATGCTGTGCCTTGCCCACGCAGCTAGAGGAGGTCCGGTGAGCCCACCCCAGCCTCAGCCCTCCACCCACGGCCACTGACCTGCCCGGAGCCTCTCTCTGAGCCTGCAGCATAATTAAAAAACCCATTAACGAGCCCGTGGTGAGGACAGGGACTGGTGGAGAGCTGGAGAGGTGCGTGCAGGGATGGGCAGATGGAGGCGTTAGAGGGGATGGAGAGAGACGGGTGGATGGATAGAGGGATGGATGGCTGGACAGAGGGATGGATGGACGGACAGCAGAGGAGGGTGCACAGATGGACACGAACACCGGAGGGGCTGGGGGGAGCGCACCCCAAAAACGCTTTGTGGGAGGGCGGCGGGTTCTTGCTGGGGCGGGGGGGGGGGGGGTCCGGGCTTTGTGTGCCGACAGAGGAGGGTGCTGGCTCTGCTGCTCGCCGTGATGCTCCGGGGGCGGAGAGGAGGAGGAGGAGGAGGAGGGACTTGCAGCCCTTTTCTGGTGCTGCCGAGGCGGCGGGCGGCAGAGGGAGGGCAGCCCGGCCGCGCACCCGCTGCTCGGGGGATGCGAGGCGACCCCCGCGCACCATGGCCGGGCTCCTGCCGCTGCTGCTGCTCCTGCTGCCGGCGGTGAGTGCCGGGCCGGGAGGCGGGGAGGGCTGCTCGCAGGTGCCCGGGGAGCCCGGAGCCCTGGAGGGACCGGGGAAGGAGCGCGGGGGGTCCCCGGGTCCCGCGGGCACCGGGCGGAGGTGGGATGGAGAGGAGCCGGGGTACCCCGGCGCTGCGCCCCCGGGGCTCTCCAGCCTCCTGTTTGGAGGGTCCCGGGGGTAGCGGGCAAGTGGAAGGCGGGGAGGGCAAATATAGAGGGCTGGAGGGTCCCGGAGGCACCGGGCAGCCGGGCTGGAGGGTCCCCCGGGTGGGCAAGCAGAGCGCGGCTGGGCGCAGAGGAAGGGAGCGGGGAGGTGGGTGGGGATGGGGACCCCCTCGGGATGGCTTGTGCAGCCCCTCGTGTCCTGCTAGCACCGAGCTGGGCTCTGCCATCCTTTTCCTCCCGGGAAAAAGGGTGGTGGTGGTGTGGGGGGGGAGCAGCCCCACCCCTGTGCCTTCATCTCCTGAACCCCATGGCCCCAAACCTTCCCCCAAACCTGCCCGGCTCCAAACTCAATGCCCTGTAGGAAGGGCAAAGCTTTCCTCCCCGCAGCGCGAGCCCCCCGGACAGGCACAGCCTCAGCCTGTGCCACAGACAAAACTTTAGGGCGTGGGGGGGGCAGGGAAGAGGGGGATGCCCGGAGCGGGACACACGGACTGGGTGCACCAGGACAGATGGAGCTCCTTGGGGCAGAAACGGGGCTTTTGCTGCCGCAGGATTTGTTGGGGGAGGGTCCCGGGGGGCTCGGCAGGCAGCAGGACACCTTTTGGGCAGATGTTAAACCCCGTGCTTCAGCGGTTTCATTCTGAGACCGAGGAGGAGAGCGGGGCCGGGGGCTCTGTGCCAGAGGGTCCCCTTCCCTCGGACACCCGTGGCACGGGGGCCGGGCTGGCCGAGCTCCCCAGGACCGGTGGCAGAGAAAGCAAGACCTGATCCCAGCCAATATGATTCAAGTGATTTCAGCCCTGGGAAATTCCTCCCTCCTGGAGCAGCCTCCTGCAGCCAGGCAGGGCTTCGGGGTCCCCCAAACCCTGCAGCCACCTCCCCAGGTCAGGGCTGGATGTGTCCCCGAGGATTACACCTGCCGAGCCCACCCAGCCTCGCAGGGGAGGGGGAACCCCACTGCCCCTCTGATCCCTCACCGGGACAGGTCTAGAGGTGCTCCCACAGCTGTGGCCACAGCCCCAGGGCCACCCCAAACCCCAAGAACCCCAGTTTCATGGCTCGTTACCTGTGCTGCTGGGACAGGAGCTCAGCAGGGGAGGAGGCAGAGCCCTGCCCGTCCTGCTGCGCCGAGGGCTGGCCGGACCCGGCGAGCTCAGACGTGGCTCTTCGTGCTGCCCAAAGTTTGGGGAGTGCTCGGAGCCAGGGGTTTGGCCTTTTCTAGACAGGGTGCATAGCCAAAAAATGCAGAGCCCGTCTGTCAGGCTCGCGGGCGGTTCGGATCCAGGCTTGCCGCTGGGCCCATCTCCAGCTGCAGCGTCGCCGCCGTTCCCAGCTCCGGCGCAACGCGGTTTTCTGTGCCAGGGCTGGGGAGATAATGGTGCCTCGCAGAACTCGCTCTGCGTAGCTCTTCCTCCAAGGCCATCTCCTCAACCGGCAGCGTCTGCTAGGGGAGAGAAACGTACAGGCACAACTCAGAAAGCAATTAAAAGCTCACAAAGGTGTTGCTCGCACCCTCTGCGCGTCCCCCCTGCTCGGTCCAGCTGTCAAGATGCTTTATAGTGTTAATACCTGTGGCTTTGTCAACAGGAGTTGTGTTAATAACATGCACATTTCAGCGGGCTAATGCAGACCATGTGCCCCCCTCATAAGCGTGTTAATCTTCACAAACGTTTCAGTGCTCGAGATGGAGCTGAAAGGGAAATGCAGGCGGGGAGGGGGGGGGCGCAGCACCTGGGACTGGAAGTTGCATTTTCCACACCATTTAGAAGCGCCGAGGGTAGGACCTGGCAGCGGGAGGGGGAAGCACAGGGTGTCGCTCAGCAGCCTGAGGAGAGCAGGGGGAAGCTGTCGGGGCTCCGGGTTTTGCACGGAGGAAACGACGCAGCCGGGTCCCGGCCCCGCGGGGCTGCTCGCAGCTGCCTCGGGCGCGGGCGGCGTGGGAGAGCTGGCTGCTGCTGGCCCCAGCTGCTGGCCCCAGCCTTCCCAGCCCTATTTATAGCCAGGCACGTTGGGATGCTTCCCTCCTTCCCAGCCGCTGCTGCGGGGAGCAGAAACCTGCCCGAGCGCGGGGGGATTGCTGCAGAGGATGGGGCAGGCGGAGCAGCAGGGCGAGCTCCAGCCCTGCGCCCTGCCTGGGTCTCTGCAAGCAGCGGGGCACATCCCTGCTGCCTGGCTGAGTCCCTGCTGCACAGCGAGCCCATTTCTCACCCCCCCCCCCCAACCCATTCATTCCCCAGCTGGTGTTTGGGGGCGCTGGAAGTGCCCCCCATGCCAAACCCTCTCTCGCCCGTGCAGCCGGGGCCCGGTGCCAGGTCGGGCTGGCAAAGCAGCGCCAGCCAGGAGAGCGCATGCTTTCCAGCGCAGGGTAATTGGAGCACTTTGTCATTCAGCTGCCTATAATTGGCGCTCCATTGTCTCAGGCCGGGCCGGATGATGCCGGATGATGCACCCGTGAGTTCATAACGCCGCATTGTGCGAAGAAGAGAGGCGGCCAAGTGGCTGACAAGGCATCCAGATGCGTGGGGACGCAGGGAGGGGGAGCTCCTCCACGCTCCCATTGAGTTTCTTCCCCCAAACCAGGCTCAGCCTGATGGCAAAGGGATGGCGGGTCCGACCCGCAGCCCGGCCAGCGCTGCTCCCTGCTGCAAAGTGCATGTGCAGCGGGGCTCCAAACCGCACTGCTCATGGCACTTTTATTGCTTCCATATGTGATGACAGGTTTTATAAGCAAATACACTCACTCCCATTAGATGGCTGAAGCTCTCTCTGCTCCTTTTAAAGTCTTCATTCCATCGTGGGGGCTGATTTCCAATCGCGATGCTCAGCGAGGGCATGGCACGGAGCAGGGACCCCAGCCCTCCAAACCCTCCCTGGGGGCTGGCAGGTTTCCCTGCAGCCAGCCTGGAGGTAATGCCCTGCTGCCTGCCAGGCAGGGAAGGGTGAGCCTTTTGGGATGGCACAACATCCTCAGGGGGAGCAGGGGAGAGATGAGAACAAACAGTGCCATTACCCTGCTTCCTCCATCCCATCCACCAGCCGCAGGCTCTCATCGCCTCCATCAGTAACACTTCGAGGGCCTTTCCAAATGAGCGAGTTTTGCCTAGGAAAACCATTTAACTCCCCTTTCTCCCGAGCCCTGCATTTAATACACGATTCCCCTTTAGCCCAGACATCGGGTGTCCACCCCATGGCGCAACCCCGCCTGGATGCCATGCGTTCCTCTGCCCACTCTTGCAGGGGGAATCCTGTGCCGAGAGTCACCTCCCAGCTCTGTTTTCTCTCCCAGGGACCCGCCTGGGGCTCCAAGGACAAGTGCTTCACCAAGATGTACACGACGAGCGGGGAGTGCTGCAAAGCCTGCAACCTGGGCGAGGGGGTGGTGCAGCCCTGCGGGGTCAACCAGACCGTCTGTGAGCCCTGCCTGGACAGTGAGTACCTGCTACCCCCACCCCCGCCGAGGGTGCCGGGCACAGGGGGGTTTTGGGGACCACAAGCAGGCACCAGGGTCCTCCCCGTGTGCATCCCCTTGGAAGAGCTGCGTGGATGCACTTTGTGCTGCTGGCTGCAGCCTCCCGGTGCCCAGCTCCTGCACAAACACACCCAAACGGCAGCGTTACTTTTAGGATTTCCCCCAATCCTTCAGACATCTGCCCAGCAAATCCCAGCCCCAGACACAGCGACTGCCCCGTTCTGGGACGCGCTGGTGCCAGGCACGTTTGCAGGCCCCCTTCCAGGGCACTGCTCCCCCCGATGTCCCCCAGCTCCTCACCAGCACTGCCCTCCAATACTTTCCCCTGCTCACACCACGGTCTCCCAGCGAGCCACCTGTACCATTGCTATTTTTACCTTGTAAAGGCTGCAAAATAAAGCTAGGGGAGGGAGAAGCAAATCACACAGGCTCCTGATACAGAAGGGGGGGGGGGGACAGCTTTCTGCTGGCCAACTCCAGGCACATTGCCTATGTCAAATGCTTCGTAAATGTCGGTCAGGTTTGTGCTGGCGGGCTGGGTAAATGCTTACAGATGAAGTGGCCCAACTATTAGCGTTTAAACAATGCCGTGATAGGCATAAGGAATCTGCCCTTCAAATTTACTGCTGCAAACCCTTTGAAGACCTGGGGACAAGTATTTGTAGGAAAATCTGTGCCAGCCAAGCCCAGACTGCTCCAGGGATGTGGTTTGAGAGGGGGAAGGGGCAGAGCACAGCCATGGGGGGAGCGAAAGAGGCAGAGACCGGTGGGGGAGAAGCCCTATAACCAGAGAAGCCCCATAACCAGAGCGGCACCGGCACAGAGCAGCGTCAGGGCAGTGCTAAAAATACCTCTGCCTTCCTGCAAAATCGATGAAGGGCGCTTGCCCTCCGAGCAACTGGGGAGGCTGCAACGCACCGGCTGCAACCTTGGGGCGGGCTCGCTCGCTGCTCCTGGCTCCAGCCCAGCTCCCAGGATGCAGGGCTGCAAACCCAGAGGGCACGGCAGGGTTGCTTTGTGTTCCAGAGATGCTCCGATGGGAACATCTCACGTAAGCCCCTCCGTTTCCAGGCTGGGGGATGGCTTACTTCCCACCTTCTTTCTGGGAACTGGGGGTGGAAGGGAGTTTCCACCCTCCCTGGAGGATGGCGGGTGCAGAAGTTACAGAGAGACCACGACCTGGCTGCGTGCGTCAGGGCACGGGTGTTGGTGGCTGTATGTGAGTGCTGCTGCCCTGGTTTGCACCCCAGATTCCCCTGCCCAGCCCCAGCAGGATTAACCTCTGGCACCAGCTGTGGTGGGTCAGGGAGCTGGGCTGGAAAGCATCGAGACAAAAAGGCCTGCTCCCTTCCTCCAGCCCTGCAGGGATAAGAGCAGGCAGGGCCAAACACTCCCAGCACCACCCTTTGCACCTTGCTTGGCTTTGCTGCCAAAGGGCCAGCAAGGCTGGCTGCTCCTGGCACCCCTCCATGCCTCAGTTTCCCCCACAACCCTCCGTCTGCCCCCCAACCCCATGGCTCACACCCCCCAATTGGGAGCTTCCCCCCCCCCGATATGCTCCTCACTCACCCAAGCACCATGGTGTAAATCCCAGGGCAGGATCAGGCCTCCACCACCCCGCTGGGCGGCGAGGGGACAACCTGGCCCCTTATTGCATCAACTGGGACCAGCAAACAAACCGCAGAGCTGCAAAGAAAAGGGGAGCCAACCTTGCTGCTGGCCATCCTGCTTTCTACCCCCAGCCCTGCCCCAGCTGCAGGTGTTCGTTGTCGATGCAGCAGGGGCTGAGCCCCAAAATTCATCAGCTGGGAGCTGCTGGGTGGGGCTGACGGATGGGTGCTGGGGGTGCGGGTGCTGAAAGGTCCCCAGTTGCCCTCTGGGCCCAGGGGGGGATTTCTGGGGATGGAGAGGAGACCTGCAAACCCATCACCAGCCCGTGCTGGGATGGGGACGGGATCCTTTGGGAGCTGCTTCCACCCTTCTCCCCCAGCCTGGGCTCCCACCGGCCCCCAGGGGTGCTGCGTGGGCAGCCCCGTCCCTCCCAAAAAAAACCCCCGGCTGCCAGGCACGGGGAACGTGGGCACGAAAATCCCCACCTCCACCCCAGGCTGCCTGCGAGGCTTCGCCTTGGGCAGCTTCCCAACCCATCGGCCAAACCGTTTCGCAAATAATTTTTGCTCCTATCAAAGCAGCACCCCTGTCAAAGCCTGAAGGCAGCCCAAATGGTCACTTGCTTTTTTATTATAATTTTTCTTCTCTCCCTCCCTTGCCGCCCCCCCACCCCCCCGATGGCTGCCTCATGATTTATTTATCCCCCTTCGCCAGCCTCCATCGCTGCGGGAGGGAGGGGGGCCCCGGCTGAATCTCAGCTGTAATTTGCTCAGCTCCGATACCTTGCTGCCACTGAAAATGTGCCCACTCAGCCGTATGCCTTTCCTGGCCACTTCCCCGCTCTAATGGTGCCTATCAATAATTCAGAATAATGCGAGGGATGAGTCCAGGTTAATGGGAGCCGCGCACGCCAGCAGCCGACCCAGCGCGGCTCTGCCTCCGCTCGGCCGGGCAGGGGCTGCTCGCCCAGCCGAGGCCCCCCCTGCCATTAGCTGCATCCGCTGCTTTCGGCACGGTTTGCGCGTGACACGGTGGTGTATGGCACAAGTGCGAGGTGGCTGGTGCAGAAGCCCCTGTCCCCGAAGGAGAAGGGACGGCTTTGGGGAGCCCCGGTGACATCCCGGTGCTGGCTCGGTGCCCCTGTCCTTGGGGTGCAGCGGGCGAGCTGCCCCTGCCCGTCACCAGCATCTCGGGGCTCTTCCTTCCCCTCTGTCTTGAAAATGTCATAAAAGAGGCACCAGAGCAGCTCCTCCTGGAGGCTCCATCTCTCGTGGGCCACCCGGGGAAGCTGGAGGCCACCAAAGGTGCCGGGAGGTCACGGGGAAGGGTTGGCCAGTGCAGGGCGGGCGCGCAGCCCTCGGAGCCTCCAGAGGAAATCCCCAGCTCCTAATTAAGGATGGAGAGGTGGCTGGTTTGCCTTCCTGAGGGACTGCACATCACTCCCCAACACCTTCTCCATGGAGGGGACGGGGGATTGGGCTTTCCCCCGCGTTTCGGCAGCGTGGGCCATGGGGAAACCGCTGCAAAAAGCGTGATGGAGGGAAAGCAACTCTGCCTTCCAGGCCGGGCACTGATCCTGGCTCGCTGGGCTAAAAATAACCTCAAACACCTTGGGGACCATGCAGGGGAAGGAGGGGACGCGGGGGGGAGGCTCGGCGGGCTTTGGGAGGGTATTGATTTACGCGGCAGAGTCAGTCCTGCAGGGTGAAACTGGAGAGCAAGGAGCCCCGGGGTCAGAGGAGAGTCAGCAATTAGTGTTGTAACCTCCTGTTTGCATCACCTCCCGCATCCCCTCGTCTCCCCGGTGGGGAGCACGAGGCCAAAGAGGGGGGGACACAGGGCAGAGATGCCCCCAGGGACCTCCCAGGCAGGATGCAGAGGAGAAAGCTTTGGGGATGCGTTATCTGTCGGGGCCAGCGTGGGCCATGGGGACCGTCCGCAGGTCGGAAATGGGGACGGTGCCCTTGCTGCGCACAGGGATGCTCGCTCGGGGACACGGGCACCGAGGACATGGGCACGGCTGGGGTGGGTGTGATGGGGACAGCAGCGAGATCTGTGCAGGCTGCAGGAGCTCAAAGGACCCGAGTTAGGGGCTGCATTCCCCCCCCTTAGCATGGGGAATTGCTGCAAAAAGGGATTTGCTGTTAACGGGAAGGGAACGGGCAGGGGGAGGCCATGGAGTTGCCAGGGGCTGGAAGGGGACTGGTGGTTTTGGGGGGCTGCAGTGGGGCAAACTCTCCCCATGTCTCAGAGGAGGAGGAAAACGATGAAGAGCGCCGGTCCCAGCCTGCAGCCCCTGCACAAACCCAGCTCCCCCGACAGGATGGGGCTGGGAGCTGGGGGCTGCAGCAAATCCACCACCGGGGCGCAGAGCAGCCAGCGGGGACGGGGACACCCCAGTGGCCCCCTGCTCACCCCCTTTTCGCCCCCCTCCTTCCCAGGCGTGACCTACTCGGACACGGTGAGCGCCACGGAGCCGTGCAAGCCGTGCACGCAGTGCGTGGGGCTGCAGAGCATGTCGGCGCCCTGCGTGGAGTCGGACGACGCCGTGTGCCGCTGCGCCTACGGCTACTACCAGGACGAGCTGAGCGGGAGCTGCAAGGAGTGCCGGGTCTGCGAGGTGGGCTTCGGCCTCATGTTCCCCTGCAGGGACTCGCAGGACACGGTCTGCGAGGAGTGCCCCGAGGGCACCTTCTCGGATGAGGCCAACTTTGTGGACCCCTGCCTGCCCTGCACCATCTGCGAGGAGAACGAGGTGATGGTGAAGGAGTGCACGGCCACCTCCGACGCCGAATGCAGAGGTACCGCTGCCTTTTGCGCCGTGGAGGGGGGAGCAGGGCTCGCTGGCTCTCGTGGTGCAAGCACAGACATCTGCGGCGCTCCGTGCCTCAGTTTCCCTTTGCACCACAGCAATGGGGAGGAGGGTGCAGGGCCCTGGGGGTGGAGGAGAAGAGAGGACCCCGTGTCCAGCTGAGACCCCCACCTCTTGGGCATTGCAGCACGCAGCTCCCTAACGAACCAGCGCTTGCTGCGAGCCTTCATCCCCCTTGCAAATGCTCAGCCAAGAGGTCCAGCAGCCTCGGATGTTGCTTTCGCTGTCGCCAGAGCCTTCAGCAAAAGGGAATCTGGCAGCCGATGGGTTTTCGATGGGAATTAACTGCTGCTGCCCTCAAAAAGAGCTGGGGAGCAGCCAGCCCCACAGTCCAGGAGGGTTTGGTGTGCAGGGAGAGCATCATTCAGCGGAGCAGCCCGGCCGTGCTGCCCCATGCCATGCACAGTCCCCATATCGCAGTGGGGGCTGTTTTTTAGGGGGGTTTAGGCTGGCACCGGGGCTGCCCCGGCTGCTCTTTGGCAGCAGCAGCACAATTCCTGCCCTGAGCCCCAGCGGCTGAGAAAGGGGCTTTGTCCCGCGCGCCGCTGATTCACAGCACGAGGCGGCAGCCAGCGCAGCTCCCTTTGGCTGATCCCTTGGAAGGGTCGAGTAAATGGAGCCATAAGTCAAGGAGCACAGGGTGAGCTTTGTTAGCTGCCAGCGGGGCCCCGCCGGATACGGCCGTGCCGGCCACCAAAGCATTGCTCCCAAAGGGCAGCGGGATCCGGATGGGGGCCGCGGCTGGGAGGGTTGGCACGGGGAGCTGCCAAGGCCGGGCCACCCCTTCCTTTCCCCCCTCCGGGGACAGCCAGCGGGCAGGGCGAAGCGTGTCCCCGGTGCTGCAAAGCCTGTCCCCCGTGCTGTCGTGATGCTGGAGAGCTCGGGGTGCACAAGCAGAGGTGTAACCTCCAGGCTGGGGATTGCACCGGGGCTGGTTGTTTGTCTGCAGTTGTTCAAGGGCTGGTGCAGCAGGGAGCAGGAATTGGGCTGTGCCCAGGAGGGGTTGGCTGGGGCTTGCTCCAGCCTCGAGCTTGCAAAATGCCTGGGGCATGGGGTGGCCGGGGACGTGGCACAGCCCCGGTGTGGCACAGCGGGGACACAGCCCTGCAGAGCTCGCCCGGAGACTGCCCACGGGCACAGGGAAAGCCCCTGGAGAGGGGCACGGGAAGGTCTGGGGGGGGGGCAGGCTCTGCAGGGGGGTTGGGCACGCAGGTGAGAGCTCTTCCCAGTGCAAGACGAGACACATCCATCTGCTGGGTGCGGACCTATGGGTGGGAACGGGGTCACTCCCAGATCGGGGCTGGGCTGGCGGGGCGCACCCAGCAGGCAGGGGCCAGGGGAAGGGGAGGGTTCACCCTTTCTGCTCCCCCCTGGGGGGATGAATCCAGGCTGCAGGCAGCAGATGAACCCAGGCAGACCCAGCTCCTTGCGAGCTGCAGAGGCAGCTGCTTTGCCTTACACAGGTCTCAGTGCAGATGTGCTGTAGACGGGTGGCAGCTGGGGCTGCGTCCTGGGGACCGAGTCCCGTATCAGCTCTCTGGGATCAGCGACAGGAGCCGGGGGCTCAGCCAGCAGGCTTGCATGTCTGGGGGAAGAGCTGCTCTTCCATCCCGGTACCAGGGCTGGAGCAAAACCTCAGTGGGGATAAATAAACCCTGCTTGTGCGAGGCTGGATGCCCATAGGCAACGGGGACGCACAGATACGTGGTTTGTCCCTTGCTGAATGGGAAGGCCTTGAGCAAAGCAGTGCTGGGAAAGGAAAACCTTCAAAGCCGTGTCCAAGCAGCCCAGCCACGACCAGGCACCATCAGCCTTTCAGAAGGCGAGACAGCTTTGGCTTGTCTCGGGGTCCAGGGGGACTGGGGGCCCGGGGATGGGTTGGCTTGCAAGGACAAGCTTGGGGACAAGGGGCTGTGCCAGAGCTGCTACAAGTCACCACCAGGTACGTGGCTAACTCTTCCCTTTGTTTTTCCCCTCCTGGCAGACCTCCACCCTCGCTGGATGACACACACCCCATCCCTGGCGGGCTCAGAGAGCCCCGAGCCCGTCACCAGGGACCCCTTCAACACCGAGGCGATGGCCAGCACCCTGGCAGACACCGGCACCACCATCATGGGCAGCTCGCAGCCCGTCGTGAGCCGCGGCACCGCCGACAACCTCATCCCTGTCTACTGCTCCATCCTGGCGGCCGTGGTGGTGGGGCTGGTGGCTTACATTGCCTTCAAAAGGTAGAGAACCAAGGCAGAGCCGTGGGGCTGGGTTGGAAGAGGAGGGAGTTGAATAGGGGGGAGCAGCCCGTGCCCACCCCCCCCGAGGTCCTGCGTTTGGAGCAGTCACCGACAGCGCCGCGAAAGGAGGGAGGGGAGCAGGGTGGGTGGACGGGAGCTGGATTTCCAAAAAATGCATGAGAAATAAGGCAGCTGAGGAGATGAAAGAGGGCGATCGCAGCAGGATGTGGGTGCAAGCCGTGCCCCCACACTGCCCCCAACACAAACACCCCCTCCCGCTCTTCCCCCTGCTCGCTCTGGCACGCCGCGGGCAGCCGTCGCGGCCGATCACGCTCAGCGGTTCATCCCTGGGCGTGCACCTGGCCCCGCGCAGGTCAGGGCTGGCTCGGCTGCTCCCCGTACACCCCCTGGGCTGGAGGCACCCCGAGGGGTCCCCCTAGCATCCCTTCCCCACCAGGACCTCAGCCCAGGCTCACGCAGCCGCCCAGCTCCACACGTGCTGCCCAGATGCGAGCCTGCCGCTCGTGCGCCCCGCGTGCGCCCTGGTCCCTGCCACAGCCCCGGGTTCCCCGGTGGCCCCGGTCCAGCCCCGGAGGGCACCGAGCACCACGTGCACCACCCACGGGAAGGCAGCAACGTGGGTGCGTGCACCCAGCCGAAGCCCCAGCTGCGCCTTCGCGTGGGCGCAGCGCCACACGTGGGGACCCGCACGCAGCTCCATGCGCGCACACGTGTGCACGCCGGCCGGCAGCTGCCTTTCTGCAGCGGGGCTGTGCAGGAGGGAGTCCCGTCCCGGGTCCTTGCAAAGCTCAGGAGCTGGGCAGCTGCAAAAGCAGAGGCACTCGGTGCTGATTTAACCTGGTCCAGCTGCCGGAGGGGTTGAGCCAGAGGTTACAGGGGAAACACTTCTTGGGAAAATGGTTCCGAGCAGGGGAGAAGGCAATGAAGCTGCTCCCAAAGCGAGAGGTGCCACACAGGGAATGCTGCCTGGGGGGGGGGGACAGGATGGGACAGTGCCCCCGGCTGCCACCGCCCTGCTCCTCTCCGTGCAGGTGGAACAGTTGCAAGCAGAACAAGCAAGGGGCCAACAACCGCCCGGTGAACCAGACGCCCTCCCCGGAGGGGGAGAAGCTGCACAGCGACAGCGGCATCTCGGTGGACAGCCAGAGCCTGCACGACCAGCAGCCGCCCAGCCAGGGCACGCAGGGGCCAGGTAGGGCGAGCCGGGGGCTGCGGGGCGGGCGGGGGCACCGCGTCCCAGCGCCTTAACGGCCCTTCGCCCTTCGCAGCCCCCAAGGGAGACGGGAGCCTGTACGCCAACCTGCCGCCCAGCAAGCAGGAGGAGGTGGAGAAGCTGCTGAGCAGCTCGGCGGAGGAGACGTGGCGGCAGCTGGCCGGGGAGCTGGGCTACAAAGAGGACCTCATTGACTCCTTCACGCGGGAGGAATCGCCCGCCCGCGCCCTCCTGGCCGACTGGTCCTCCAAGGAGACGGCCACCCTCGACGCCCTCCTGGTGGCCCTGCGGAAGATCCAGCGCGGGGACATCGCCGAGAGCTTGTACAGCGAGTCCACCGCCACCTCGCCCGTCTGAAGGGCGGCCCGGGGGGGAGAGGCGCTGCCGGGGGCCCCGTGCCTGGCCACCCCCTCACCTCTCCCCTCCCTGGCACCGAGACCCCTGGAGAGGAGGGTGGGAAGGAAGCGAGGGCTCCCCGGGCCCCCCAGTTTTACGGCCCTCTATGCACTGAGCTCCTGGTTTCGGTATCGCCCCCTCCCACCGCTGCCCCCCCCCGGCAGCCCCTGACCCAGCCGGGCTCGGTCCCGCTCCACGCCTGCTGCCGGAGCATCCTCAAGGGCAGCTGGGTGAGCGCAGGGACGAGCACCACTCTCAGGTCTCTCCTCTCCTCTCTTCTTCCAGCCCCTTCCCCGTCCTCCTTGGGGCTCCAGATCTCTCCCTTCTGCCCTTCCTCCATGCCCCACGCTGCTGTTCTCTTCCTCTCCCCTCCGCCGCCCCAAAATTCAGCTGCTTCCCCCAAACCGCGAGCAAAGGGCAGGGCTGGGACGGGCACAGCGAAGCGGAGCTGCTGCGGCGGGATTTGGGGAGGGGGCTGGTCCCTAAGGTGGGCTGTGCAACAGGGGGGTGGGCTGGGGGAAAGGACTCGGCTTCCAGCAGCCCAACCTACACTGTGAAATATGGGGTGCGCAGCCCCCACGCACGTTCCTCGGGGCCGGCAGCTTTTGGCCTCGGTGGGGAGCAGCCACCGAATGCTGGGGACAGCCCCAAAAGGGGAGCAGGCGTCCGGGTGCCACCACCCTTGCGCCAGTGCCAGGTGTGCTGGAGCTCCACGGGGGGGGACCCCAAAAGTCTAAAGGGCTGACAAAAGTGCCTGCCTGCAGCGGGAACACGACAAAAGGGCTTTGCTCATCCTCCCCTCGGCATGAATCCCGGCATCCCCGCGCTGCATGCCCCAGGAGCAAAGCCACCCTGGTGCGATTGCACTGTCCCCCTTGCACAGGGCTGGCAGCCGGGGGGGGGGGGAGCTCCTCCTCAAGACCCCATACTGGGCCTGTACCTGCCCTGGACTGGTGGCACTGGGGTCCCAACCCTTTAGCTCGCACATCAACCCTCCTCCTGGCACTCGGTGAGGCTGCAGAAGGAGCAGCTGCCAGGTGAGCACCCAGGGCTGCTTTTGAGCTGCCGCCAGCCAGCACAGTCCTGGAGGATGTCCCCCAAAATGGGGCAGCTTTGCCATCTCCCTCGCCTGGAGGCTTTTTGCAGAGCAAGGACTGCAAGGTGAGCTCACACAGCGCAGGAGCCGGGTACGGCTGAGCCTCCAGCCTCCCCCTTAGCCTCCTGCTTCAGCCAGAAACCTCACCGAGCGCAGAAGGAGATTTTCCTTCCCTCTTTAAGGAGCTAAGCAAGACTTGTAAATAATTCTGCCTTGTTTTACTAATGCTCGATGTTTCTACGTGTGATGGGGTGATGGTGCCTGCCCCAACCCCTCTGCTCGGCCACCCCGGCCTCCCACCTGCAGGCTGAGCTTTCCTCTTGCAGCCCCGTCCTCGTTCCCACCTCGCCTCTGGCCTTAAAGACTCGACGGAGAATGTGGGGAAACGCGCGCGTGCTCGCTCCAAAAACCATCGCAGCGGGTCCGCGAGAAGCTTGGGGACACCAAGGGGTTTGGCCGATCCTGGTGGAGGTCGTTGCAGGGAGAGCTCGGTGCCCTGCAGGCCGTTTCTGTCTGAAGAGCAGGACATAATGCTGGACTGTGGAGGTGACGGAGCACTGGAACCGGTCTCCATCCTCGGAGAGCTCCAAAAGCTGCCTGGACATGGTCCTGGGCGCCCTGCTCCGGGTGGTCCTGCTGGAGCAGGGCTTGGAGAGATGGACCCGGAGGTCCCTGCCCAACTTGCCCGTTCTGGGATCCCGTGAAGGGGCCTGGAGCCAACATCGGTGGAAACTCAGCACCTAAAAGCTTTTGGAAACTTTGCTCCCTGGGTTTTGGAAGATAAAAACGCCCAGGCTGCGTTTGGATCAGGCTGGGATGTCAAGCGCCTCCTGCCCTCACGCAAAGCAGCTGTGCACCAAGAGCACTGAAATCCAAGGAAACTGCCCCAAATTTGACTCCGGCTTGCAAGCCCCCAGCTGGGGTGCCAGCTCCTTCCAGACTGAGCCATCCCCAAGGATGCTTTGGGACAAACTCAAGTGTTGGTTATCGTGGTTTCCCTTGGTCCCTTCTTTTGGTGAAGCGACTCGATGCGAGCGCCCACAGTGGGTTCCGCCAACTCCTCCTCAAAAACCTGCCCGGGTGAGCCTGGCCGAGCCCACACGCCACCCGGGACGCACCGTGCCAGATGCAAATCACTTTTCTTCAGGACAATATCGCCATGCTCTCAGGTTTCTATTGCCATAGCAAGGGGTCCTTTCCTCACCCTTCGATCAGCCTCGCGGCCGAGGAAACGGAGACAAACTCAGCATCCAAAGAGAAGCCGCGGGATGCCTCAAATCCCTGGTTGCAGGAAAAATAATAATAATAATAACTTAAAAAAAAAAAAAAGGAGGGAAAACAAGCCAAAGTTAATGCTCGTTGGTACGTTTTGTGTCCTTTTCTAATGTTTCTGTTGTACAAAGAATGTGTGTTTTCTCCACTTGTTCCCCCACTCCCCCTGTGATACCAACGCCGATTTATTAGAGGTTTGCGGCGAACAATTTGCCATCGTAGAAGGAGTTTGTGGGTGTGCCGGGAGGGGTGCGAGCAGCATGAGGTGGGAGGGATCCTGCACGGGGGCTGGCGGGGCGCGGGGCCGGCTCGGTGGGTAGCTATCCTTGTGTATCGGTCGGATGCCAATAAAGAGCATCACAGCGTTTTGCGTGCCTCTTGGTATTTTTCCTCCCCTCAAGAAGCAAGATTTGTGCTTCCACGATAGTAAAGAACCTCCAAGGCCTTCAAGGGTGGTGTTTCCCCTGGCTTCTTGTGCTGCCTTAGGCACCAGGAGCCTGATTCTGCACCTTGAGCTGTTGGCAACGCTGCCACTGGCAACCAAGATGCGGGCTCAGGCTCCTGAAATCCTACACAAAACCTCAAACCAGGCAGATTTATTTGCATAGGGGCAAATTTTTGCGATGAGTTCAGGAAGGGGCAGGAGGGCTCCACTCCTGGGGAGGCAAAGGGATGCAGGGCACGTTTCCGATGCTCAGTACTCACACAGCTTGTAGGCAGCCAAATTTTTTTGGGGAAAACAAAACACAACACAGGGGTGGGAGGACCAGGCTTTGGAGGAGCTCCAGCACTGTGCCAGCCCATGACAGGTTAAAAAAATAAAAATAAAAGGTTGGCTCCTGCAACAAAGAGCTGCCGGCGGCAGCAGCTGGCGCCTTCCCAATGACGGGCACGTGGGGAGAGGCTGGGGCTGCTGCTCCAACAGCTTCACGCTGGATTGCGTGTGGGTTTGCACACACAAGTATTTACACATCGCAGTTTATACGGGCTTGAAATAGGCTGCTCAAACGTAGCTGGTTTTATTTTTGGCTGGCCTGGGTAGCTCTCTAGCAGGAAGCATAATGAGGAGCAGGGCTACACGCGCATAAAGAGTGTTCCCTTTTTTTTTTTTTTTTTTTTCTTCTCAGGCTCCCACATGGTACTGCATATAAACAGGGGAAAATAATTGCAATCAATCCATTAGGTTTAATCTGCTTCCTCTTAATCCCCGTCCTCCCCTGGGAAAAAGGCTGGAGCGGAGAAGAGGAGCGGAGCCAGGCTGAAAGCAGGAGCTGGGAGGTTTCTTCTGCCTGCAGCACCTGGGAAGAGCTGAACCCACAGGAGGGACCGGGGGGGGGGGGGTGGGGAGACACCCACACATCCCCCCCACCCTCCCTGCATCCCTTGGTGAAGCTGGAGCGAGGGGAGAGGGAAAGGAGGAGCTTTGCAAGGTGGTCTTCATGTGTGGGATCAGCTGCATTAGATGGTCCTTTGGGAGAGCAACCTGATTTACGGTTAGTGCAGGAGGGAAAGAAAAAAAAAAGAAGAGCAATAAGACCTGAAAAGGAGCCTGATGTTTGCATCGGCTGGTGAGCAGGGCTGGGGAAAAGGCCCTGGAAAACTTCCTTCACCTTGTTTATGGGTGCCTGGGGGGGAGAGAGGTCGACCCCAGGCTTAATCTCGCATCTGCTGCGGCGAGCTCTGGAGGGGCTCCGCGGGCTGGCGGCTCATGGGCAGGGAGGTGAAGGAGGACAGACGGCCACCAGCGCTGGGACATGGGGACAAGGACAGACCCAAACACCCTCTCCAGCCACCGTTAGCTCCTGCAGGGTGCCACTGCTTTGCTGAGCCACTCGCTGACCCCAGCGCAGGGTCTCGGATAAGCACCAAGTCGTGTCCCCCTGTTCCCAAACCAGTCACAGAGAAAAAAGGGGGGAAAAAAAAAAATCACCAAAAAGCACAATAAGCCCACAACGCGTCAAGATGCTTCCATCCCACATGTGAGCTGCGACCTTCCCTTATAGGATGGGAATAGAGCGGAGCTGCCAGAGGAGGAGCAGGGCTCTGCAAGTGGAACAGCTCGCAGCGCCCAGCTGCCAAACCCCGACCTCACCTTTACTCCTTCCCCAGGATCCACCTCCCTCCGCAAAGGAGCCCAGCGAGGCTTTTTGTAGGTTCCCCTTGCTGCTTTCACCCGGCTTTGTGGGTGCAGCGGCTGCGGGGAGGGGGGAATTTGGGGGTGCTCGGGTCCCCGCCAGGCCACCCCGAGCTGCAGACAGCCCTGCAGTACCCACGTTAAGGCAGCCTCATCACCTCCCCTCCTCATCCCCTGCGAGGCAAAATCTGCCTGCCACGTGCACCAGCCGCATTCCCACCTAATGGGAAGCAGGCAGCTCTTTTGGCCCATCAGCACATCTCTATCGACCGGGCTCAGGGAAATATGCGGGGCCCGTGCCTCGAAGTGATTCTCCATGCTGTCGCAGCACCCAGAAGCTCCAGCAGAAAGCTGGGCTGTGCCCGGGGTGGGATAAACCCGGCCCCAAATGCAAGGGGACCAGGGCAGAAGCAATACGTCCCGGTTCCTTACAGGGAGGGCCAGATGCCCAGAGGCATCTCAGGGCATCCCCGCAGCCCCATATGGGGTAGGGGACAGGGGAACAGGGCACAAGTGTCCTGGGACAGGGCATCAAGGGACAAGGACATCGAAGTGGTGGCAGAGCCACCAGGGTCAAAGCCACCCCTAAAATACCCCAGCTAGCGGGCAGCATTTCTCACCCACCTGGGAGGGAGGGACACATTGCCACCACGAGCAGGGGCAGAAGCCACCTCCAGGCCACCAAGGCACCCAGCACATCCCAGCTGTCCCTTTAGCACGGAAAAAAACCTCCCTGCCACACCACGATGCAGAGGGAAGGGGGGGGGGGGGGGGTCCTACCCTTCTTCAGCCCTAAATTTCCCCCAGGTGCTTCTGCTGTGCTGCAGCTGGGGGCAAAGCCCAGGGAGGTGCTGATGGGGCTGGATTTTAATGGATGTAGCCTCGCAGGAGCAAGCAGGGAGAGGTTAAACAGCCCCAGATGGATGCGTTTTGGGGGGAGTTAGCAAGGGAGGCAATATGTGAGTTAATACAGCAGCTGGAGTGAGGCAGCAGCCACCCCTGTGCATATACAGCTACTATTGAACCATCTCAGGAAGACCCAGGGTATAAGTGGCATGAGATTGTCCAAAATACGCTGAGAAACCCCGGGTCTAGCCCAGGAACACAACAGCAAGGACACAAAATATAAACCCCGTGGTAACCCCGCAGGCAGGCTGAGCCTGAGGATAAACGGGGGGAAAAAATGCTCTGGTTTCCCTCAAAGCACGGCTCTGAAATGGAAATCGCTGCTGGCGGGTTCCTGCACTGACAGCGCAAGCTTCTGTGACCGTTTGCAAGGCCTGGCTTGCTGTGAAGCTGCAAAGAAGCCACCTGGGCATTAAGCAGCGCTTTTTTGTTGTTGTTGTTCTGGCGAGGAGACAGCGAGCTGCCAGCGCCGCGCAGGAAGGGAGCAGCGAGCGCAGGATGGGGCCAATCCCTCCGGCGAGGAGAGGCTGCCCTGTGCCCGTGCGAGGCTCCAACCTCCTCGCAGCGCCGAGCAGTTTCGTAGGAAACTTGCCAGCAGCTCGTTTTCCTGGTCTTTTAATTATTTCCTTTATTTTAGCATGAAAGGGGAAAGGGGGGGAATGATTTACAGAGACCGGGAGAAAGTGGCTGCGTTGGTTTCCTTCCAAGCACAGCTGAAGAGAAAATCACTGAGAGCAGGAAAAAGCCTCCAAAGGGCCTGGAAGAGTTGACTTTCTCCTGTTTCAAAGGCAGCATGGGACAGATGAGGGGGATTTTCATTCCCAGGCAAATCGAAGACCGGCTCTGCACCCACCACAGCCTAGGCTCAGCCGGGTCGGGGCTGCTCTGAGGTCCTGTCCTGGGAAAACGGCCCCACTTGGGGACAAATCCTGGCTGAGCCCCAGAACCGTGTCGCAAGGTGACTAAAAGGGTTTTAATTCCCTTGAAAGGTCTGAAAAAAAGCCCACTGTGCAGTTCACTCCAGCTCAGCAGCTCCCCGTGGCCGGGAGTCGGTGACTCATTTTCCCCATCCAAAAAACAAAGCTAACGTAAATCCTGCTCTGATACAAGCTCCCAGGTTAGTTTATTGCTGTCTCATTTTAGAATAAATATTTTATCCTTTTTTTTTTTTTTTTTTTATCTCCAGCTGCCATGGATTGGGAACTCCTCTTTGTTTTAGTCAAAAGAAAAAAAAAAAAAAAAAAGGGATGAAATTTTCATTAGATGCAAAACGAGACTTTCCCGAGCAGGGTGAGCGGGGCTCAGCCCCTGCTCCCAGCTGAGGGTCACCGGCGTTGTGCTGCATGAAGCTGCCAGCTGAAGCTCTCAGGAGTGGAGATTGCTGCTTTTCCAACCAGGGCGGGTGCCAGGAGAGCCGGGGGAAGGTGGCGAACAGCGGCCAGCCCCAACCCGCTGGGGCCAGCAGCGCCCACCAGCCCCTTCCCCAGCCCTGCCACCCTCCACGCGCAGGGGCTGGGGAAATCTGTCTTAAAGCTCAACTCCAGCCCACGCACATTCTCCTTCGCTCCCCTTTGTAGCTGGAAGGGGTTTGTTCCATCTCTAATTGCTCCAGACCTGCTTTTCAGCCTGGAATAATCAGGGTTTTCTGCAGAGATGCTTCGGCGCAGCCCTGGAAAACACCCAAGGCAGCGCACACACGGCTCCGAGGTCAGAAACCAGAGGCGTAGAACAGTTGCAGAGCAGCACGCAGATATCCCGGCCGGCCCGAGCCAAACCCAGCACCGCTGAGGTTTTCCAAATCAGCCCGTGGGAAGCAGCATCCGTCCACGGGGCTGAGCCTCGCCGCCCCTCTCCCGTCGCAGTGGCCGAGCTGTCGTTTCCCAGCTAAAACCCGGTGTGGTTGGGTTGCACGTTTTTAATTATTATCAGGGGAACGGGATGGTGGGGAATTGGTGAGGAGGGGAAGGAACCCAGCTACTGCACCGGGGCATCTGAACTGCTGCGAGCCCGGCTTTGGGTCTCCAGCACCCATAGACACCTGCCCCCAGCACCCCTTCCCTACCCTCCTGGCCAGGATCAGGGCTCAGGAACCCTCCTGGGTGCTGCCGCACCCGTGGTGGGTGCCACGGACCCACACCATGCATGGGGACATGGGCCGGGCACCCAGCACGGTCCTGCTTCCAGGACGGGGTAGGAAACTTGTTCGGCCCCTCCAGGCACTGCTCTGGGGGTCAATCACAGCCACTCACACCTGGGGGGGGGTGGGGGCAAATCCCCCCCCCCCCCCCCCAAGGCAAGGCTGCCTGCACAGCCCCAGGAAAGCGCCACCAAACAAACAATTTCCTTCCAAAGAACCTCAATTTTACACTTGAAGTGTAAGGATTGAAATGTTTCATGATTGAACCCAGGCGAAGAGTTCCTGGGAATTGCCTGTGCAACCATATGGATTTGTTCCGTGGCTTAAAAAACACAAACACAAAACCCCAAACCCCAGCCCCGGCTTCCCACCCCCTTCCTTCCTCCCCTCGGCTCAGAAAAAAAAGCCGCTCGCTTTCCAGCCGCTGGTTTCAATTATCTCCATGATTAACTTTCTTCATTTTACAGGCAGCTCCTGCCAGGCGCCCCATTGCCACCCCGCTGTGGTGCGGGGGGCACAGCCCCAGGGCACCCCAGGGTGCTGGCCAGGGGGGGGGGGGGGGGCACGGCGATGCCTGGATCTCCTGCCCCACTGGGTGATGGGGAGGACAAGCCTCCTTCAGCTCAGCGTCCCTCTGAGTGAACGATTACGGGCAGGAAAAAGAAAAAGGGAAGGGGCAGAGTGGGGAGAAGAGGATGGAGGCAGAGAGAAGTGATGGATGGGGGTCAGGAAAGGTGGGATTTGGGGAGGGAGGGAGCGGGGAAGGAGGGGGACGTGGCACTACTCTTGCAAACACAGCTGCCTGGAAGGAAGGGGAAGGTGTGTATGTCAGAGGGAGCAGGTGACGTTCTCTATCTCGTTGCTCCAGCCCCTGGGATCCAGCTCTGAGTCCCCCCCAGGCACCCAGGGGTGCTGCTCCAGGACATCCCTCTGCCCCCCACAACCGTACCTGCTCCCTTAGGGTGCAGCGGGCTGCGGGTGGCCCTACCCAGCACAGCTGAGTGCTCACCCGCTTCTCCATCCCTCCCGCACCACCTCCAGCCCTCAGCAGTGTGGGAGAGGAGCAAGGAGGGACCGTGCCCCCCATCGCCCCCAGGGACCCTCCCTCGTTCCAGGGTGCCCCGGGGCTGGGCAGGGTCCCATTGCCAGCTGCACTGCCGCCCTGACCCTGGCCATAAATCCTTCCCCAAGGTCTAGCAGGCGCTAGAAGCTGATTTGATTCTCATTTCCTTCTCTCGACTCAAGACTGAGCCTTTAATCCCCACCAGCAAGCACTCCCCAGCCCTATCGCCCCCTCCCTTTTCCCTTTCCCTTCCCGTCCCCCCACCAGCATCCCACTGGGGCCAGCGGGGCTCTGCCATCAGCTCCATCATTATTTGTCCCCTTCCCTGCATTTTTTTCCAGGGAAATGAAGCTGCACGAGGAGGAGGAGGAGGAGGGAGATGGGGCCAATGCCTGTGGTATAACCATGCAGGGCTGGCTTTGCTCAGCAGCCCGGCTCTTCCCCACAAACGTGACCCGAGGATGCTGTGCATCCCCCGCATCCATGCGTCTGGCGTGAGCGATGCACAAGCTGGAAGCCGGCGCTCAGCTGGGGCTGCGTGCACTCAATTAGCAGATCGGAGCATCGCTGGGAGCCAGAAACCCCTAACGAGGGGCTGTGGGCTTCTGCCAAGATTTGCATCCCAGCCCCTCATTGCCTGATCCCCCTCTCACGCCCGGGGTTCTGCTCCCAGAGTGAATGGAAACTGGGAATGAGATGGGACGTGGGAGAAAAATGTATATTGGGAAAACGTACTGGGCTCTGAAATCTGAGGATGGAGACCAAAATGTGGAGGTGGGGGAGGAGCAGAGGTTGAGTCCTGCAACTGGGAATTTTGGCTTTGAGCGGCAGGTCGAAGCTGCAGAGCATCAGCACAAAAGCAGGGGCGAGCTGGCGGAGCGGAGGCGTCCTGCACCCAACCTGGGGACAATGAGAAGAGGGAACGGGGACACGAGATTGGGCACGGGTCTTTCCACACCTCGGGGCCGCCTTTGTCCGGATGAAAGGCAGGGGTTGGGTTACCAAATCGCACCCATCTCACCCTCCCAGCACCGTCTCTTGCGGCTGCCCCCCTGCCGGCTCGGTTACCCCTGGGACAAAGGGGCTGGCGGCAGGGGGGGGCTCCCAAACGGGGACCCAGCCCGGCCCACGGCACTTTCATCTTCTCCCTGCCGGCCTGGGGAGTGGAGATAACTCCTGCCCGGAGAGATAAGATCAGGTAGACAGCGCTCGGGACACCCGAAACCGGAGCGTTTTTCTGGTGCCTTTTGCCTGTTTGCAACTCAAGCTGCTCCTCCCGTCGCTGCGTGGGGTAGCACAGCCCCAGGCAGCTCCGGCTCCAGCAAAACTGCTGCTGCTCCCCTTCCACAGAGGATTGCATGGCTTCTTTGTGCTCTCCTAAGCCTCCTCATTGTCCTTTTGCAGGCGAGGGATGAGATGGGGACACCTCCGGCACGCTCCATCCCGTGGGGCTGCTGGCAGTGGGTGCAGCAGCTCAAATCCTGTCGGTTCTGGAGTTGTGCTGAGAGCTCGAGAAATCCAGCTGCTGCCCAAAGAGCTGCTGCAGTGTTTAAATACAGGGTCCTTCATCCACGGCTGTCCCCCCACCACCCGGTGCCCACCAGCCCCGAGCCCAGCCTGCTGCCTGCAGCCACCGCAGCTCCTGGGACGCTGCTCTGGTTTGCAAGGAATGAGCCCAAAAATGCTGCTCGGCCCTCGCCCAAGGAGCCTGGCCCCGGGAAGGAGGACCGGGGCTCTGCCAGAGCGGGATGAGAAGCATCCACTGGCCATTGCAGAGCTTCTTGGCTTTTGGGAAAGGTTTCTTGACACTGTTGGAGGCTCGAAATAGGGGCTGGGGAAGAAAAAAGCCTCACTCCAACCAAGCACTGCTCACTCTGACTTACCAAGCCCAGGCCAAGCTCAGCTCCAGAAACGCTGCATTTTCCTCGGAAGAGGAAGCAATATTTACCTGGGACACGGGAGCTGGAGGAGCGGGTGAGTTCTTGCTTTTTCCACCAACCTCTTTGACGGCGGAGGACTGGGGGATGCAGCAAGCCCTGCGGGCATCTCAAAGCAAGGGGAGCATCAACGCTCTGGGTCCCAGCCTGGCTGAAGTGGGGTCCTGCAGCATGGGATTACCACAGGGAAAGCATCTTCCCTGGGGGATGCTCGCCCTGAACAAACCTGGCAGGATGGGGCAGGAGCAGAGGAGCAGAGGTCCAGGCAGGCAGCACGACGCGGAGCTCTTCTTCAGAGCCCCGGAACCCACTGAAAAGACGACTTTGTTCCCGAGAGAGACCTGCCCCTTCTTTGAAGTCACTACAAGTCCCCTGAAAGAAGGAGGCTTTTATGGGAAGGATAATTGCTCTTCATTGCACTGGGGAGAAGGAATCAAAGGCAAACAGCCTCCGGAGCATCTCTTCTGTGGGTAGGAGAAATATTGTATCTGGCTGCCCCCGCCTGCCCTGCTGGTGCTTCGGTCACCTCTCGGTTTTCATTCATGAGGTTCCCAAAATAACTTTTCCTTCGCATCAGGACAGGAAGCCATAAGAAACAAATCAAAGCCCAAGCCTGCTGAAAACGCTGATTCCTTCAGTGCACTGGGTCAGCTGAGGCTGCGAGCATTTGGATAAGCAAAAAACGGAGCGAGTGCCTTTTAATTTCCTTGAAGCACAGCAAGTTGCCTGAATTTTGGCACTGATGCTTGCCCTGCATCCAGCTCCCAGCAGGTTGCATTTCGGTGGATCCGAGCCTTCATTTCAAGTTGTGCACCACAGAAAGAGCTTCAGCGATGACCACCGAGGGGGTTTCCACAACCCCGTGCCCTCCCTTATTCCCAGCCGCACCTCCAAAATTTAACACTCGCGTCCTCGCTGCGACCAGGCTGGAACCTGCTGGTGCTGCCAGCTGGAGGGGGGGAGCAAAACGGGGCACAGGGAGGTTTGCATAAGGCCGAGCACAAAAACCTCTGCCCGAGCAAGGAACTCGAGGTAGGGCTTGCAAACCTTCCTGGCCGCAGCCCCGGGAACGTCAGCGTTTTGGCTGCAAAGCGCTGGTCGCAAGGCTGATCCGGTGCTGATTGAAGCGGGTCCCCAGGCAGGAGGGAGCGTGGGTGGCCGTGACTCAGGGTTTGGCTCCGGCCGCGTGGGGAGCACGTGGGGACGGCGCTGGCTGCATGCACGGAGCAAAGCAGAGCTGAGCACCCACTGCTCCTCTGCTCCCCAGGGTGCTGTGTCCGTGTGAGCAACCCAAATGAGGTCCCAACCCACCCCGGGTCACACTGCAAGCTTCAAACTGCCCTGGCTCAGCCTTCTCCACTCCCACCAGCATCTCTGCCAGGGCTCCCCGGGTTGCAGCCACTGCTGGGCTCGCAGCCTGCTCCGTCCCGGGCTGTCGGAGAGGGTTTTGGCCAGGCTGTAATCATACCACGCTGCGGTTCTTTCAGCTCATGGGCTGGCGGCAGCTGGAGCAAAGGAGCATCCTACGGCTGGGTGTGGAGTGAAACCCTTGTCCTCAGCCCCCGCCTGGCTCTGAAAACCTGCAGAAAGGGCAGGAAACAACAAAAAATAAGCAAAATACCCCATTTTTGCTTGCAGGAGGGCACAGAGAGCTGCCACCCGACGAAGGGAAGGGAGCAGGGAGGGGAACAGCCCCGGAGAGGGGGAGGACAAGAGGTGCAGCTTCGTGCAGAACATCTGGAGCAGGATGAGGCCATCTGCCTGCTGCCTGCCAGCTGCAAAGTGCTGAGCGTGCATAGAGCCAACCGCAGCCCCCCCGGCCAGCGAGACGGCTTCGGATCCAGCACTGAGCGCAAAGCAAATATTTTCACAAGATTTCCAGGGAGCGCAAAGTGAGTGGGGTCCCCACGGCCACCGGCATGTCGGAAACGTTCACTTCTCCCTCCCTTTTTACATCTCTTTTTACACGCTCGTTAGTTGGCAGTTTTAAGACACTTCTGACCCACCCTGTCATGTTGTAAGACTTAATTCTCAGCACGGCGGGAGCTGCTTGGTGCTTTTAGCCGGGCCAGGGTGCACAGGGCAAGCTCCAGCTCCACGTGCGTGCATGGAAAACACTGCAGCCGTAAAAACACATGGGAGCGTTTTGTTCCCCCAGTGGATGACAAAAATGCATTAACGGATTATTATTATTAAGCTGGGGAATGACAAATAATCCACCTCCGAAGAATTCTGTAGTGAGAAACAGCTGCGCAACGTTTGCTCGTAGCAAGTATTTTCCCCAGGACCAGCAGCTGGCTGGCACGGCACAGCTCTGGGAGCCACGGGGAGCAAAGCAAGGTGAAGGAAGCGTCTTATAGGAAATATTTCATCCGGCAGGTGCCTCAGGTCCCAAAAACTTCTCAAAAATAAGTGTATGAGGAGTTTGCAATGAATAAATAGATGGGAGAGGGAAGAATTCAGGTCTAATTGAGGCTTCCAGGCTGGGCAGGCGCGAGCTCAGCACCACCCCAGCAGAAATCTGGTCTGGGTTTCGTGCTGGTTACAGAGTTTAACATAAACACATTTCACATGGTTTTGTGTTTCTCTTGCAGCAGGACACACCAGCAGGGACCTGAAAAATGACCTCAAAGCTTTATCTGGGATTGGGAAATCTCTCCCCAGCCCCTCGACTCCTCTCTCCCCCTGTAACTGGCCGGGGAATGAAGCAGCAGCAACAGAGCACGAGCGCTGCAAGGGCGCGCTGCTTCCTGCCTCCGGATGCAAATCTTCTCAAGATCAGGCCAGAGATGCTGATTTCCTAATGCCCACTGTCACACTTCTCATTCCTTAATCAGATGGGAAATGATTCAAGCGACACAAACCCCCTCTGCCAGAGCTCCGACCACCCTTTGGGCCACGGTGGCTGCTGCAAAGAGCCCTGGGGAGGTTGTGGACAGCGAGCCGGAGCTCAGCGCTTGCCTCTGGGCACGGCGGGGAAGCAGCAGCTTGCTCCCAACCCTGCCTTTTGAATTCAGCACTGAGAGGCAATTTCGTGATCGCGTTAATTAAAACACGTCCGGCTGCTTAGCCTGCAGGGGAACACCACGCAAGGATATGACAGCATCAGGGGCTCGCTTGCTCCTGGCTCTTGTTGACACAGGCAAAAAAAAAAGGGGTGATGCTAGGACTGGAAAAGGGTCAGCACTGCCTGAGCTGTAAGATGAAGGGTTTTGGAAGAGGGATTCACGCCGGCTGCCTCCAGACCCGCAGGTGTTTGGATTTCAGGCCGTCACTTCAGCTTTCAGCCCCCAAATGCCCACTGAACTGAAGGAGCTTGGGATCCGTGCTGCCAGCAGCATCCTCTGCCCCAGCCATGCAGCAGGATCAGCCCCACACTTGCACCAGGACCCGTTGGACCCACAGCCAGGCCTTTTGTCCTACAGATGGGAAGGATTTAGCCCCAAATTGGGCAGAGAGGCAGCATCCTGTGGGGCGGCAGCAAAGCAGCTGTTTGTCCTTCTCCTCCCCACGCCGTGGCTCTGACGGGCTTTCAGCACTGGTCAAACACCACGTCACCCCACGTGCTTTCCCCTCTGCTGTAGCCGAGCAGAATCTTCCTTTTTTACAGCTCCTGGTTTTTATCCGGAGTGGGAAGAGACTGGGAACGTCCCCCATCACCTTCCTGGTGCTCCCAAAATATGCTGCTCCCCAGCTCCCTTCCCTCTGAAGGCTGAGCAGCATCCTGCAGACCCCGAGGGTTTGGGCACGGGCATCCCCAGCACAGCACCTCCGACAGCCTTAGCAGGTGAAATGGAAAAACCCAGCAGTGGGGTCTTGTCCCAAAGACATCAATGCACTTGCAGAGCTCCTGGAAGATTTGGCATGAATTTATTAGTTGAGTTTCCTCCCCTCCTCGCTGGCAGAACAGGACCCCGACACCCAGCACCCTGCTCCGTACCTGCTGCATCTCCGGGTTTCCCAGCTCTGCTCTCCCATCCGCTCTCTGCTCTTTGGATGTTTTGGCTGGCAGAAGGCTTAACTGGACAAGCAGTGGATTAAACCAGTTACACCACACTTCACTGGGACTTAGGGGAAAGGAAAACACAGCTTTATTACCCCTAATTAAAGCAGACCCACGGACCTGCTCCCCTCCCAGCAGCAACAAGTGTTTCCCAAAGAAACCGAGAAAGCCAATTTTCCCCCAGTTTTTCCTCCTTTCACCTTTCGGGCTCCCCCACGTTCATTTAAAACCAATTAAGCTCTGGCCACACCTGGCTCCATCCCGCAGCGGATGCAGGTGAGCAGGGTCAGGCTGGGGGAGGCGGGGGACACAGCCCCAAGCATGGTGCAAAACCCCCCAGGGAGGGCCTGGGAGGCTGTGAGAAGCTTTCCTGCTCAGCTGGGATTTTTATGGGAAGGAAGATAATGGACATGAGCTTTTCCAGTGAGAAATTAAACCCAAAACCTGTGATGAAGACAATTCTGCTTGGTTTTATTGCTCCATAAATCACCCCCCCCGGACCCAGGGATTATCCCGGGTAAATCATCGCCTCATCTTAAACAAAGTCCAGCGCAGGTTCAAGTGGGAACGGAAGGAAACATTATCCCTTTTTCCGTCCCTGTTCCCCATCTTTCCCCTTTGGGAGGAGGTTTTGGGTTTTCAGTGAAAGTCACCGCTCGTACTTGGAGTTTGCGATTTGAGCCGCCGACACTTCCCCTGCTTTCCATCAGCTGCAAACTCTCCAGTTCCCAACGAAAGGAAGAAACAAATAAATAAAGGCTGCTATAAAAACAGACACGTTCTGCAAAGATTTGGGGTGAAATAAAACCCCAGCTTCCTGTTTACAAGAAGAAAAAGAAAAAAAAAAAAAGAGGGAGGGAGGAACTTTTTTGACCAACTTAGAGCCAGTCCAGCCTCCAGCGCTGCCTTTGCACCGACGACCTCGTGGTTTAGCTCTCGGCTCCGTGCTGCCCAGCTTTCCTGGGAGCCAGAGCAGGATGCGGCCACCTCTGCCTGGCTGGGATGCTCCAGTGTGTGGCTGTGGTGTGCTCGGTCCCTTCTCTTCCCTTCCCTATCCGTCCCACAACCATCTCCGCTGCCTCTCCACCACAGAGCCCCAACCTCTCCCCATCGCCCCATCGCCCCAACCAGCTCAGCGCCCCCCTGGGCAACTCCAGCCCCACGTTTTCAACAGCATTAAAAGCTCTAATAGAAAAAATAAAAATAAAGGGAAAAAAAAAAAAAGACATTTCCACCTCCTCTGCCTCCACAGAGAGAGACGAGGAGCAATGAAGTTAAAAAACGAGTGCAGGGCTCCAGGCTCAAGGGTGCTCCAAGAGGGGGTGCCCCATGCTGCGGGGACGGGGACCCTGCCACGAGCTCAGCCCCCTGGGATAAAGCCTCTGGGACCCCTGTGGGGCGGCTGTCGGTCCCATCCCTGCAGGAGCCTGGCTTTGCTCCCGTGACACTGCTGAGCACTGTTTATTTGGGGCGGATTAGCAGGCGGGTTGCGGAGCGTTGCCCTCTGCATTCCCCGCCGGCTCCCTGCAGCACGGAGCCGTGATCGGTGCTGAGGCCGTGAGAGCCTGCAAAAGGGCTGAGGCAGCTCGGAAAAGAAACCCCGAGGTTTCCCTGGCCCCGATTAGTTGCGGGATGGGCCACGGGGGCTGCAATCCAGCTGTGTCATCTGGGCAGGCACAGGAGAGGACTCGAGGGGACACGGAGGAAAAATCCCCTAGGAAGAGCCTGTCCTGCTCCCCTCCACCTGCCCCTGCGGACGGCAAAGAGCTCAGACACAAAATCACCCCTGCTCCCCCAAACAAATGCCTCCTCCCTGTGACGTTAGAAAGAGCAGGCAACAGCTGGGACATCTCAGCTTTTACCTCTTTTCCCTCTCTTACCTCCCATCGCTCCCAGTTTCGGGTCTGGGATTAGCACGTCCCATTTTCCCTGGCTGGGTTTTACGGCCGCAGATGTTTCTTGCTCGGCAGCAATAGGAGCGGGGCTGGGCTGAGCTGCTCGCTGCCCCTGCTCCCAAGGGCTGGGAGAGCCAGGGCTTCCCGCAGCCTGGTGTGTTGCTTTTTACAGGATGACGTGCCCAGCACACAGTGGGACTGAACCCATTTGCCCAGGTTTGAGGCAGCAAGCAGCTTTTTGCACATAGGAATCACCGTGCTCAGTGGTGTCCCCATACCCCTGCACCGTCGCATGCATTGCCCTCACCCCACATCTGCTTTTCTGCGCCGATTCACAAAGTCTGCCTGAATATTGCCTATGAAAGCTGCCCGAGGAATAAAGGAAACATCTCCAGCAGATCTTTTGGGCACAGAAGCACATCGGCCTTCCAGGAAAACCTTGGAGAAACCAGCTCCACGAGTGTATTTTCCCAAGTGGTTATGCCCGCTGCCATCCGGCAGAACATCCCGTGAGCAAATAGGGCTGCGAGATGAGGAACTGATCTTCCTCACCGTGCTGAGCCCTGCTACGTGCTTGTCCCAGCTGCCACCGTCCCCTCTTCCCAGCCCCAGGGTGGCTGCAGCACCCGTCCCCTCCGCAGCTTTCCCTGGGATCTATATTGGATCAATACCCGTCTAGTCAGGAGGTGAAAGGTGAACACATTAAAATACACTTAGTAAACACCATCCGCGGAGCTGGTGAGAAGGCGAAGGCAAGAAATCATTTTCAAGTAGCCCCTGGAAGACACACAGCAGGAGAGAGCTGCGTCCAAGCGCCGATAAATCTCAGCCGCAGGTCTGAGCTCGGCAGAGAGCAGCCTTGGATCGAGCTGGACAGGGGCTGATGGCTGCGAACGTATGGGGATTTATTTCCTTTCCAGGATGGAAATCTGCCCAGATCCTCTTCCTGCCCAGGTTAATTCGGATCGGGCTGGTGTTTGGCTGCAGGAGCAGCTCAAGAGGTGCAGCCCAGGACCCTTCCCCTCTGCAGTGATGCGGTTGGGAGCAGCCAAGCGGCAGCACTTCTGAGAGGGGATGCTCAGCCCTCACTGTCCGTGCCAAAGCCAGGAGCTTTTCTGTACCCAGAAGTATCTCTGGTTTCCAAGAGATTCCAGCTGGGACCTCGGAGGGCAAGAAGCATCCCTGGGAAAGCTCAGCGGGCCCCAACAAAGGGACAATGCCCACAGCAAAAGCAGGCAAAAAACACCCAGAAACATGAGCAAGGGCAGGCAGAAGCCTCTTGCTTTGTTTGAAGCATTTTTGGGAAAAGAGGACTTGATGCCCATTTGTTTCCACAACCAAAATGACCTGAAGGATGGGCTGGACTCCCAGCAATGAATCCTGGCTGCCAGGCCAACAGGTCCATCCAGAGCAGGGAAAGCTGTGCCACGGGTGGGGGGAAGCACAGAAGAAAGCAGAAACTCTCCATGGGAGAGAAAAGCTTTGCCCAAGACAGCCAAACACCCTGCATCTGGCCCCAGCACCTCCACCCCCAAATCAGAGCCTTTTTGCCCGCACGTGCTGGGGATGGAGAGGTTATGGCAGCACCTGCAGCTGGTGATGACCCAAATCCCAGCCTCATCCTACTCATTATATCACAGAGATCCACGCCCAAAGCATCAGAGCCCAGGAAAAATTGGGGTCCTTGCTCAAACGGGGAATAATCGGGACAAGCAGGAGGCATGGCAGATTCAATAAAACACTGCCTCTGAGCCCTGCTTAGGGCAGCAGAGCTTCCAGCGACTGCTAGTGGCATCCATTGATCTGGGAAATTTATTCCCTAGGGACTTACAGGAAATGGTTTGAATCAATTTAGACCCAATTATCACACCAGTCACCTAAGAGCAGGGGAAGGAGAAAGCTTTACCCATGCTGCCACAGCAGAAGGAAAAACCTGTTAAAAAATGAGTGTATTACCCAAAGCAGGACTTGCTGGGTTCTTTAAGGATGCCCCAGTATTTCCAGAAAAGAGCTAAAGTCCTCAAAACTGATAAAACAACCTCACTGGAGAGCAGCCCAACATCTCCATTTAGAATTTCAGGCTCTGCTAGCAGGCAGATGAGCTTTCCAAAGCTGTGGAAACCCCTTTGTGCCTTTACAGGAAGCAGCAAAACACCCAAACCAGAGCTGCTGGAGGTGATTCCGACACAGCTTTTGGCACCAGCAGCTACGCTGGTACCTGGAGAGCGAACCAGAGCCGAGCCACCCCATCCATCCTCTCCCTCATCCACTGCCCGGGGATGGGATCACACGTGGCAGTAGCAGCTCCAAAAACCGAGAGCCCCTTCTGGACTCTTTGCTGCGTTTGACCACCTGAACATCCCCAGAAGATGCAAAAAATAAATCCGCATCCTCCCATTGCTGTCTCCTCGCCATCCCTTCCTCCTCACCCTCAGGGATTTGCTTTCCATCGTTCATTTATATCACAGCATCTGAGAGCAGCCCGTGCTCTGGGACAGGGAACCAAACCCTCTGCAGATGCACCTGGGCTGCGTTAGCTTTATCCTAATGGGGGGAACAGGCAAGAAGTTAAGGCTGTTAAAGACTTTCTGGTTCCTGGATCCTAAAACCTTGCGCTGAGCAGAAGTGGCTTTCTTGAAGCACTTTAGAAAGTGTTAAACAGGTTCGTGGCTGCACACCAGCAGGGCTGTGTTTATGCTCCGTTTATAAGCACTTAACACCTCTCGGTTGTCTTTGCAGAGCAAGGCACGGAGCGGAGCTCTGCTGGCACAGCTGACGGAATAAAGGGCAACCTGCAGGGGGGCAGTGGCTCGCGGAGCATCGCTGGCACCATCGGATGGGCTCATTGCCGAGCTCCGGGCCAACAAACGTGCCTGGTGCCGGGAAATCCTGGGGCCTCGTTTTGTGCTATAAAGCTAGTCCTTAAGTTGGATTTAGGGATGGAGAAGGTTAGGGCGTGAGGATGCGAACCCCAAGATCTGGGCTTTACCTCCCTTGACGCTGTTTCACTAGAGGATGTTTCTTACTGACACCACAGCCATGGAAAAGGGATTAAAAGTTTTCATGGCTTCTCCTGCAAGGAAGCAGCACCTGGAAGCCTTTCTCTGGCTGATGCTGCCCCCCAAAAAAAGCAGCCTGGGGCCAGAGCTTGCCATGGGCAGGGAGAGGACCAGGAGATGCTGCTCTCCCCGCAGAGGCGTTAAAGGGAATCGATTCTGTCCCCATAGCACGTTTGCTGCTCCCCCTGCCCTCGTGACAGCTGGGCAGGCTTTGGTGCTTGAGCTGGGCTCCAGCTGCCCGCGTGGCATCGCGATTAGCTGCGGGCTGGCAGCTGCAACGTCCGTGCGGGGGGACGAGGACTTCAAAAGGAAGACCAGGCGGCAGGAACAAGTGCTCTCAGCACCCTTGGGGGGGACGCCCAAATAATTCTGTTAAGGGAAGAGCAGGGAAGGTGCTGGCAGAGCTTCCAGCCGCTGATGCTGAGGGTCATCCCCCCAGCACCAGGAAGAGAACCCCCTGGTGTGGGACCCCCAGGTGAGGTCTGGGGGGACCCAGCCAGCCTCCAGGCACGGCCGTGCTGGACCCATTCACCAGCAGCTAAAGCGGGGTCTCGGGAAGCAGAGAACACCCAGAGACACCCAGTTCATAGGGCAGAAGGCAACATCACAGGGAAGAGCCAGACCTCCCAAATAACAGCTGAATCTCAATTAATTGGAGATCAGCCTCTCCTCCAGGACCCTTCCCGCCAGCATAAAGCAGAGCCAAGCCTCCAGGCACTCGTGTAAACACTCTGTTCCTCCAGCAAAAGCCAGTAACACATGTGACCCGCACTATTTATTTTTGCAAGTCCATTTCTCCTAGCCTGGCACTGCAGATCCTGCTCTGACAACTGACTTTCACTTGGAGACAAAAAGGCACGGACCCTGCACATTTAACCCCTCGTGCCTGCGGTCCCTGGCTAGGGTCAGGCTGCCCACACGGGTGAGATGCTGGCCATGTAGGGATGGGAATCCTATAAATACTCTTGACCGTTCCCTACACCCTTGCTGCATCTTTCCAGCAGCCCTGCCTCCCTCCATGCCTTTCCCAGCCCCGCTGCTTGCTTCTCCCTCCTTTTTCCCTCCTGCGTACATTGAGGCCCCCATCCTCCCACAGTCATGAGACGCGGGGGCTTCGGAGGAGACCCGGGCACGTCATGGTGGATATGTATTATTCTTGGCCCCCTCTGCGAATGCAGGAGGGGAATCTGCCGCCAGCAGCAAGCAAGCCTCGGAGGCCAGGCTGATAGCGGGAGCAGACGCTGGGAACCGAGCGGAACAAAGTCACAAAACATCTGGCTGGAAGCAGACCCAGCCACCCGGTGAAATGCCCAGCTTCAGCAGGGACAAAGCAGGACCCTGCTCCTTCCTCTGCTCCAGAAGCCAGCATCCCGCCTCCCTCTGCCAAAATCTCCCCGGGTTTTTCCCCCCGCACCTCCCTGGAGCAGCTCAGTGCCACCCAGGGCACAGCACATGGTGCTGAGCTCTCAAGGCCCTCTCCAAATTGGCCGTGAAAGCCAAGCAGTAGCTTCCAGGAACAAGCTGGGCTCTGTGAGCCGCGCACCGGGGCAAACATACTCAACTGGCCACCCTTTTGCTGGCAAACACTCAGCTCCCATCAGGAATCATTCAGCAGAAAGGCAGGGCTGTCCCTGGATGCTTTCCTTGTAAAATGATGTCAAGAGGAACCTCACACTGCTTATCCCGAGCAGGGCTGCAGCATGTTTGACCCTATAAGCACCAGCAATCCCATCTCGCAAACCCTCTTTCTCCCAAATCTCCCATCCCATTGTGGGGTCCACGAAGCTGCAGTGTGAGCAGGTCTCATCCCCACCCGCTCAGCATCACCCGGCTGGAGCCGAGATGGGCGTTGTGGTTGCGCTCACGCTGGGGGGTATTTCCAGACCCACCTATTCCCAAACGCCCCGGGAAGGGATGAGTGGAAAGTGCCTCTCTCCCCCTCGTTCCCAGAAAGGCTTTTTCAGCTGGGAAGGAAGCTGTTGCACCACTCAGCCGCGATGGGAGCCAAGCCCTGAAATTTGGCTCGGTGAGAAGGTCACGAGAGGCGACCCACTTGCCTGCATCCCCCCGGGGAGGCTGAAAGCCCTACTCTGGGCACACAGACTGCACGTGCAGGGGCACGAGCCACGCGCCGAGGTGCCCACCGAGCCCCACGCCACGCACGGGGGCATGCAGGGGTGCTGCCACGATCGGCGTGATCCTGAGCAATGAGTTCGGAGATAACACAGCCGTCTGGATTTGCTTTCTGCTAGGGAGCTCCAGACTGGGCAGAGGCAGAAAAGAAAGGATAAGAAAGGATAAAGCCGCCGATTGAGGCGAGCTCGCCCCAGCCCTCGCCCGTCAGCGCAGGGGCACGGCCAGCCCTTGACTCCCATCCCTGAAGCCTTCAAAGGGCTCTTTGTCTGCAGAGATCCCACCAGCACCAGCCTGCTCGCCCGGAGCGGAGGCGTCAACCTGCCCGTGGGAATAGGACCGTTGGCATCGGGGGACGCTGCCGGCCCCCTCCCCAGCGCATCCCCTAAGGGACGCCGTCCTCCCGCAGGCAGCAAAGCCCTGAGCAGCTCTGCTCGCCCACACCAGGCTTAAACCCCTTCGGAGGGCTTTGCATGGGAAACACGTGCGCTGCCTGGATTTAAGCTAACACCGAAGCCTTTCCTCCCCCAGCATTTGGGGCAGCGGCGCCGCAGAGCAGCCCAGACCCCCCCAGCAGCCAGAAGTTGGGAGCTGATCCCTCCGAAGCAACCTGCCGCTCTCACAGTCCCAGCCTGTGATTTATTTAATCAATCTTTGGATCGAGTCCTACATATATTTCCAGCTTCCCTGGGAGGTTTGGAGTTTTTCCTACCCCCCCCCCCCCACTTTCCCCTTGGCATCAGCTGTGCTTTCCCTGCAGGGCCGGGGAGGAGGGGAGCGGGGAAAAGCAGCCGGAATCGGATTGCAACCTTCACACGTTTCCAGGGTTTTGGAGCCGCATTTCCCACCAAGAAGGCTGCAAACCTCAATCTGTCAGGCCACCTAAACAGAAACACATGGCTGCAGCTCAGCTTGCCAGCCAGCGACGGTAAAGCAAGGAATCAAAGCGAGGGAGAAATGAAAGGAACAACCCCTGGGAGCGCTGGGTTAGGCAGAACCAGCGCGGGGCAGCCAGCCTGGGACACGGGCAATTCGGTGGCTCGAGCAAAGAGGTGGAGATGAAAGATGTTCGGAGCTGTAAAGAGGAGGAATTTGTAGCCTGCACAGGGTGGGCAGGGACACTGGATGAGCCCAGAGATGGGTGCTCAGCACAGCCCTACCGAGGATGGGGAAGAACGTGGCCAGGTGATGCCCCCATGAAACGGGGGGAATTTGGGGACTGCTGCATCAGAACAGGAGCTTGCATGTGGGCTGTGCACCTAAACACGCCATTCCAGGGAAAAATCCCACAGAAGCACTTAAAATATTTGCATTAAGTATCCAACAAGCCCATCAGGATTAATAGCATTACAGCAAATTCCAGACAAATTAATAACCATTAGGCTGTCACATAAAAGCACTCCTGGAGCTGCCTGGCCTAAGCCTCACTGTAAATCACGTTGCTATCAGTAGCCAATCCTTTGTTCACGAACTAAGCTCTCCTTTTACCAGCACACATTGCTTTTTGACTCGCATCATGAGGACAGGAGGCGTTCAGGAGCTTGGCTCTGACCCACCTGCCATTCGGCACGGGGCTGAGCTCCCAGCAAGTTGCCCCCATGCTGCTCAGGAGGAGGAGGAGGAGGAGGAGGAGGGATGCTTTGGGGCTAGCGGAGCACCGGGGAGGATGCAGCTGATTTCCAGCTGCCGTAAATTCACGGCATGACCTTACCCAAGTAAGTCACCACCCTGGCTCCGTTCCCTCCACATTCCCACCCAGCAAAGCAACGAGCCCGCAGCAATTCTGCAGCGGGGGATTTGCAGGCAGGTCGGCCCATCAGCTGCACCCAGCTGGCCCCATAACCCATCCCACACGGCTGCCCCAGCCCCATTGGGCACGGAAAGGGAGCAGGAAGGTTTGGCTGCAGTGCTGCCACGGCTGGAAAAACACCCTTCAGGCTCAGTTCCTTGGAAGCAGAAAATATGAAGCAAAGCTCCCCAAAAATGTAAAAGATGAGCAGAAGTAGGGGAAGAATAGGATAAGGAGAGCTGAGAGCTCCAAAGCAATTACATCACCACATCTCCCAGCTAGCTCTGACAACATTGACCTCCACCACGTTCAGTCCCTGAGATTAATTACCAAGGTTAATCGCAGCTCTGATAACTGGCTTAGTCAGCATTACGACACTCATCCTGCGGCTCTGCTCCTCACCTGGAAATGCAATCCCTGGTTTTTCCCTGCCCATCCGACAGAACCCGGATGGAGAAAACTCCTGCCTTCCTCAGAGGCTTTTTCAGCCAGGATTTACCAATTTTTTCATGCAATCATGGTTTTTACCCGGTCTTTGGTTCAAGGATGTTCCCAGGGGTGGCTCATCAAGAGCGAAACCTCTCCCAGCCTCCATTTCCTTCGACGGAGCTGGTATTTCTCCCAGACGTGTAATGGAAAGGCAGCTCCAAGCCCTGATTTCCCCCACTGAGGGCTGAAGCCCCCTTCTCACACCTGAGCCTCCCCACACCATCGCACGGACAAACCTGGCCCAGCCCCGCGCTCCCCACGGGCTGGCTGCCGCGCCGACAGATGTTTTCTATAAATAACAAAATAAGGAGCACAAAAGCTGCAGAAATAGAGCGAGCAAATCCAATTAGGTTGGAAAAAAATTCTTTGCTGGGCGTGCAAAAGGTCTGCGGTTAATCAGCTCGCGTGGTGCATCTCTATTAAAGTAAGTGGAGGGATTTGGGTCCCAGGTTCAGCATCTCTTCCAGGGTGAAACCTGGCTGGAGGGGCAGGGAAAGCCGTTATCTATCCCCATCTCTTTGGCCGCTTTAGAAAGAAGAATGTGAAAATCTGAGCCAAAAAGAGAATTTGCCAAAGGAAGAAGGGAAAGAGAGCCTTGGAGTTTGCTTTATTTCCTATAATAATGATTGATTCTTCTCCCTCCGCTCTCTCAGATTTTGGCTCGGGATCTCGGGCTCCTCTGGGAGCCGGCCGGGAGTGTAGGTTTCACTTAAACAGACAATTTGTTGCTTTCACGTGCTGAAACCTCAAAAGCCACAATGCGGCTGGGCTGTACGAGTTGCTTCTTTCCCATCTCGTGTCAAGGCTGGCCGGGAAGCCACGGTACCAACCGTGCCATAACGTTTTCAAAGACCCTCCCCATGACTTTTGGTGTTTGAGGCGGGCCAGCTCAAGACCTCTTAGAAGCAGCCCTAATTCCCCAGCACACAAATCTTTTAATCCAGCAGCAAAAGCCTGACTGGGACCCAGCAGTGGGATGTTGAAGTGAAGCAAATTCAGCCTCCAGACAGAGCTTTTGTTCTTAAATCAGAACAAAAATTAACCGGCAAGTGGTTGGAAAAAGAAGAAAAAAAAAAAAAAAAAAAGAGAGACAGAGAAATCTTCTCATGAAGTTATTCAGCTGAGACTGGAAATTGTCCTAAAGGGTCAGCTCTGCCGATGAGGACCACAAAGCCAGGCCATGGGTTTCTGTCCCCGCTCCAAGGGCTCCTTATGCATTTTGCATTAAGCAGTAATTGGATAAAACACATAAACAGGCGCTGGAAGAAGAACCAAATAGCAGGTCCCCCCCTCCCCGGGGTTCACGGCTCCGTGAACCCGAGAGGCACGCGCTCAGATTTCAGCTTTCGGTAAGAGGTGGCTGCAAGCACGGAGCCTCCCCGGGTCCCTGCAGCCTCCTCCAGAAGCCCCACGGGATCCCAGCCAGCAGGGGTGAGGCTGGGGCCTCCCCCAGCCTGGGGCAAATCCGTGAGCCTCTATGTGGAGGCACCGATAGCCCCCACGACCTTTATATGCTGGTTTGGGGTGCTCCTCCCAAAGCTCTTGCTGGTCTGAGTTGCCACCCTCCAGCGAGCATCCCCAGCACCCACAGAGGCTTGTTTATGGCCTCAGTTAGATGGGAAGGGAAAAAACCCTGAATTCACTGGGAACCTTTAAGGTTCCAGAAATCCTCCTTCCTCTCAGGCTCCTGCGAATTGCCCCCTTTGCTGCTGCGGGGCTTTGAGGCGAGCGGATCGAGGCGGCCTCAACGCCTCATCCCTTGGATCTGAGGATCAGAGGCCCCGGAGCCTCAGCTGCTGCAAACTGGCTGCGCTCCACGAGATACAACCCGGCAGGCTGTTCCACGCTGTCTGAGATCTGGCCATCAGAGTCGTTAGGAAGCCGCTTCGTTAGCCCAAGCACAGCTGGGTTGTTCCCCGGGGAGCCTGAGCTTGTCACCATTGTCACTGTGCGCTCGCCGAGCCCAACCTCCTGCTGGCTGCGGGAAGGGGTCTTGGCGAGAGCCAACAGAAGGGTTTAGGAGGGTAAAACGGGAGCTATCAGCCTGAGCACACCAAAAAAAGCTCTGCTGAGAACACAGGGGACCAAGCTGCATCACACCGCAGCTGAATCTTTGACAAGAAAGGGGGTTAAAAGCGTTAAGGCCTCTTTGCTCATTAAGGAAAGCCTCGTTTCCCCCCACTGACCCTCTGGCCTTCTCACGCAGAACAGGAAGGCTTATAATCAGAAAAGCAGAGCCTAAAGGCAGACAGAAATTCCCCCAAAGCCCTTGAACAAGCAAAGCTGCAGCCGTGGCCCCGCAGGGCAGAGAAGTCGCTCATCAATCACGGCCGCATCCAGCCCCATGCGCCCGGGGACCAGCCACAGCCTGGGGGTGCTGGGGGCATGCGCAATTTTGGCCATGTTTTTACTCGTGGCTCCTTATGATGCCTTATTTTGGGGGAATAAACCAAGCACGACCCCAGGCTACGCGTCAGCACACGGGTCTGAGTTCAACGTGCCCATCCAAACCCATCTGGCTGCTCTGAGCCCACGTCTCCCATGGGAACGAGGCCGCAGGACCCCACGGTTTGAACCAAAAGCACCTGGTGCTGCGGGCTGAACCCCCAGGGCCCCCCCGACACCAGACCCCAGCTGAATACCCAGTGATGGACGTCACCCCCCGGGCAGCCACAAATGCAGAGACAAGAGCAGGACCGACCCCACAGCACGGAGAGCAACTCGGAGGTGTCACAAAGACAAACGACCATGCGCAAAAGTCACTTTATTTTTAAAAAAAGCACCAAGCACGTGCCCCGCTCCCCCCCCCCACATCCTGCACGCCCCCAGCCCCGTGACCAAATCCCCTTTTTCTGCCCCGAAGCAAGCCCAAAGCACCTGGCTGAGGCATCCCAGCGAGGGCAACCCGAGCTGCGGGACGGAAGTGGCCGCGCTCCCACCCCACGGAGGTCGGGGAGGCTGCGCCGGCCGCCCCCGCCTTGGCCATGACCCAGGCTCCTGATGGAGTGCGAGCGCTGGAAGCACACCACGAGATACCTGCCTCCGCCTCACTCCCCTCCAAGCAGGCTTCTAAATATATATATATATTTATTTATTTACCATAAAGAAATTTGGGGTTGTTGTTAGAGAAATCTGCAAGAGCACAGCGGGCACCATCAGCTGCTGCCGTGCCCCCCAAACCGCCTTTCCGTGTAATAACCGGGTTAGCAAAATCATTTAAATCTCAGCGAGTGGCCGGGTGGTGCCGGGCAGCAGAGGGGAGCCCTAAATTCGGGATATTTCTTCCTGGAGCGGCCAATGCAACTGAAGAAAAAAATAAATCAGATCAGCTTTAGAGACTTTTCTAGGAGCCGTGTCTGCCGGTCTCGTAGAAGAAATTACCTCTCGCAAGCAACCCCACTGCGCTCTGAGCGTTTGGGCAGATGTAAAACATTAGCGCCAGGGCCCCTCGCCTTGATTTTTGTCCTACTCTGACGCGAGGCAAAGCTGCAGCCTTCAAGCTAGGGGGTGGCCAGGGGTCTCCATCCTGCCCGAGGGCACGGGGACAGCAAGGGGGGGATTTGGGGCATTTGGAGACATGGCTGGTGATGCCCTGGGAGGGGGGGGGGGGCGGGGAGTCACATCCCAGCCTTCAGGCGAGGAGCTCTGTGAAAACCAGAGGGCAGCATGGAAAACAGGGGCCAGCACAGGAGCCCTGCCTGCTGGGCTGCTCAGAGGAAGCCATTTAAATTTTTCCAGGAAAAAAAAAAAAAAGAAAAAAGAAAAAAAAAAGAAGCCAAGAAGAGTTTTGTCCTTTTCCCCAAGTTTTTCGGAAGAAAACTTTTTCCACCCCCTCCTTTTCACCAGATCTCACCCCAACGCACTCTCCCCCTTTCCTTATTCCATTTTTTGTGGAAGGCAGAATTTTCAGGGCAGGGAAAGCACTTGTCCAGCCCACTCCAGCATCAGGAAATATTCACCATAGCATCATCCCACACCTCCCAGGCAGGGCTCAGCTCCGCTCTGCAGCCAGCCTGGGCATGCACAAAGGCACAAGAGCCCGGACAGGCGCAGGGAGGGCTCAGCTCCGACCTAGAGAAGAGCCGAGGACCTGAAGATGAGATTTTGGAGGCCGCCGCTGGCCGGAGAAACGCAAAGCTCTGCCTTAAAAAGAAGCAGCTGAGAAACTGAGCCACCTGCCTCCCACGTTGGCCTGGCGCATTCAGAGTAGATTTAAGGGCCTTTCAGGGACATCTCCTTCCTCTGCCATCAGACACACACGGGTCACCTTTTCTCCCTGCTAACATCAGACATTTCCAGCGTTTTTAAGATACAAAGAAAGGTTTCTGCATAAATCTCTTGCCAGCAGCCACTGCGACTTAAACACCAGCTGACATGAGAGAAGGGGAAAAGCAACCCAAAACGGCCCCATGTCTCCCATTTTGCACAGCTGGGCTGACGACGGCCGGCGTTGCCTGATCTCATTCATCAACTGATGGAGTAGAAACATGAAATTAAGGCCGAAGTGATGAAGGATAACTGCAAGGTTTCCTCCCAGACAACGAGCTCCTGGCAGCTGCTGGATGCTCGGCGCATGAGGCAGCGAGCCGGGCATCGTGAAACACCCAGGAGGGAGAAATCCCTGGGGATGGAGCTGGAAGGGGCACGCGTGGGAATGCATCCCCGAAAGCAAAGCACGGCCTTTCTTCCAGCTGATTTCACACTTCAGGTTCTTGCCTCCAACCACCCTGGCTCAGAGCCCACTCCCGAGCTCCCCATCGCAATGCAGCAGCCCGTGGAGCGCACGCAGAGCTGCTCTTTCGGGGCCAAGCCAGGGCTTTGAACCTCTGAGGTTCACTGCTAAGAGGTTCTTTCCTCTTCTTACAGCTTGAATTTCCAAGCAGCAAGCTGTAAAGATTTCAGCCTCTCCTCTGTCCAGACTAAAATAGCACTGAGGGCCTTTTGCACTCAGATTTTTTTTTTCCATCCTTTTCAAAGGAATGCAAAAATCTCAGCCCCAGCCAGAGGCATTGCAGCATTTTACTGATCGCTTTAATTTCATTCAGCACTGCCCCGCTCTGATAGCCGGGCAAAAAACCCTGATGGCTGCAAACCACACAGCTTTTGTGCCAATAAATCGCATCGTGTTCGTATTGCCTTCTTCCAACGAGAGGACCGAGACATAAATATGGGGCACGACCCACTAAAACGTTGCTGGGACGTGAACCCTTTCATCTCCAATTTATCATTTCAGATCTGCCCTGGCAAAGCGGTGTCATTGCCCTTCAGCAGCCGTCTGCTGAGCCCAGCAGAAAGGAGCTGTTAATCTCTGTCCTGCTCTGAAGGAAGTTGCTGCACGACGCAAACCATCCCCTCCACGGGGGATGCATCCACCAGCATCACCCGCGCGGGCAGCGATGACTTCCTACCCTCGGCTTTGGGGTTACGAGGCACTGGGGTTGCATCGGCAGCCTGCACGTGCTCTGCTTTCCTACAGGAGGATTTGCAGGTAAAAATGAAAGCTTCGCTTTGAGAAAAATCACGCGCTCTGCAGCCAAAACGCAGGGAAGGGCTGCTCGTGGCAGGAGGAAGGTTAGGAGTTGGGCTCGAAAACTAGCAACAGAAACAAAGCAACCCTCAACCTCTCAAAAAACAAGGCTGGAAGAGAGAAACCTTGGGAAACGCTTGAGAAAACCAGGAGCACCGAAGCCTCCTGGTGCTTGGGAAATGCCGTGTGCAAGGTGGCACCGTGCAGGGAAATCAATTCGCAGGGGAGCCCCTCGCCAAGCCCCATTTCCCCAGAAAATCTTCAGCACCCCTTTTGTTTTCCCCAGGATTATTTTTTTTCCCAGAGAGAGTCTAGTTGTCTCTTCTGTTATTTTTAATGAAATGCTATTCAGCCTCGGAGGGCAGGAAGGGAAATTAGAGCCACCGGTTGCTCGCGCCGAAGCTGAGCAGCCCCCAGCAGGGAGCTGCACTGTGGGTTTTCCCAGCGCACCAGGCGAATGGGGACTGTCATCTCCAAATCCTCCTAGAGCCAAAGCACATTTCTTTTCTCCCCAATTTGCTTGGCCTGTAAAAAAATTAATGAGCCAACACAGAGAAACCCCCAGGAGACAGGGATGAAAAAACATCCAAACGCTCCGTGGCACAGCAAAACAGGACGAGCCACCCAGCGCACCCCCCCCCACATCCCCAGCTTTGGGGTTTGGCTGATTTATGAGGATAACCATGATTTTTGCTTGCAGACTGGAATTTTAGAAGTTTTCTAGGTTATTCAAGCCCTACGTGTGACACAGGCCACGAATAACACTGGGCTTTGGAGGGGGGTTTGGGCAGCAGCTGCCCCATCCCAGCTCAAGGGGCTTTGGGGGGGGGGCGGGATCCGGCCCCACTCACCCAGTCCCAGCACCCAGAGCAGCTCCCTGCTTCCCTCTGCAGTCACAAGGCAGAAGGGCTCGCTTGGCTTGCAGCCTCCTCTGCCTCTCCCAAAGGCAGGATTTGTCCCAGTCCTTCCCCTGCCCACGCTCCCGCTGCAGACTGGGCCGTACCCCACTTGGCATCACCCCAAATGCACCTCAGGGCCAGCATCCCCACCACGGCTCAGCATCCCCAGCACTGGCTCTGGCTTTGCACACACCCCCAGTTTGCTCTTTTTTAAGCAAAAACCTCGCCAAACAGCCTCCTCCCTGCTCTTTAGGAAAAGCGCGCTGCCTGCAGGTAGCGCGGCGAAAAGGAAGCGGGGAGGAACCTTTTAATTTGTTTTCCCACTCAAACATCCAAACAGGCTCCCGCAGCCTTAGCCAAGAGGTCTCCGCATTTGGCAAATGCTCTGCAATTAAATGACACGTTTTGGAAGGGGTTCTTCCTCGATCCTGGGGAAGGGAGGGGAAACACCCACGTGCACAACAGGGAACGGAGCCGAGGTGGTGCAAGAAGGCGAGGGGGGGTCGTTGTAGTAGGATTTCCCAGGAGCAATGTTATTTTTTATTTTAGTATTCAACGTTTTGCATCCAGCTGCAAAAAAAACAACAACTTGTGTTTGGAGGCACCCGGTTCATGAGCCCCGGCTGGTTGGATCATAGCTGGCTGGGAGGCTTCGGCTGGATCCATGCAAGGGCTGAGCACAGCCAGAGATGGGGCAGCGCCTCCAAACCACCCCTTAGGCAGCTGAATTCAGGCGAGGAGCTTAGGAGACCTTCCCTCAGGACAGTGCCAGAGCCTGGAGCATCAGCATCCCTCGCACACAAAGTAACAGAGCTCTGTTATGGATAGAAACGCCAGCAGATGCACGCACAGCCGTGCTTCCCAGGGGAAATCTCACCTTGCACATGCACCGAGGAACCTGCCTTCCTCCCTCACTTCACCACTGGGCTCCTAAGCTCAAAATGATGCAGAATAACTAGCTACCAGCCTGGAGACGTGCTTTGCTACCTCCTAACAAAAGGCTTTGTGAGGGGGAAGAGGCACCTCAACCACCCTCCTTCTATTTCTGGGTGCTAACGGCCCCCACCTGCTCCCCATGTGCCCACCAGCTGCAGGCAGAGCACGGCAGCAGCTCCCGGGGAGGAGACAGGGCACCGAACCGTGTCTCGGAGATGCTCGGCTGAAATCTCACTGCTGTGGCCAAATAACCTTGGGGTGCTGGGCTGCAAAATAAAAGGATGGCAGGCTCCTTCCCAGAGCATCTAGAAGGGGGAAAGGGCGGCACAGGGGGATACGCAGCGTCGTAGGCTGTGTATGCCTCTTAATCAACACCCGAATTCATTGTAGGCTGTGTATCCCTCTTAATCAACACCTGAATTCATTTCTCTGCCTCCCCTAGCAGCTGTCAGGCAGTTGAAGGCTGGGGTTCCCACTCTCGCTACGCTCCCTTGCTTCTTTCAAGTCTTTGCATAAGCCGCTCTCTCTGACCTCACGCTCTTTGCTGTCTCTCCCAGAGCCTCTTCCCTCGCAGTGTGTTTTCTTTTTTTTTTTTTTTTTGTTGTTGTTCTTTGGCACTCACTTTCTTGACAATGCTGCTTTCCGTGCAGCTGTTCTGGTTTTGCAAGAGCAGCTCGGTGGCTCGCAGGGGCAGCAGACCCCATCCTTTCCCTTCAAGGCGTGTGCCCAGCAGCCTCCTGCCCGAGCCCCCAGGCCCGTGTGCCGTGCGGCCGCGTTACCCGTGGGTGCCTGCAGCCCCCGGGCGTTACCGGAGGAAGATGCCCAGCAGCACTCTGCCACGGGTAGCTGCAAAGCCCTCCCTTACCTGCTGTCACCGCTACCGATGCCACCAGCAGCCAGTTTCTCCTCCCATCACGTCTCAGGGCACAGCGCCCTTTCTGCTTAAAAATATCCCCCCCGCCCCCCCTTATGGCCTTTTTTTTTTTTTTCTCATTTCCTTCTATCTTAGTTCTGCTGAGGCTGATAGCGCCTGGTTAAAAATGCTTCCAGAAAAAAAAGAGCCGTTCATAGAAAGCTGCCTTGGGAAGCGGGAGGTGCTTTTTAGGAGCCTCTCCCCTCTCCTTTTTGCTGAGCCCCCCCGGCCGAGCCCAGCTGCCAGCTCAGGTCCCGCTAGAGGGCAACAGAAACCCAGGAAAGGAGCCGGGCTGAGCAGCAGAGGGGAGGAAGGGCCTTGCGGCACCGCCAAGGATTCCTTAATTCAGCTTTCAGCCGAATCACGCCTAAAAATCGCAGCTGCTTCCCCCAGCCGGGATGCGCAAGGGCATCGCAAGAGGCTGCGTCCTCTGGGACGTCCTCCTTTTCCCCAAAAAATCTGCCTGCTCTCTGCCATCGCAGGAGCATCTTTCCCTGAACATCAGCTCCCCCCGCACGCAGGAAAAGAAGTTTCCTCAAGCCCCAGAAACATGCAGGAGATGCTTGATTTGGGAAATACGCGTGAGCCGAGGGGATGTTCTTACAGCAGTCTCTGGAGCCCCGGCTGGGGTGGCCAAACCCTCGTGCTCGGTGCTGCCCAAAGGAAGGAAGCTGGAGGAGCCCTATAACAGCCCCGACAACGAAGAAGGAGCAATTTTGATTGCTTTTGGTCTTCTTTTTCCAGCAGAGCCCACTCTGGCAGCACCAGCTAGAACTGCAGCTTTGGAGCTGCCCAGCCAAGCCAAGCCGAAGGCAAAAAAAAAAAAAAAACTGGCACCAATTAACCCCATCACCAATTAACCCCATCCTCATCAGCCACCTGCAAGAGGCCAGGATGCCCCTTCCAACCCCTCCTGTGACCCTCCTGGGGAAAAAAGCAGCAGGGAAAGGAGTTTTCTTTACAAGTGCTAAAAGCAGCACCCAGGCTTTCCATTCCCTCCTCCCACCAGGAATATTTTCACCGGTGTTTTCAAGGAAACCCATCCCCAAATGCTGGCCCAGGGCTCCCCCAGATGGGTTCGTTTCCTCTGAGGAGGTCCCATTTCTGCACGGGAGGTGCAGGAGCCCCCTTCTACTGCACGAGCCCATTGGATGGGCCATGTCCCCTGGCTGGAGCGGGGGACACGTCCCCACCACCGCCCCGGAGAGATGGCAGCGCCAGTGCCGTGCTCACCACGCACGGGCTATTTAAGCAGCTCCGGAGGGAGCCATCGTGGCACCAGACGAGCTGGAGCAGCTCCTAAATCAGCCCTTCTTTATGCTGCTCCAGATCCCAGCTCCCTCTGAACACCAGAAAACCCAGAAAGTCGCATTAAATCACTTTTATCCTCGCTTTTATCCCCTGTTCTTCCTCCTCGTCCTGAGCCACGCTGCCATCAGCCTGGCCTCGCAGCCAAATCAGAGCTGCCCAGCTGCTCCCCCAAAAAACCTTGCACCCCAAACCAGTGCCATGAATAGGTGGGACACATCCAGCACCACAGGGGGGACGTGGACCATGAGGTGCTGACGACTCCAGGCAGGCTGGGCAGGAGATGCAGTGCTTGGAGTGATTTAAAAGCAGGTGATGGCTCAGGCATTTGGAAGTTTTATGAAGATCTTTTATCGAAATCACTGTAGTTAGAGCTGTGCAGCCTATTAAAGGTATCCAGCACGCCGCTGGGGCCAGGACAGCATTAGTGCTCCCATATATCCTCCACTGCTGTGTTCCTTCTGGTTTTAGGAGGCCCCAGGGTCCTTCCAGCACCACTCCTGGATGAATATCCTGGAGCTCAACAGCCCTGGGTGCTTTGGGGAGGGATTCACCACCCGTCTGCTCCCTTTGGCACAGGTTGGATGGGGACCTGGGCTTGTATGGCTCCTCTCCCTCTGTGAGCATTGAGGCTGGGTCTTGTCTTCCATGCCCCGAAATGCCACCGCTCCACAGGAGCAAGTGCTATATAGCAAATCGCTATAACTCCCGTGGCATCCATCTGAGACCGTAATCCCAGCCCGGTTCCGATGCCCGAATGATCCAGGCGGCGACAGGCAGCGACGCAGGCGGGCGCCTTTGATGCAGGGAGCAGGCAGCAACCACCACGCAGCCTCATTGCCCACCTTCCTCCCTCCCTCCCCGCCCCAAAACCGCAAGAGAAGCCCCCCCCGTCCAGGTCCCAGCATCGCAAGCACAGTCGAAAGCTGGAGCGTTTTGCTGGGCAGATGGGAGTGCTAGCAGGGCACTCGGTGACAGCATCCTGCCTGCCGAAACGTGCTCTTTTCCCCGTAGTTTGTTCATTTTTAGCAGCGCTGCGGGATCTGGCTTTCCAAAGGGGCTCAGGAAAAGGGGGGAAATATGGAAAGGATGCGGAAAGGAAGGTAACGCGCTGTAAAGGAGAGGAATCGTTGCCCGGGGTTTGAGAAAATCCTGGGTGTAATTCAAGTCCTGTCCCTGGCAAGTTACTTCTGTACTGCAACTTCTCCCGCTGAAAGATGGGAAAAGGACAACTGTTCCCTTCCATGAAACAAACCCAAACGAGCAAGGCTCTGTCGGTCTGGAACAGCAAAGCCAACCGATGAGTTCTGTTTCCTTTTTAAGCGCCATACAGCCTGCCATGCCTTTAGTTCTGGAATAAAGTAAAAATCAAACCGCCTGGCTTGGTTGGGGGAACAGAATCTGCATTTTCTTGTTCCTTTTTTTAATTTCCCAAGTCTAAGGAGCGGTGCCCGGCACTGCCACGATTCATCACCTCCCCGCTGCCATGCAGAAGGAAGGCAGGAACAGCACCGTCTAGACTTAGGTACACACAGAAACAAAGTCACAACTAAACTGAAAATAAACTTCCTAGCCAGCCCGCGCCCTTGCAGAGGTGCGAGACCCTCGGGGGAGGAAGGAAATGTTCTGCAGCCCTTTAGAAGGGGCCAGGTACAGACTCGTCCCCTCTCTCTCAGATCAAAAGGTCCTAGAATTATTTAATTCTTTCTTCTTAATGGTTTTAAGGACGGGGAGCGAAAGCAGAGTGCGCAGCCACGTGGCGGGGGAAGGAAGCACTGCTGCAGCAGCCAGTATTTATGAACCAAAAATGACCCCCGCCCCAATAAATCGAGGCCCCACGACTCGGCCAACGCCTCCCAAAGGGCACAACACGAGGGAGAGCCTCCCCGCGCCCTGCCTGCAGCTGGGTCCTCCCATGGGAGAAGGAGCTTTTTGCTTTTTCCCGACGGCCGGAGCGGAGGGACCCGGTCCTGCGGCGGGCGAAGGCTGGCAGAAGGAGCCTTTTGCTTTTTCCTGATGCCCAGGATGGGGAAGAGCCGAGCCTGGAGGCAGAGCATCCGCCGCAATCCCCTTGGCCCCTTGGTGCCAGACCAAGCTCCCAAGGGCAGGCTCGGGCACCCCTGGCCATTTCCCACCCCGGTGCGCTCCCTTCGCTCCGCTTCCCCCCCGCCAGCCTGGGATGCTCCCCTCGGATCCCAGCGGAGACTCCTTCACATGACGGCTGCCCAACCTCGTCCTCGGGCACCCCGCACACCCCGCAGAGCCCTTTGGGACCCCCCCATTCCCCCCTGGGGGGGCTGCTCCAGGGGTTCGCTGCCTTGCAGGCACCAAAGGGTTACGCTCGGAGGTGCCGCTCTGCGCTCCAGGCACCTGGAGGGGAGGGAGGGAGGGATGGATGGAGAGGAGTTTTCGTCGAGGCTCCAAGAAGGCAGCGAGGAGCGAGCGGGAGCGGGCAGGAGCGCGGCGGCAGCAGGTGAAGCCGCGGGGGGAGCCGCCACCGCCGCCCGGTCCCGTTCCGCTGCCACCATGGGTCGGGGGGGGGCCCTAGGAAGCGGCTTATAAAGGGGGACACCCCCTCCCCTTCCCCTGGCTGACGTCCCTCGCTCAAAGAGAAGGGAGGGAAAGAAAAAAAAAAAGAAAAAAGCAAAACCCACCCAAAGCCGCTCTAAATTTGAGGGAAGAGCGAAGGCGGGCGGCATCGGCTGGAAAATGCATCTCCCTCGGAGCTGCATCGTCCTCCTCATCCAGGGGAGCATCTCGCTGCTGGTGAGCGGCTGGGGGAAGGGGAGAGGGAAAGGGGGGGCTGCAGGGGACGGGGGGGTCGGGCAGCCGAAGGGACGGGGCAGCCTTACAGCCAGGATCATTTCCCAGATCGTTTTATCCTCCCCCCCCCCCCCCGCCCCCAATTCCCTCCACTCCCCTGAAAAAAAAATCAAAAAAAAAAAATCCCAAAACTTCTGCTGTTTTGCAGCGGGTGGGCAGAGGGCAGATGGGGCTGGAGATGGAAGTGTCGTCCCCCCCCCTCCTGATCACCCCAAAAATCTGTAGCCTCCCCCCCCTGGCACCGCAGCCCTGGCACAGCTGCTGGGGGCAGCCCCTGCGCACCCCCGGGCTGGGGGACACGGGCGCAGGCTGCCACCCGCAAGGCCGCCCTCGGCTTCCTCGCCGAGCCCTTCGCACCCCAGGGATGGCAGCGAGCATCTGCTCGGCAGCCCAGCACCCCCAGCTCCCCACCGAGCCCGTGCTGGGATCGCCCCCGAAGCCCCTGGTGGTTCTCCCCAGCACGAGGGGGCTGCAGCATCTGCCTCCTGCCAGGACAGATGTGGTGCTGTGCACCCACCCAGCCCGCTGGGTGCCCGCTCTGCCAGCACCCACAGGTGCCAGCAGGGCAGCCCCTGCCCCTGCCCACGCTTTTTTGGGGGGCTGTGGCTGGTGCCAAACAGAGCCCCCAAGCTAGCGGGGAAGGGAGGGGAGAGGAGTTTGCGGGGAGCCCGTGCGTGGCCGGTCGGGCGCTGGCATCTCCCCGGGATGGGGAACTCGCCTCTGCTGCTCCTGGCCGCAGCGAGGTTTGGAGGTCAGAAGAGGGGTCCACGGGAGGTGCTGTCAGCAGCAGAACTGGTGTAAAAGCCACGAGGGCACCTTCGCCACGGGCGTACCTGGGCATCCTCCCCCATAGCACCCCCTCTCCCCAGCAGCGAGCCCCCAGGGACCAAGGAAGGTGTCCCCACGGAGCCGCCCCGCGGGGCTGTGAAATGCACCTGCCCCAGCTCCTCTCACCCCTTCCCCGAGCGACCAAGGGGAGAAAAAGGGAAGGGAAAAAATGCTGCCAGAAGGGAAACGTGGGTTATAGAGAGAAGCAGAATGGGAAGACGGGAGAAAAGGGAAATAAGGAGAATATGGGTAGGAAAGAGGATGGCTGGGTCATGCCTGGAGACACGGGGTGAGCAGAGAACGAGGCTGGGCTGGGAGGTAGACACCCACTGTCCTTCTTTCACTCTCCACCATTGCTACGTTCAGGTGACCTGTGGCCAAGAAGAGCCAGGGGAAGGTGCAGAGCAGCACGAGCCCAAGACCCAGGAGAGAGCCCAAGCGCAGAAGGCGAGGGGGCTGCTCCCCCCAGAGGCCCTGCTCGCTCCAGCCGTGCTGCAGAACGTGACCCTCATGGAGCTGGTGAGCAGCTCACGGGAGCTGTGGGATATCCTGGATAACCTCTCAGAGCGGGACCATGCTCCGCATCCCAGAGGCCAGAGGGACTTGGGGCCAGCCTCGGGCAAACTTAAAAAAATTTTCGGCTGGGGAGATTTCTATTCCAACATCAAGACGGTCAAGTTGAACCTCTTGATCACCGGGAAGGTGGTGGATCACGGCAACGGCACGGTCAACGTCTTCTTCCGCCACAACTCTACGGGGCAAGGGAACATCTCCGTCAGCCTCGTTCCCCCCACCAAGGCGGTAGAGTTTGACCTGGAGCAACAGATCTTCATTGAGGCCAAAGAATCCAAAATCTTCAACTGCCGCGTGGAGTACGAGAAAGTGGACCGCGCCAAGAAGACCACGCTCTGCACGTACGACCCCTCGAAGACCTGCTCCCACGAGCACACCCAGAGCCACGTCTCCTGGGTCTGCTCCAAGCCCTTCAAAGTCATCTGCATCTACATCACCTTCTACAGCATAGACTACCGGCTGGTGCAGAAGGTGTGTCCTGACTACAACTACCACAGCGATGTGCCCTACTACCCCTCGGGATGAGGAGCTCTGCCCAGCTCAGGATCCCCCGGTGACGAGGGGGCGCTGGGGGGGGCGGGGGGGAGGGATGGGGGTGGTTTTTAAGCGGGGTGGGAGCGCAGCGGTCCCTAAAAAGCAGAAGCGAGGAAGGAAGAGGAGGGATTTCTGTTTTCCCCAAGAGCTCCAACGTCAAGAGGAGGAGTTGTAGGCGATGGGGTAACGGCATTGCTAAACCTGGTGTGGATCCGTGGTCTTTGGAGACAGGTACGCAAAGACAGGGTCTGAAACTGGGATAAAAAATAGGACATAAACCACAATCAGGACTTGCGTTTTCTCAGTGCAATAATGGATTTGCCTGGATCTAGGCCATGTGGTCCTGAAAGGTTGGCGGCCAGGGAAAGGTCGCCTCCAGGAGCAGGCTTGTAGGGCCTGGAGCCAGGAGAAGACCCCCAGCAGGGACAAGGGCACCGATGCACTCCGGGGCTGGAAGCCAGCCGTGGGCAGCCCCCCCATCCGGGTGCCAGGAGGAACCAGAGCTGGGTTTTCCCCACATGTGGGACAGCCCTCGGGGTGCAAAGGGCCGCGGGGATGACAGTGGGGCAGGGAGGTGTCCCTTCCCGGGTGCCACCCCACCACAGCTCCCAGCTTTCGGGGACTGGGCCCGCTGGCTCCACCGGCTCGAGCAATCCTGGTCGAATCTGTCAAATCTGCTGACACAATATATGATTCATGTGTTTCCCCTGACACCGTGTGATTCATGCGTTTCCCCTTCATCTCATCCGCGCTTCCCAGCGCGCCGCCCGGCTCCCCCAGCGCCCGCTACCCCCCCCTCGCCGGAGGCGCTGCGGGGTCTGCAGCGCCCGGGTGGCGAGGTGCGCGCCCGCACGCGGGAAGTCAAGCTCTGACTGTAGCATTTCGTTTATTTTGAAGGAGAAAAAAAAATGATAGTGTTGTCCTTGGGAAAGAATAAAGTTTTTACGGTGGCACTAAGGCAGGTCAAGTGTTTTTACTGCGAGCTAGCTCAGTCTCGCTGTGGGGTAGGAGGAGGAAAACAAGAGGGGACAGGCGGGAACAAGGCACAGGGCACGGCTGTGACCCGGCTTGGCTTCTCCCCGTGCCTGCACTCAGCTCTGCTCAGATTCACCTGGATTCCTTCCCCCCGAAAATGAGCGGTGGGTCCTGCTTGGGGGGGCTGCCGGGACACAGACCCCTGCCTTTACCACTTCCAGCAGCACGCTTGATTGATATCGCTCGGGTTAGGACCAGGTCTGTGCCCTCCCTGGGTGCTCCCAACCTTCCCTGGGCATCCAAACTCCCGGCTCCTGCTTTGCCTGGGGGCACATTGGCTCCTACAAAGAAAAAAACAAAAAAAGGCAGCTTCCCCCTCCCTACCGTGCCTTTTGCCCCCAGATTCCCCCTATCCAGCGCACCAGGCCAGCTTAAGGCAACAAATCCCCTTAATCCAACAAAACCCCAGCCCATTTATTAGCTGGCTATTACCTCCAGGGCAGGTTTTATGCTTCAGCCTTGACAAGTCCAATTCTTTCCTTCGCTACAGACTGCGGCCAGGTTTGCCGGGTGCTGGTGCGCAGCCGCCAAATTTCCTTGCCTGCACTTTTAGAGCCTGGCAGAAGCCGGGTCCAAAATACATCGAGCAAAGAAAGCCTTTTAGTGCGATAAATCAATGAGATGACTTTTACTGGGAGAACAAAAAGTTTCCAACGCTTGGAGAGCACAGTTTCAGGAAATAACAGGACCGGTACGTGGCGGTGGAGGGAGGGGAACCATCGCACAACCCCACAGTCCCCGAGCGAGGTTTTGTGGTCGCTGCAAGGAAGGGACACAAAAAGCCCCGTTCAAGCCCTTTCTGCCAGCACAGACAAAACAAACAAAACCACCCCACACAAAAGTTGCTCATTGGGAGAAATTTCAGACAATTGCCATTCGAAGAAACAGAGCAGGCAGCGGGGAAGAGAAAAAACCAGGCTACAAAGGATGCACCATTGTCAAAAGTGATGTGGCAGCAGCAGTTACTAGGAGACCAGGACGGGCCATTATTCGGGCTTGGGAGAAGAGGATTCCTGCTAGCAGAGTCACAACCTCGAGAAAAGAAGGATTTCGCTGAGCTGGAGGGCAAACAATAGAAGGGAAAAATCCCCACACCCCAAATCCCCACGCCCCCAACACCCCCATTCTCAGGATGCCCGGTGGAGCCTTTGCGCCAGCTCCTTTGGGAAGATTTCCCTTGTTAAGAGGCCGGCTCGAGGTTTGGTGGGGTGCATTCGGTCACAGCTCCCCGTTCCCAGCTTTGTGGGGCCCTGCTGCCACTGCGAGCTTGGCCACGGAGCCGCTTCTGCTTCTCGAGCAGACGAGTTAAAGCCCTGCCACTGCCTCTGCTGCAATGTTACGCAAGGAGCCGAGGCTTAATTTCTTTCCCCATTAGCAGACGAACATGAAACAGATTTGGGGGAAGAGCGGAGATTTGTCCAAATGAAGTTCCGCGAGCTGCAAACTTCACTACAAACGAGGCGGCGTGTAATGACGGTGGGAAGCAGGCTTCAAAAATCCTCCGTGACACCAGAGTTCAGCAAAGTGCCGCCGAAGTATTCACAGGCAGTTTTGCAATTAGAGCCTATCTCCATTTATAAAATGCAGCTCCTTATCGCCTCTGATAACTCAGCGGACGGCTGATCTCTTTGTCTCCAAAGCAGGAAAAGCCCTGATGGGAACTACTCGCCGCTGTCATCTCCAGCTACACGGTGACCGTTCTCCATCTCCAGTAATTAGCTTGCTTTAGTTTGTTAATACGTTTTTCCTCTTCCCCACCAAATCCTCCTCATTTAAATTTCATCGCTCTCCCAGCCCAGCTAACCTGGGCTTCTGCACATTTCCAAACGGGCTGCCCAGAAGAGCCTGCTCCTCCCTCCCACCAAAGGCAATCAGCGGCCGTTAATTGCACTCATTAGGCCTGCCTAATGGGGGGGGACCGGTGCAGCCAGGCTGCTCAGCACCAGGATGAGATGGGGCAGGATAAAACCAGGAGCTGCTGCGATGCTGCAGGGACACGAGCACCCGAGCATCCCGGTCCCGGACGCCCTCTGCGCACCCAAGGGTGCTCCCAGGGGGGTGGCTCCCATCGCTTTGGCCTCCCTCAGCTTTCAGGGCTGAAGCGATGCGACTGCCACCGTCTTCCTTAAACGCTGAATATTTGGGTAATTCTGCAAGGGCTGTTTTCCACAATTCTGCTCGCAGTCCAAGCTCTCCTTTGTTAATTTTGCCCTGTATCTTGAAAAATAATTAGCAGTAATCAACCAGAAATCCATCTCTTCACAGGTTTTGAGTCCTCTTTGCCTTTTGTAATCTGCCAGTCAATCAGACTTTGTCTCTCTGCCGTTTCCTATTTACCATATCCAAAAACCAGCGGTGGCCTCTGATTCAAATTAGACTCTCATTGCCAGCTATCACCTTCAAAATGTGCTAATGCATTACTCCAGGATTTCAGAAAGGACAAATCTCACAGGAAGGCACAATTTAATGCAAGGATGGCACAACCAGAGCCCTCTCACCGCTACGACAGCTTCGAGGCATCAATTTTCTCAACCCAGGGTCAGCCGGCTTTTTTTCCAATAATAAACATTTTTAAGCAGAATCCAGTCAGATGCTGAGATCTCAACCAAGAAAGAAGTTTGTTAATTTGTACAGAGGCTTTTTATGGACAAGCCACAAAAGGTTATTGCCAGAAGAATCTTACTTAATGTGAGAACTCCCTTACAGGCACGACAATCACGGAGTTGCCAGCCTTCGGGATTTTCACCAAGATTTGGAGGAGTTCCCTCAGCAGGGGCTGAGCCACTTGGATACCTGAGAACTTCAGCTTCCAGAGGGAAAGAAATGGCTTATCACAAAAACCTTGGGAAAAAAAAAAAGGGCTTAGATATCAATTCACAAATACTTGTGTCAATTTGTGTCAGATTTTATGATTTCCACATCAAACTCATATCACAGTCTGTCCCAGTTTTCTTTTAGGAAGGGTTTGGGCTGTTGATACCAAAGCTACTGCAGCTCGGCGAGCACGTAACTTTTTGCTTGGGGGGCACGGGGTGGCTATTGCAAAATATAATCCCGTACTTTCAGATTTTGCTAGCAAAAACTAAAAGATTTCCAAATGGATTCACATGCTGTAACCTGAAGGCAGGGCTCGGCCGCAGCCCTGCTCCAACCTACAACCATCGCTTGCAGGTTCTGGGAATGGAAAAGCATTTCCATTTCCGTTGCTTCTGGTTTCGGTGCCTCCCCGCCTCTCCTGCGTGGGATCATCGGAGGCACCGCAGCTCCCGTAACTCCGCGGGCTTGCTAGGACAAACCCAGCCCTTTTGTTCCTAAATAAAACCACTGAGGTTCTGCCTGGCAGAGGGAACCCTGAGTGCTTTTACTACACAAATAAACAAATTTTACAGTTTCATGCCCAAACTATCAAGTGGCTATTAGCATCTTCACCGAGCTTTAGCTCCTATGAGCTAGGGCTGCATATGTCCAATGCTGCATCTTTATGGGGATGATTAGACTTTAATGAGGTCTAGTGAGTCAGCCAAGCCTTTATGCTCGTAATCTCCCATTTCAATAGCCACAGCAGCTCCTGGATGCATTAATACCGCTGGTTCTCCTGCCACACTCTTCTCTGTGCATAAAAGCACCGGATCTTGCTATTGTCGTTGCCACCAGTGCCAGGCCAGCGTCACACCAGCCACGGGGACGCAGCCAGCGAGACATCCCTGGGATCAGATGCGGGAGAAGCAGCAGAGTCAGGGCAGCGCAGGGGCCCTGGTCCCACTCCAGCCGGTGGTCCCTGAGCCTTTCGAGCCCTCTTGAAGTCTCTTCTCTGTGGCTCGGGGTCATTTTGCAGTGCCAGCGCAGGCTGCGCTAAGGAGCAGCATCTCATTCCCCGGGCGGCGCGGCAAAGTGGTTCGAGAAGCTTAATTCCTGGGCATAAATCCTGGTCGCGCTATTGGCTTTTCTGATAAACTTAACCAAGTTATTCCAGGCCTTTGTCTAGTCTGCCTTATCTCTCTCTATAAAGATAATATTCATTTGCCTTCTGGGGATGGAGAAAGACTGCACGATTATCAAGCACTTTGGAAATCCTCCACTGAAAGGGGAGGCAAGCAGAAATGATTATTCATGAAATCCCCAGTGCTATGACTTGTTATTACACGCAGAAGACTAAAAATGCAAGTGGGCTGAATGCATCGTCTATTTGATCTAAGAATTATTACAGTTTTGCCAATTAGACCCAGAACCCAAATACAACCGCTTCCCTCCTCCTCCTCCCGCTCCCCTGCCAGAGCTTAGCACCAGCTGCTGTCTCATAAACACCACCGTTTCCCCATCTTCCTGCGCTTTCAACAAACTCCAAAAGCAGCAGGTCTCTGATTGTTTTCCCTCCAATTAATGGCAGAGAGCACTGCTCTCCAAGAGCGAAGCCGCACCGTGCAACGTCACGTCGCCAAAACAACCGCTCGCCCCTCGGTGGCTTTTTTCCTGCCTGAGAGGGAGCCGTGCTGAGCTGGGGGGTGAGAAAAGCACCCCGTCACCCCCCCCAAAAAAAAACCCTACAGCAGCTCTCGCCTACCTGAGAGCATCACACACCGCATCAGCTGGAGGGATGGGGCTGGAGGCTTAAGCAGCCGGGCTGCTCTGCTGTTCAGTGCACTGGTGGCACGAGGGCACGCAGCCAAGCGCCGGAGGAATCGGGCAATCTGCTCCCTTGGGGGAGCTCGGCGCGTACATGCTGTTCTGCAGAACAAGGCCTGAACCTCCTGGTGGGAAGGCAGGATTTACTTTTGCCTGAGAGGTTTCCAGACCTACCAGAGCACCCATCTGCTCCCCAAATGTCTTCTTTCCCAAAGAGGAGGAGGGAGATGCTGTGCAGTAAGCCCTTCTCCCCCGGTCCTGTAAGGTCACTGCTTGTGGGGCCGCTCGCAGCTTGCTGTGCTGCTGCACACCCGTTAGCAGCAGGACCAGAGCGAGGGCTTCCTCTCGGGTCTTGTTATATTGCAAACAGAGTCAAAAAGGGCTGAGGAGAAGCGGTGATTTTTTTTTTTTTTTGGTGTTTTTTAAATAGAAATATTCCAATTCAAGTACCATATGGATAAATCCAGCCTTACCGGGGTTGTACAAAATCATCCCAGAGTGTTGGGGTGTGAGGGCCGCTGCAGTCACAGCTTCTGCATGCACAGGAGGCAGCATCGAATTTGCATTTGCTGCCCAAACATCCCAGCCGGACCAGCTGGGGTCTCAGCTCGTGAAGCAAACCCGCAGCGGAGCTCTCGCTGTGAGCAGAGCGGGGCTTAGCCAGCACCAACGGCTGCAGGAAAGGTCTGGGCGAGATGGAGCTGAGCAGGTCGCGGAGGAGAACAGGGTCAAGATGCACACTCACGTGGCCCCAAATGGATGAACAAGGCAGTGGGGGGGGGGGGAGGGGGAGATTTTAGGGGTATATATTAAATATCTGAGACCATCCTGAGTCACCTCCACGTTGTGGAAAGGCTTCTGTGTGCTCAGGGCTCAGCAAACCTCAGGTTGCTTTTACAAAACCCCACCCTCTTAAAAAAAAAAAAAAAAGAGAAAAAACACCTGAATAAATGCACCAAAAAAAAAAATATAAATAAATAACACAGCAAACCAAAACCAAAACAACAAATAGCGCCCAATAACGGCCAAAAAACAAAAAGAAGCCGACTCCCCAGCCCCTAGCACGACCACCTCCAAGCCTTTCGGCGAGCCTCGGCGGCTGTTTCCAGCTGAAGGAGCGGCTGGCTGCTCGCGAGGGGCTGAGCAGCGCTGTCAGCGCCTGCAGCGGCCGGCGGTCCCCCGGGGACGAGGGGCCACGGCGCTGGTCCACGCGCTGTCACCGCTCGCGAGGCCAGCGCAGCTGCCACCATGGCGCTTCAGCAGGTGAAGCATTGAAATACAGCGAGGGGTGGGGGGAGTAAAACACGAGAAAAGGAGAGAGAATTCAGACACACACAGGAAAAAAAAAAATGCTGTCAAGAGGCAGCGAGAAGAGGACGGGAATGGAAAACTTGTCCAGCTCGCTCAAATCCCTCCAGACCCTAAGTCCTCTGCAGAGAATTCCCAGCTCAGACCGTTTCAAACCCCACACCTGCTTGCACTAAAAAAAATGCTAAATAATTCAGTTTCTACTTGTGTGCTCTACGAACTGCAGAATCCTCCTGGCTCCCAGAGATTTGTGCGGTGGTTTAGGGGGGGGGAAATACCACCCGGCTGGGGCCGAGGGAGGGGAGGCTGGCCTGTCCCCTGCCCGACACGGGACAGGAGGCTGGCTCCGGAGCCTGTGTCGGCGCGGTGGCTGCGGCACACGGGGAAGGCTGACGTGCTGGGGACAGGATAAAGGCGGGGAAGGAGGGGGGCTGGCGCATTTTCCACCTGCCAAGCTTTTCTGATCTGTGGCAGATGTCTCTCCGCTTTCAAACCGCATCAAGAAGTGTCCGCTTTCATCTAGCCTCCTCGTTGGGAAATTTTGCCAGAAGGGGAAAAAATGATCTTCTGCAGTTGACTCCAAGCGTCGCACCGGCAAGGACACGTGCCTGGATCTTCGGCGCGTCCCTGTGGGGCCTCATCCTGGATCGGTGCTGCCCTGCTCCCCCCGTTTCTGCTAATCCTTCTGAAAACCGAGGGCCCGTTGCCCACCCCAGTCCCCCCGCCCCGTACACTGGAAGGGCTGTGGGGTGACCCTGCTGGTGCACGTGCCTCCTGAAAGCCCCACACGTGCTCAGCAGGGACACAATCCTACTTCCCACGCTATTTCCCAATCCCTCCATGAAGGAAAATTCCTCCACGAGCAGCTAAACCGAGTTTTCCTGCTGTAAAACAGCCTGGAAGAAAGCACGAAGGCCAAGGGGCTCTGCCAGAGGTCCCCATGGGTGGCCTGCAGGTGGCTTGGCCACCCCAGTCCCCAAAACCGTCAGGCTCCAGGAGCACCCACCTCCCCCGGCTCCGTACCACGTCTCCATCCGAACTACCCTGACATGGGTACGTGCTTTTGTGAGCTACTTGGTAAATGGAGTTTTCCTCCAAAACGTTAGCCTAGCACGGGATATTTCACTAGGATGAAGGCAGTGGAGGAAATTGAGGAAGGCAACTATAAACCGAAGAATTGAGGCAGGTGCCTCGGCTGAAACCATCTCCTGGGAAGGGTTCTGCTCAGAGACTCGTGCTATGGGCAGAGCGGCCCTAACAAGAAGGAAATCCTTAGTTTCAGGCACAGAGGCTCTTAAATTTTATGTCTTGTTCAGAAAACTACAATCCCAACAAGAGAAACAATGAGCATACGGCATCTAAAAGGAGATCCTCAGCGGACTCCACGCACGCACGCGGGACTGACAGTTAATAAAGAAGTGAAGACAGCGCACGGCGGAGCAGCCCAGGAGCCGGCTGCCTCTACACGGCGGTTTGAGGATACACCGGTGGTTTATAAACTTCTTAAAATTAGTGTCTTAAGGCTGCAATTTCAACTGCTGTGTTCTCTTCTTGTCTCCGATATTAGACATCGTCCCACCGAGACGGCGGTCGGATGCTCAGATACCCGACACACAGTCTCTTTTACGCTGCTGTCTTCCTCTGAGTGCTTAAAAATGTTTGCACCCAGCTCAAACTGGCACTTTTTTTTTTTTTTTCCAGCTATAAGGAGAAGCCTAACCATCACTGCATTTATTGTTATCCCCCGAGCAAGTGTTGCTTACCTTGCAGATTTTATTTTGATCTCCTTAGCCCACTGGTTGCTCTGGCATTTTGTCACGGGAAGACAGATATTTGCTTATACCATTGGTGGCCAGCTCTGTGTTTGCAGCCTCTGTTACCGCAAACATGATATCTTAATTAAGGGACTTGTTGGCTTGCTGAACTCAGACAGATGGAATCTTAATTCAATTAGTATACTTTAATTACCTATTATAATAGGACTTTAAAAAAAGATGGACACAAGTGAAAGGTTTTCTGAGCAGCAATCAATTGTATCATATATTCAAAACGAGTAAGTGGTAAATGCTGTTCTGCAGTTTCTTTCTACCCCTCCTCTTCCTCAGCCCTAAAAAAGGATGAGTTTTATCTACAGTTTTGGAAATGCTGCCTCTTCTCTCCTTATGAATTGAAAATAAGCCGAAGTGGCAACGCACACATAAATCATCTGGAAACCGGGATGCCTGTGCGTTAACCCATGTTCTCCTGACATCTCAAGCTACAGCAAGCAACCTAAAAAAATGGATGTATTTTTGCTTTACAGACCGTAACCCGCTTTCCACATGCGGATGAGCGAATGCCGGTAAAGAAGTCTGAACTTGATTTAAAAAGAATTAATCTTGTCTTAGGACACAAGGGTGTGCCAGGTTTCTTCTAGTCCCTTTCAAAATTCTTCTCTAACAAAAGCCCTCCATAAATAAACCACGGAAGACTAAAACAGTAGTTGGGGTCGATTATAAGGAATCTACCTCTGTGGTTGATCTGGGACAACAGGGATAATAAAGCCCTGATTAATAGGTGCGGAGGACGGAACTCTCCCCATAGCTGCTATTTTGTGAAAAGCGCTCCTTTTGAGGTCTGTTTCGATCACACAGGGTTGTTTGTGCCCAGGGATGGAACTAGATTTTGGAAAAACATCCCTCCTCATCTGGCTGGAAGAGGGCTATTTCACCCCCAAAGCGCCACAAGAGCGAAAGCAGGCCTCGGGAGACAATTCCCCATTTACATTTTTATGAGCAAAAGGGCGGGCTTGGCATTCTCGTGATTTTTTTAAATTTCTATTTCGGGACCGAAGCTTGGAAAAACAGGTGGAAGCTTAGCTTCCAATTGCTTAAAACTCTTTGACCACAAGATGTGACATTACGGCATGCTTGCAACATCCAATAAACCTCTGTAAACAAGGTCCTGGCCCAATTTTTTCTTGGCAGCTCTCTAGCCACGTGTCCCCTGCCAAGAACAGGATGAGCAGAGGGAGTGGCAATGCAAGCGTCCCCAAGCCTCCCATGCTGACAAACGGGGAATACGCACGAAGACCCAACTCTGGGCACGGCTTCTGCTGACACTGCCAACGATGAGACCCTTGAGTGGCAAAGCTGTGCCTATTGGGTAAAAAAAAAAAAAAAAAAAAAAGGCATTTCTGGTAAGATGGTGAGAGCTACAATATAGCAAAGGTTTGGGACTGGTTCATTGTCTTGTTTTTAAGAAGTAAGAGTTGAAAAATAAAGCATTATTGGATGTTACTGATACTTCAACACAGGCTACCTATTTTCCAAGGTATCATGCTCTCCTCCCACTATTTCTAAAAGCTTATTCTCTCCTCCTTACATTGCTGTTTTAGAGAAACATCCACCCACGTGTTCTTTGAGTAACACCAACTTACAGCCAAAGGTTTCAAACATTAGGGGCAGGTAACAACCCACATTTTAGATAACTGGTGGCTGTTCAGCAGGAAACGTCTTCTGAGAGCAAAAAGCTGAGGAGCTCCTTGCCACGTGCTGCAGGCTGGTGGTGGGGAAGCACAGAGCTACCCAGCAAAACAGCTGGGGCTTTTAAATCCACAGCATTTCGCCTGCCCAGCAGCCATGGCTCAACTGACACAGCAAATATCCCCTACCTACCATTCTGCATCATCACAGCCAGCAGAGGAGCTCCGAAGAGCACCAGTGCTTGTTCACAAGCAGCAGGTAAAAGGCGCTGTTATACTCAGCAGTATAACAAAACCACCACTTATGTCCTACAGCCCAGCTCCACGCCATGCTAAAGCGCCCACAATGATGATGAGCTCACAGAATTACGCGTTTTAGAAGTCCCAGCAGCCCTGGAATGGGATGGAATGATTGCTGAAGTGCTGAAACATAGGAGAAGGCTTATTTAAACATTTACCATATGTGAACCACCTCTCTTTTTCCCTTCTTTTGAGACTTCAGCACCTAGAAAGAAATCTAGCTCAATAAAGAATGCTTCGTAGTTCAGCTTTGTTTACAGGCCCTGGATAAGTAATGCCTGCTACCCAATGCAGGTTCTACCATCTGCCGCATCACATGAGAAATCAAATCTGCAAGGTGGTTTATTTGTGATTATTTTTTTTTAAATGCAGGAGAATCCGAGTTAGGCAGCGCCACCACGCCGGGCAAAGCAGAATAAAGGGACAGTGTTTTAATTTCACATCCTCTAGAGACAGAAGTCGGTGCGATCTGTAAGAGTATCCCCAGCTCACTCATGTCTGAACGTTCTCCAGTTGCAAGGGACGACCACGAGCGATGCAGTTGCTGCCTGCCTCTGCGCAGAGCCATTGCACAGGGCAAGTTCAGCACGCGAGCAGGTTTCCTGGCAGCCCACACGCATTTGCGGTGGATGAGAAGCACGCATGCAATGAAACACTAACTCGGCTGCACGGAGATAGCACGTACTAACTCGGAGGCTGCTGCCGGGTGAAGACACCATCACAGAACACCATTCTCTCAGTTAGGCACACCAACAGTGAGTCACACTAAGATCTCGTCCAGCTTTGCTGGTACGGTGTGCAGGATAGAATCCAGTCTCCCCAGTCCACAAACACAGACTACAGAGAGAAAAAACTTGCGGGTCTGCTCGTGCCCTCACCACCAGCCACGCAGAGCACGGGCCAGTTGTCCTTGCAAAGGGCTGAGAGACCCGACGAGCGTCTGACAAATGATGGAGCTGGCTGCGAGCTGCAAGCCAGCCACAGCGCTCCCACAGACTAAAAACTCCACATCCTGTTTAGCTATTTTTGTCGAGTGTTTTGTTGTTTGGCAAAAATTCAATAATAAGCAATAATTTTGCCAGCACCACCTGCCTAGAGGAGTGAGAAAACTTAGTAGGAAAGAAAGGAAGCAAGGGCACAAACTGCAATGCAGCAACAACCAGAATCAACAGCGGGGATCTCTTCTCTGAACACAAAACAAAAAAGCAACCAAAACCTTGTAGTCCTGCCGTAAATTTAAAATACGTAGGCATGGGTAGGAGAAAAGGCTCCATCCCAGCTATGACACACAACAGCCTTAAAGAGTTATCATTTATACTGCTTCATGTTACCATGTTAAGGACAGTGCTCCAGATAAAAGTCCTCCCTCCAGGCATCCCATTAGACGTGACAGCAAGGAGATTTGCAGACGCCCCTGGAAGGGCACCGCTCTCCAGCATGCCCTGCTATGAAATAGTGAGGACCAGCACACCCACCTCTTCCCGTCAGAACTAGATCCCTCAGCCTGATGAAACGCTTCTCTGCTAACATTTAGATGACTCAAAATGCCCGGGGTTAACCCCACATCTGCTATGAGGCTTCCAGAACTGGAACCACAGCTTGAAAATGGCTTCATTTGTTCCTTTTCATCCCGTTGCTTCTCGACGTGCAACCTCTGGCTATTTCAAGGCTCAGGAAGCTTCATTAGAAGCTTGGTACAGTCATCCGAAGAGTTCTCATCCTCAACACTGCTCCCCAGTGGCACAAGTCAACAATTTTCAATCCTTGCTCTGTCTCCTGATGGCAGAGCTCAAAGTTAGAATTAGAGAAACCATTCCAGTATAACCCAGGACATCATTTCGCTCCTGAAGGGCTGGGGGAAGTGTTCCAGTTCCCATCCAGTTCATCATCCACTATATTACCTTTTTTTTTTTTCTTTTTGCCATTGATGCTTTTCAATTATTCAAAGAGGAGGCCTACATTTTATACCGCTCCTGTCTGTGATTTTTCATAATTTGATGGAATAATTGCAATCTTCTCTCTATCCCTTCCCAATTTACCCCATCAATTAACACAGTTCCTCAAGTGATTTTAATAATTTAGTCTGGGAGACAAAGTCTAATGTACTAAGTAGGAGCAAGATGCAAAATCCAAACCTAAACTTGACCCAAAACTCAGATGATTTTCCTTGACTGCATCCTGCCTAAAAAACTTCAACCAGGTTAAAAGGCCAACTCTGATGCTGAACTGCTCCTGCTTTATTATACAGATTTTCTAAAAGCCTTGCAGGTCACCGTAATTCATTTCCCCAACAATTTCATGGGCTGTCAAGTTTTTTGTTTTTTTTCCTGTTGCCCCACTGTTTCTTTTGCCCATTGCCTGCCTGCCCTATTCGTGCTGGCACTCGCATGCTGCAACCCCTCTTGTTGTGCACACATCAGCAATGCCAACAGCAGTCTTCAAAGTTAACCTCACACACAGAAACGTAACACACACAGCACCGGGATTGCCAAGGCGCTATTTGCTGCAGCATGTGTCTGAAATTGCAGCCAAATATCTAAGCGGCCAGCAGGTCAGGAAAAAATACACCTTGTATAATTAAATGTCTTTGTATTAGATTAACAAAAAGAAGTCATTAGAAATAAATGAGTTAAGTAATTCCACAACACAAGTTAAATTGCAGTCATGAGAGAGAGAAAAACTGCATGGCCCAAGCTGCTGAACAAGATAATTATTTTAGCAAAACCTTTTGCAAAATAAATTGCACGGAAGTTGAAGAACCTTCTGAAACGAAGTTTAAAAAAAAAAATCTTTGGCTCCTTCAAGGAAGTGGGAGAAAGAAAAAAAAAGGAGATGGTATTGTGTCCTTAACAGCAGTTTGAGCACCAGAACAAAGCCAGAGAGAGTTTCAAAGCACAGCAGCTCTCCCCACTCTGCTGTTTGTTCTGCTCATAAGCAGACAAGCTGTTTCCCTTCATCTGGAAAAACTCACACAATAAGAAAAATACCTCAATAGAATCTGACTCTGTAATAACAAAGCCCAAGGGGCAGCCAGAAAGAAATCTTTTGGCAAGTAAAAAAGATTTGGTGTTTGGATCCTCAGAGAGCACCGACTGCTTCTGGGTGTAGGGCATCCGTACATCCTACCGCTGCTGGAAGAGGTCAGTGGATTCATTGAGGTGTTTCTCCTCGTCTCTCCTCCCCACACCCAGATGAAGGCTGCAGCCCCTGTAGGTCAGCACAAAAGCAAGTGAAGGAAGCAGGAGCAAGGAGATAATAGGGAGAAGGAAGCACATGAAAGACTGCACACGGGGATGAAACGTCTCTCTGTAACACCCTTGAGAAGGGGGAAGAGGAGGAATTAAAAGCACAAGTGGAGGGCTCGACCTAAATTCTGAATCTGAACCCATGGTGCCTATACTGCGGTTCAGAAGACACGGCAAAAAACTCTCTCTGAAATATTGTTTTGATAAATATGCCATCTCCTTGTGGAATTCAAATCTCCAACTGTTCAACTGGCATGGACATCTCTGCAGTAACAACACATGCCACAGATTGTGAGTTAACTTGAATTACATTTCAGATCTGGGGAGGGGAGGATGTCAGTGGGAGGTTTATGAACAGTATGCCCTAGCTCTGATGTTGTTATAACCAGATGGCTTCAGCTGTATCATTTACAATAAAAAAAAAAAAAAACAAACAAAAAGAAGTGAAGTGACAAATAAATCATTAATTCACCTGCAACTGGAACAATCTGAACAAGTCGCCTCCTTCACATATCTTATTTCAGACCTTCCATGTCAGTGTATTCTGAAAATGCACCTGGCTCTGCAGGAAGTGCTGGGACAGACAAGCCGCAGAACAGATTATTTTCCTGCAGGTATCTCTCCATCCTCCAGGGAAGGAGGCTGCCAAAGCTGTATCGCCTTCCCATAAATACCTCCCCAAAAAGGCTGAGGATATGCGATGTCAACACCCGTTTACTTTCTTCTAGGCACGTCTGCTTCCCAGGGAAAGGCAGAGCCAGGGATGCTCCTCGAACAGTTGGTCACTCTAACATGACAAGGATAAAAGGTCTCGTTCAGGTTTGAACATTTCAGTAAACAATGCAGTTACTGCAGCATAATTAGACATCACTGAGCCACACAGACAACTTCTGTAATTACCTGGCAATGAACTTTTCACGTCTGTATGCAATTACAAGCTAGAAATGCTGGGTCTGAGTTCTGACACCGTAGTGGGGAAAATCTCCTAATGACTAAGTGCTTTGCTTACCTAAAAGGAAATGCATGCTAAATCCAATATAAAAGGAATTAGCAGAGTTGAAGCAATAGAGGTAATATGGGAATTTGTGAACCAAGCAGAAGGAAGGCTTTACTATACAGACGGCTGTGTATGTTTATGATGAGAGCCTCGGTGGGGGAACACAAAAAAAAAGGGCAGGGACCCTCTCATGAGTCACCATCTGATAAAAATAGACAGCAGTTAGATTAAACACGTGAACGTGTGAATGGAGTTCTCCTTCACACGAGGGACAAAAGGCTGTAAGAGAAGTATGATAACAGAATGAAAAGTCAGAGACAACAGATACCTAATCTATTTTCTAGACAAAACAGAGTTATTCTCTCTAATCCATTATGTGCCCTACCTGACCATCTTAAGGTCAGATCAATTTGCCACTGCCGTGGCACTGCGTATTTCAATTTAACCTCCCTGGATATCTGGGGCTAATGATGACATAAATGGATGGTGTCTCTCCTACCGAGACATCCTGCATTGCACCTTAATTTTATAAAATAGATGGCTTATTATACTCTTCTCCCTTCCCACGTTTAAACTTAAGGCCAGGTAAAACACAGGGCTATGGGTCAGCTTCAGAGCTACTGTTAAAACCAGTGTCGTCTAGTATTTCAGTAATACACACTACAAGAAATAAAACAGTTTTGTGCACAATATTCCTTACTAAATCCCATTCGAGTTCCAGGAGCAGCATGACACTGCCATGACATGGCAGCAGACTGAAACCGAACCTTTTGGGAGCTGGTCTTAAACTTGAAAGTCTTCAAATTGAAACAAAAAAAGACAACAGATACCACACAGTACAAAATAGTAATTATTTATATTTTCAAAAAAAAAAAAAGTTACCAGCTATTTTGAAACTTCTTCCCTGTAAGAAGAGTGACTAATAGAAAGGAACAGGACTGGCTCCTATACAGTCAGCAAGTCAGGTACAAACAGTTGTTAAGAATCATTTAGCAACTCAGGACAGGGACTTTTGACGCAGCGTTCATGAACAATAAAATTTCTCCTTTTTTTCTTAAAAAAGGTGGAGGAGGGAAATAAAGCAGGGAAAAATGCCAAAAACATTTTCCACAATATCTAAAAACAGTAACTGTTGTTCTTATCAGACGGCACGGTCCAGATCAAGGATTTTTCTAGTCCTTTCAAAACCAATACAGACTTGCCAAAGGCTGCCTTCAGTCTATTCACACCCTCCAGAACACACAGCCTCTCACTGTCCCCTTTCACTTCAACCTGTCATTTTATAAAAGGTGTTTTTTCTTTTTTTTTTTTCCTTTTTTTTTTTTTTTTTTTGCAATTAACATACAAGTGCTACTAACAGAGAAACTGATCTTCTTGTTGCTGGATGGCAATAAGGAGTTACACAAACGTCCAGTTTTTAGCTCAGCTGGAAGGACTTAAATTCTCTTTTTTGATATAAATACTACTGGAGCTCCCATCAGGTACTTCCTTTCCAGAACCTCACTGGAAATTCTTTTTAACCCCCCAATGCTCTCTCCAAAACTAAAATGTCCTCTTGCTCCAGGCATCTGACGGTTTGTTCTGTGCTGCCAGACGCAGAGATGTTGTTTTCCCCCAGTACCACTGCTGGGTTATTCTGACATGGGTCGGTGCCTAAACCGAACCCTGTACTTAATTGACTCAGCCAAGTCGAAGGGAACACACAGACGATGCAGCGACAGGGATTTGTTAGGTTGAACAGCCCCAGAGCCCCAGGCCCACCCTCCCCCCTCTCCCCAAGTTACTTGGTGCTGTTTTAAAAAGTCTGGGTGTCACGAAGCAGTCTCTTCCCCCCAACAACAGAGTATAAGCTCCACAGATTTCGCTGTCTACCTGGTGGTCAAGGTTAGAGCAGCAACAGCTGATGCTGCTTCCAGAAAAAACACGGGGTGTTGTGATAGACAGGACTTTAGGATTGCTTCAGTCGCTTACGTGGAGGTCCCAGAAAGGGACACTGTGCAGAGGCCAAAGAGCGATATGCCTCAGCCACCAAATGGGGATGTGATACTACCATAGACTTCCAGCCTGATGTCTCCATGACGTCAGAAGCATGACTAGAAATAAGAGAAAATAAATCTGAAGTTATTGTCTGGGGACAACAAGGATTAACAGTTACTTTCCACATGCTTAAGAAACCCGACATTTTCAGTATACTGTTTTAGGATCGCTCCAGATGCACGTTTTGCAGAGATCACAAGCTTTGGCTCTGCTGGTGCAACTGTATGCTGGACAGTCCTTCACCCTAAGGATGAAAAACCTCAAACATACACAATCCCAAGTGGATGACAGCAGTAACGCAATGCTCATCTACCCTGACCCCCCAAGCATAGGAGCATTTTCAATCAATATAGAAAATAGTGAGAAAAACTGTGTTAACTACCAGACAGGACTAAAAAATGTTTCTGGACAAAGTAGTTGGTCATCATTTTGTATCTACGGAAAGGTCTGTTGTACTAGCAGTTGCAAATAGTCCCTCAGTATCAGGGAGTACCTGGTACCTAAAAGTTCTCATGATCTTAGAAAGAAATCCAGAACACCTCACTAAGACAGCTCTGCTGTACGCTGAACAGTCCCAGCAGGACAAGAGTAACCAGCCCTTAGGGCAGTGCCACTTCTGGGATGCCAGATAAATGAAGGACCACAATGGAAGAACGGAAAAAAACAACCAAAACACAGAGGAGAATCTCCTCTGCATGTGACTGCTCACGAGATGTTGCATCCCGGAACAAGAGTAAACTCACTAATTAATGAAGTCCACTGCTTGAGTTTTCAGTTGATCAGCACTATGTAGGTCAGCCAGAATGAGGATCTCCGCCGCGTTTTCCACAGACAGGTTACTGCACAGTGCATCCTCACACATCACCTTCAGACGTTCCAGAGCGTACTGCAAAATACAAGCCAAAGTACAGTTACAACGAAGAAAGCCTGAGTTAGCCTGAAGTGAAGTCTTACTTGTGCTCCTGCAGTAACAAAACTACTCTATTATGCTGAACAGACCTCTTCACTTTGCTACATGGATCTGAACTGTACTGAAAGAAGTGGTGACCAGTGAAAAAGGAGAACCATTGAGTGCCCACCCTGAGGAAAGCAATGGAGAGGAAGCATACCCACCATAACTCTCATCCCAGGCTTCTTGTCTTACAGGCTTACTGGTGCTGTGTTCATGCTTTGGAATGAGAATTTCTGCTCACCTTTAATACTACCTCAGTTACTTCAAGGTACTGAATGCTAAAGCCAAATCCTTATTGTCACTTTATTACTGCATGACAGTATTACCCAGATTCAGTAGGGAGACCTATCTAACAGTGAATGCTCCATAGGTGTTCCAGGGATGTTTAGGCAGCTTTCACTCAATTTCTTTGCCATTAATGACCTGTAATTTACAATTAGCCTTGCTCAAGTACATGCTACAAGTTTAATACTGAAATGCTAAATAAATGCCCCTGATTTCTTGCAGCTATCTAGCTGGAAACAAAACATCACAGCTTGTCTGTAAAGCCCTAGCAAAAGCCCTACTTCACATTCTCAATCTAAGAGTTTCCACCATTCTATCGTGCATTTACCTCAACATTTTTTAGATCCACGGGGTTTGGCTGTGTCATTGGTTGGAGAAATTCAAAGGACATGCTTAGCAGAGTGCCTTCTAATAAAATTTCACACTCTACTTTCCGCAGCACTTCAGTCAGCACTGAAACATGCAGAGTCAGCCAAGATTTTCAAAAGCAACACAGTAGTCTTGGGCAGGCTTCAGAAAGGTCAATACTCAGAAAACTCTAAGTCACTTGTTATCAAGAAACAAAACCCATATGCCAAACCTCAGTCTTTTAGAATACCACAGCTGTGCACTAAAACTGAGATACTTCTGAAAATCTCGGTATGTGTGAAGTGGTTGTGTAGGGTTTTGTTGCTCTTTGGATGAAACACACTGAATCTCTCTGAATATTCTAGATCCCGTAATTACAATTCACGGGGATTAGGAGAGTAGTTAATTTGATGCATTCCTTACATAAGTAGTGACATTAGCTCTACATAAATTGTCCTACAGATTGAACACTGTAAGTCTCCCTCACGTTATGACTTTAACTGAGCGGCATTTCCAGAAAAATAATCTAAGATCATTATTTTATTTTTTATCTGAGAGAGAACTGCATTTGAAGGTATCCTTCATACTGTCTATAAGGCTTTTTTAGACAACTTCAAGATGGCATGGTATACAAACACCAGTTCTTCACTGTGTGTAGCCACGTTCAGAAAAGATACCAGACGTATAAGGCCTGCTCTGTCAACCTGAACAGAGAGCCGGTAACCAGCTCATCTGCAGGATAGCTGGAGTGCTTACCATATGATAAGCTCTATTGCTATAAATTGATTTTATATTCTGATTGAGTTGAGTGTTATGATTACATTTAGATGAATAATTTTAAATTATAGGAACATTTTTTCACTTAAGACTCAGCAATAATAATTACTTCAATTGAGGCATGGCACTCATAACCAGGACAGTTTTCTCCCGTCAGAACATCTGAGAAGGCAAATCAAATTTACTTGCTTAATCTGTATCAATAACTAAAACAGTTTCAAATGAGGGGCAAACCATTAGTTTATGTTATTGTCTGTCAGTAGCTTAAAATGCAGCAAACGAAGCTTAAAATTATTCCCTTTGTAAACTGAATATTCTCCTCCATGCATGTACAATTTTTATTTCGATTTCACTACGAATAGCTCAGCTTCTAATTACATAGTTGGGCAAAAGTAGCCATTCTGGTCTCTCAGGTACCAAGATTTCCCCTTCCCCCCTTTCTTAATTACACTTTAAAAAAAAGAAAAACGAAAAAAAGCCCTACCTAACAGCATTCTTACCCAAGAGGCTGAAATAGTATCTCCTGGGCTCAGAAGACGTGTTTTGTTTTGGTTTTGGTCTAATTACATATTTTCCCCAAGAGATGGGAGGAACTCAGAAGAAGCTGTTTCGGTCTCTTGAGTAAATAATAGATGTTTTATGTGCTTTCTTGAAAGATTTTTTATTTCTGCTTTTAAAAGACACACAATGAGTTTAAAAGGAAAAAACCTACATTAAAAGCCAAGAAATTCGAAGTTAAAGCCTACTCTGTCCTTAATGTACTGCTTCTTGCTTACACTTGTCTCAGTTAAAGATGGTATGTGTGCTCTCAATCAATACTCTTTAAATATTGAATAAAATATGTGGCAATGATTATAATCAGGCCAAGAATCTGCCTGCATTTATTTCCTGTTTTAATTCTAGTTGCAGTGGACTAATAATGGCGTATGGAGCATTTCACCTCTAAATCAGCATTTTTGCTTAAGCCCAGGTCTGCAGTGACAGGGGACTCGATGGCTGTGTGGTGGTTTGCGTGGAACAAGGTTACATGCATCCACATCTAAAAATCCACCACCCTATCTGGCACCCCCAAGAGAATCCAAGGACTGAAGAAGCATGGAGACTGAACTACGCTCTCACCCCTAGAGGTGGTCCCTCCAGGTCAGAGTTGAGGCACATTGGCAGGGCAGTGTGGAGAATCTTGCACTGCTGCTACCCGTGCTGAACCTGTTCGATGGATAAATTCAGGACTTAGTCTCCAGTGCTGTCAAACTGGCATCTTTCACCAGCACTAAGTTCACTTTTAAGAGAAAAAAAGAAAAAGGAAATAAAATTTTGGTTATATATTACGAATTTTCACTGGTTAATACGGCTCACTGGCCAGCAGAGCACTCTCTTCTGTCCTTGGTGCTGCAAAAGGAAGGAGGCAGAGGCTGGCTGGCTAGGCCACAGCGCTGTGCCTGCTACACGGGGACTACCAGCAGCCTTCCAGTCAGACCATCCCCGGCACCTCCCTGGCAAGGACCCTGCAAAACCACCGCAGGGTTAGGCAACGGGGCTTCCTCCAGTGCACCCCTTCTCTCCTCAAGCAGCAGGGACTGCCGCTGCAAAAAGAAAATAAATAACAGGACCTTCCCACTCTTGGCTATCCATCAGTTTAGAGCATTTCTTGAAGCTGCTGATACCAGCCAGACCAGAAGGAGAAGCAGGCCCTGTTTGCCAAGACAGAACACTACTTTTCAGATTTAGTAGTAACCATACTAAAAAAAAAATAAATTATATATATAGCCAGGTCCATCTTGATTTTTTCTTCTCACCCCAAGCTCTTATGGTAGATTAAGTTGAATAGAAACGTCCTCTGAAATTTTAAAAGTCTTAAAAATGAGCAGTAGAGACAGACATTCCTGATCATTACATGTTAATACACGTAGCTCTAAGTATATGTATCTATACTAGATCCAAGTTTACCTACAAGCCACAACCATCCGATAGAACAATTCAAAGAAACTGCCCAACCACTATCATCACATGAAAAGCTTACTGCAGGAATATCCAAGGAGCCCTGTGTAAAGCAAGGCACATGTCATTGCTGGTTCTCTAAATAGCCATAAATCCCAACTGTACCTTGTCAGCAGCTGCCAGCAAGTCATCAGCCATTTTGTCAAGATTTGGTGCCTTCCCCGTGTAAATAAAGCACATCATTTCCTTAAAAACTTCGGGCTCCACATCATTGATTTCAACCCGATTCTGTACCGGAAAAATGAAGCTTATTAAGATCCTGACAAGATGCTAAAGGCTCCCTTCCACCCAAACTCTTTAAGTATTCACAGATTTGCTACAAACTATTCAGAACGTGTATTACTTGGAGAGAAAAAAAAAGAAAAATAAGTGGATGGAAAAAGAAAGATTCTGAGTAGTATTGCACAGCCTCTACTTCTCCCTATCCCACCCCAAACTCTTTCCCCTAGAGTTAGAAAGGTAACAATTGCCTCCTTGATCCCTTTCTTCCACCCTTCAGGACAGCTGAAGCAGAGATCTGCATCTAATGCGAGAAAAACAGTTAAAAGGAGACAGTAGTCACAAACACCAGCTAAGAAGTTAACTGACCAGTGATATTAAGAGTTGACCAAAGAGCTATTCGCCTAGCTGGAAGAGTTCTCCTCCTTGCAGGATCTTACCTTTTTACTCTCTTCCATCTCATGCTCAAACATGGCGCTGAAAACCGGGGAACGTGCTACAGCAGAGGAAAAAATAAAACATAGTTAGAGATGCTGTTTTACTCTTCAGGAGGAGCTAAGTGTAGCCTGCCAACATCAGCAGCCATCACGATACTTAATGAAGGAAAAAAAATTATGTATCTCCTATAGCAGACAGGGCCAGTTGAGTAGAACTGGTGAAGCACATAGGTTGTGACGTAATGTGGCCAACGTAGCTTCAAAGTGGGAAAACGTGTTTGCAGGAATTTCCTCAGTCCTTTCAAACAAGGCTGAAGAGCACAGAGGCAGTAAGGTATGTTTCTTGACTTTATAACAAAGTATTCCTCTGGCAACTGTTTCTTACAAATGTTTTAGGAATACATTATAGTAGACTACAGCCACAAAGGAATCCTCCTACCATCCTCTCTTTGCGGGGGAGGCAGGCAATTAAAAATGGAGTAGATATTTCTTCCTTCCCTATAACGGTTCACAAAAAGCCTTTTACTACAGCTCTGCAGATAAAAAAGCTGCAGAAGCCTCCTTTAAAGAAGTAACTCCAAAAAAAAAAAAAAACAAACAAACCAACACCACCAAAACAACCGTATCAGAGTATTTCACTTGTCATTGCACTGTCGTCTCCTAACCCACTAAGGCTCACCCGGCTCAATACTCACCTGCTAGTATGGCTTTGTGAGCCTGGAACTCCTGGCCTGCAACACACAGGCAGCAGTCCGTGAAGCGCGAGTTCTCCCAGAGTCCTCCCAACTCATCTGCCAAGCGGCACTCTGGTACCTTCACCATGTTCATAGTATTTTGGCCGGAGATATTTACAGAGTCTTGTACCACACTCACCTGGGGGAGCGGAAAGAAACAAACCAAGTCATAAATCCACACTGGAAAACCAATCTCCCTACATGAATTTTTAAAGTTGTGTGCGTAAATTAATGGCACTTCCATGCAAGTTAACAACAGCTTTATTACATGGCTTTCCAAAGAAGCAGAACTTTAAATTTTCTGATTTTATAGACATCACTCCTGACCTACTTTTTTCCTTCTATCAACACTCTGAAACCCTCCCAAATCAATAATGCAATACAGACAGAAGTACAAATGAAAATGAAGTATACAGAGCTCTTCTACAAGTGAGCACTTCATCCACACATGCATGCAAGAGCAGTGTCAGACCAGTGCAGGACATTCTGAGCACCTCGAATGGTTTGCTGCTTTTGGTTCAGCACCAGAATTTCTACCTCTTGAGAGTTTGATGTTTCCATCACATTAAAAATAAAAAAAAATAATCAAAGAGTACAAGCGGATTAAAACAGGAACTTTATGCCAAATAATTAAGAATTTTTGGAGAAGGTAGGTAAGACTCCTGACCACCTGCTCCAAACCAGACATGGTTAGGCAGAGACCATATGCAACCATCCTGGCTGATGAATAACCTACACAAAGGGAACAGTTAAGAGTCTATTCAATACCAAAGCATTATTGTTAAACACAGTAAATCGTATGCCTTCTGTAGCAGACTCCAATTAGAAGAGATCAGAGTGACTAATGCTACCCTGCTATAACAAAGAATAAAGGAACAAGATGATTGACAAGGAAGCATATGGGAAACTATTTGCTGGATTTGCTGTCAAATCCAGGTTAAATTTCAGTTCTATTAATAAGCAATGGCCAAAGGAGAACAATGGACAGCAAAGGAAGCTTCCCAGTCAAGTAAAAGTAGTAAATTATGAAGTGAGAGAGATGACAGAAGCACCTTGTTAAGGAAAATCTGCTGACAGCACATACCCCAACTCTTGACAAACCCCCAGTGGGTTTCTGATGGCAGGCACTCTTGGGTATTCCAGTTCATCTTGTATAAACTATACAACACTCAAAAATGAACAAATACCAGATGTTGCTTGCCAAAAAGCACTAATAATGATTTGCTACAGCAATGTGAGGAAGGTAATACTCTTCATCATTAATTTGACTGCTACATCTTTTTGCCCTGTGACTTCCAGACCAGTAACATGGACTCAGACTCATTAAAAAGAAATTCTAAGACGCAGGTCCTCTGCTGGAGTCCAACACTGCAAGTATTTTTGACTGGTCTGTGATCAATCTGCGTCTCCAATCAAATCAACAAGTAAATCCTCTTCATACATGAAAGAAAGTCAGTTACTCACATTAAAAAATATATAACATGTTTTTTCACATAAGGAGTTCAGACTGGTAGACTCACAGCGGTAACCAGCCTCAGATGTCAAAATAGTCAGGGTTTTGCTTAAGCTATTTTCAACATCTTAGCAAGGGAACTAAACACTACCTAGCTCAGAAGGGAACTACTGCCGTAACTTTGGGAACACTGTTCTTTTTGGAGATTTGCCATAATGTATCTACCTATGATGTTGGAATATAATTTAAACACCGAAAAATAATCCAGTTGGGATAGGAACAATCAACCCCATCTGCAAAACAGAGGCTGAAGAATCCCCAAACTGACAAGTAAATGAGGTCAGACTTGAAATGCTTGACAAGAATCATCATTCTCTGCCTTAATAGCATTTTCAGGGAGATGTTATCCAAGTTCAGCGCTGGCCATGAGCAGAGAGCAAAAGGCTTTTTCCTTTTAAGTTTAATAAAGCAATGAGAAGGTACAGCAGAGACACTCAGCAACCTTTTGGTCTACAGAAAACCCCAATGTATCTCCACATAACAAGCGTCTCAACATCAAGTACTGCTAACTCTTTAGGGAGTTTCTACATACAAAACATGCTTGTTGAAAGTCCAGATGTGAGCAGTATCACTTGGCACCTGTGGCCAGCAGGGAAGCGTTAGGAGAGCATATGGCACACCTGTTTACATGCTAAGAGACTTATAAGCTCAGGGAAGGAAGGGGAAAAAAAAAAGGCAAGCTGTTGAAAGTTATCTCCAAACTGTTTCCATACAGTGTAACTTTCTTCCCTTAATATAACTATAAACTTAAGGTTTCTTATATAATAGACTGTGGAACAAACTGAAAGAGAAAACAGAAGCTATCAAGGCCAGGTGAAGCCAGCAGCAAGTTTTCATCCAGAAGAAAGAAAAACATTGAACAGACGCTTTTGAAAGGAGCATTTCAGTAAAAAGTGGACTGATTGCCTTGGTACTGGTTTATCTCAGCTTTCTCTACATCACACATCACAAATTCCCTTCTCTGACATCAGTTTTGTGAGCCTCACTCCACAATTCTGAGTTTTCTGGCTCATTTATCATGAAGGAAAGAGTAATTGCCAGACATATGGAGGTGTCACCCCAGACACTGCTCTCTTCTTCCCCCACATTGCTACAAGCGTTAAAGGAAGGGCTCCCTCCATGACAGCAATGGTTTAAGCAACCGATTGAACACAAATCCTTCAGGAGATGTTGGCTAATCGATGTACGTGAATGTTTATGATGGCCAGACCAAGCTACAAACCCCAAAACCCAACATCACAACCAAACAGCTGTCAAACTTGGACTGAAGCATCCCTTTCAATCCTGGAAGAAAATGCAGCAAAAGAAAAGACTCAACTCCCACAAAAACATAGTGCGGGAGACCTGAAGAGAGGACAACTTTTTCTACCTGTATTCTGGCAAAAATCACAGCTACAAGAGTTATTTTGCCGTTAACGAGACGACAGAAATAGCAGAGGCTCTGGAGACACTAAATTAGAGAGTTTATATTTGCCCATTAAGTTTCCTAGACTTAAACATCTAGCTTTAGAAATAACTGTCTGCATCTTCATCTGAAATTAGGATTAGTGAAGTAAGAATTTCGTAAGCAGTTGCAGAAAGATAACACAACAAACAAAACCTGTGGTTACTGCAAAACTCATTTATCTTACCTTTTTGTTTCTGTTAGATGTATAGAAACAGTCAGAAAAATGGACAAAAGTAGTCTTTTTTTCTCAGTAGGCAAGTAACAGGCATGACAGTTTTCACTACAGAGCTAACACTGGTTCTCATCCCAAGTGAATTTCAAATTAAGGAGTACAAACAGATGGTTGGTAATATTAAATCAGGAGTGAAACGATAATCAAACATGCTTAATTCCTACCACCATCACAGGTAAGAGACAAATATAAAGTAGCAAAAAATAAGTGGAAGTGAAATGGAATGAATCACGCGCAGAAAAAGCCACCGCACCCAGAGGCACGCACGCACAAATAAAATCTAAGTGCTACATAAACAGCCACTATTTCTCCTGACACCTCTGACTCCTTAAAAGCAATGAGGAGAAATAAGGTCACATCTACCTTAAGCTAATGGAACTACTATTCTTTCAGCTGCACAGGAAGACTTACCTCACAGAAGAGAGTGAGTTTGTCATCTGGAAGAAGTCCATTGGCTTCATCCAGAAGAAAGTCTCTTCTAATAAATTTTTTGAATCCCCAGTCCTTGCCTTGTACGAATCGATATGCTCGCTGGCTCTCTGGAAGAAAGACACGGTGCTTCAAACAACAGCTGAATGACTTGCTTGATCAAACAGCAAAAGACAAACAACTGACCCCTACAGATAGAAAGCGTTTTTACACACCCATTGCTTTTGTTTCTTCTCCTTTAGCATTCAGGATGGAGAATTTGAACTTTGCTCGAACTTCACTTTTTGGACAGCTCACCAGCAGCAGATAGAGGGATAGATAATCTTTACTTTCTTCATCCAAGCCTTTAGGGTTCACGCGTAAACACCTGTAGAAGCAGGCATCTGAATGAGATGTCAGGAACAGTTTTTGGAAGGTCATTCCGAGCTTTCAAAGAAAGGGCAGTAGAATTTTCACAATAAAAAGTACAGCAAACAAGTTCTGCTTAACAACTGCTGAACCACAAGGAAAAAACCAGATAGCTAAACAGACTGGAACTGCGCATTACAGTCAGCCTCACTGTAGCGTGAGGCTACATCTTCAAGAAAGATAATAACCCATAAGCAGTAGTATGGGCAAACCAGTTGAAAAACCATGGTGCAGAGGGGAGTATACAAGGGGGGTGTCGTTTTAAATACTGAAAAGCACCACGCATGACAACCTTCACAGAAGGGAAGCGAAAGCAGCAGCAGAATAGAGGCAATGGATTCAAAGAATTGAAAAATATTAGAGAAACGAGAGGTAAAGTTCCACAGGAAACAGCTCGAAGGAAAAACACGGATTTCTGGAAGGCTGAAAGCTTCTCAAAAGCTTAATACTAGGGCAAAAAAGAGAAAACTACTCCTGGGTGAAGGAAAAGTAGCATAAGTGCAGGAAAAAGGTAACTCATAAGCACTTCCATGACCTGAAACTTGACACACAGTGTAACAAGCAGCAAAAACCATGCTGAATGACTAATAGCTCAAACACGCAGGGACAAAAATCACGAAGACCGAGGCATGAGAATGAGATCTGACTAGCAAAGGTTATAAAGGTAAGTAATTTAATAACAAGAAGCAGTCCAACGAAAGCACAGGTCTGCCACCCGAAGGAAGGGAACACAAATTGTATCACACATACACATCCCTAAATTAAATAATTTAGTGGCTAACTTGCTGCAATCTAGACTAAGGAGGTTTAAAGAAAAAATGCTAAAACGCTTCCTCGGGGAAGATGAGAAAGGTTGTGAAGGACTAGAAAAGGGTAAAAAAAAAAAAAAATTTCATCTTTAAAAAGCAGAAACTCCTGGGCAGGAGGAGTTATACAATGCAGGGGTGATGGAAATAACTATGGGAGCCTCTGAATATATAAAAAGCTGCCATAAAGAGAAAGGTAATACAGTAGCAATAGTCTGAAATTGCAGGAAAGAAAATTTAGAGTGCAGGCAAAAATTATCTTTTTAACAACCTGGAGTATTAGGGGTTGAAGCTGGAAGGCAGAAGTAGAGCTCGAATACCCTGGCTGTAGACTCTCACTGGCTTCTAAGAGCTCACTAAGACAAACATCAGTTATTTAAGACAGAAAAAATTAAGACGGATTAATAATGTTCCATGCCATGCCTCCGTTTCAAGACAGGATATAGTTTCCCTTCCAGCTCTACCTGCCACTACTTCTGCTGTTTTCCATTATCAGAGAACATTTCTCATGGCCATATCCTCACATTTGTTCTGGGTCCAAACACTATGCTGAAGCAACAGCGCTTTCTCCCTGTGTGAATGTTGTGCATCCAAGGAAGCAAGCATTTCTATGCAGTACAGAGAGGGACATCAAAATATCCTTGTTCCAGAGCCCCAAGTCCCTTCACACAGTTGTACAAACAGGGCGAACCTCTCTTCTGTGCTTCTTACTTACCATTTGAGTTTATCATTGGCTCCAGATGAAAAGGTTGAGCTTTTGATGACCTCACCCATTTCCTCTCGGCAGAAGCTGAAGTTGTTTATGGTCCACATGTAGGAAAACTTCACCACTTTAATCTTAAAACAGAGGATAATAGGCAGTTTAGGGCCATTTGCATTCACCCTGGTCATCTTAAAAGACAACAACTGAAATTCTGGAAGTTTTACTGAGTCACTTGTGTCACGAATAAATCGCAGGCACAGGACAACAAAGTTTGGACACAGCTGGCAGTGGTAGCTGGACCACCACAGCTCCTCCAACACCACCATGGTCCAACAAGGGCGGAGAGCAACATTCTGCAGTTGCCTCAGTGAATGCTCATTGTTAGCAAGTCTGACGCCCTCAGAAAATCCAGAACCTAAGTTTTGAATCCATTTCTTGCCACAGGTTCTAATGGCGTGGTTACCTTGGGGTATCTCCGCACAGCGTGGACTTACCTGAGTGTAGCACCAGCTCTCTGCTACAGGTCCACTCGACATTTCTGCCGGAGGAGGAGGACTCGGCACCCTTGACATCGCCAGTTTGAAGATTAAACAGAATTTCACAACTCAGTGGAAGAAAGTTATACTAGATCTTCACCCTGTAAGTCCCCATAAAGAGACGAAGGAAAAACAAACAAAACCAAAACTAAGAACAAAGAAGAAACTTCAGGAGCACCGTTCAAACTCGTGGCACGCAAGTTAAAGCAATCGTGCTTCCCATGCTTTCTCCCTCCCCACAACACCTTCAAAATATGTTGTTACATTTCAGCGGTTTGAAGTGTTACCATATGTTTTCTGAGGAGGGAATATACCACCTCCACTTATTCTTTCAATATGCCAGCTCTTTATAGGAATAAACCCAGCACATACATTCCTTCAAGGAGTTCATGACTTAAGCAGCAGACTCCCCGCTTGATTTGGGATTTACTGCTTCACCCTGAGGCCCCCACTTGAACTCACTTCTGCTCCCCACTTTCATTTGGAGAGTCCCACATCATCAGAGACCAGACCTCTCTCAAGCAAGGCTCCCCACCAGTCCTCACTTCAGTTTACAGCTGTTTACTTGGGTTTTGAGTCATATTCACCTTCAGAAAGCAGCTGGCAATCCTGGCACACAGGTATTATGTAGTCATAAAACGAGCGTGTTGGTTTTTTTTTCCCTGAAGTTTAATTGGCTTTAAAAAAGCACAAACGAGTCCATGTAATCACTGAAAAAGAGATATTGGCTTTTAGCAGCTGAGAAATACTTAACCCTGCAGAGGTGCCTACTTAATCAATGGAAATTCATCTCCTGGAACGAAGCTCGGGGCCAAACAACCAACTCCTGAAGACCCGAGCTGCCGTAAAACCAAGTGCCCACCCGATTGCACTGCTTCGCAACCCTCCTGCATTTGCAGTTTGTGCTGCGCGTGTGCAATGAGGAAAGGGGTTAAACAAATCAGCACTTTAAAAAGAAAGGGACATCAATATTCACTTTAGGCACTTGCTGCGGGTTTTATTACATTAAACTTAAAATTACCACCATTCCTCCAATGCAACTCAATTAAATCGCTCTGTGTCATTCAAATTAAGCCAAAATTAGCAGATACTAGTTCTGAATACTTAGCTAAACTGCCCTTCCACGAGCAACAATCAGTCTTGTCTCCAAGGACATAATTTCTTCACTGTCCCCAGTCATGTGTATTCGGGGGATGGACAAAACCTGCAATTCTAGCACAAGGAGCACAAAAAAACCCTACCTCGTCCTGTGGCTGGGGAAATGATGCCTTTTTGCTGGTTTTAGTCTATGGGCAGGAGAGACCCAAGCCTTTTCTTTCTCTTCAGGGCTCACAGAAGCACTGTTTAACTCCAGCCGGGCTGTTTTATTGTTCTGTTCACGGCTATTTTTAATCTACATTATTCTACTGACTGTTACGTAGCACAGGTTTCCCAAACAGCCGCCCGGGCACAACCAACAGGGACAAAACTTGATCACCAGACAACAAGCAGCCAGGGAGAGGACGAAGCTTCCTAAGCTCACCGACAACAACTTGGCTACGCAAAGAGCAACAAGATGCTACGCCTAAGAAAAGTGATAAAAAAGGTTTGATGAGAAGAAAGCACAACAAATACAGAGAACTCCAGAGTAAGACGCGATATGTATTTTTTTGTAAAAACATCATTAGTTCCAGGGATGCATCTCCTGATATACCTGGCCAAAAGAGTGCTCGGAATTAAACCCCAGAGCTACAAACCTATTTGGTTCTCCTCCTCCCAGGGATTTTGGGCACAGCTCCTCGCTGCGAGACGCCCCGAAGGACAGCCGGCGAGCCAACAGCAACGCCTGCTCAGCACCCCACCCGTGACACTGTGAGGCCACAATGCTGCTCTCCTGGGCTGGCTTCGGAGCAAAGTGACAAGGCCTAGGAAAGGAGCCACTCTTCAGCTCTGGGATTTACCTGCTGGTGTGCTCCCACATAAGGCATTTAGCAACAACAGGCAGTTTTCTGCGGGAAGACTTCGGCTTTCTGGTAAACCGAAGCAATTAATGACGGGGTTTAACATGAAAGGAGATTACAGAGTTAAACGATTCCAGTGGCTCCTTCCCCAGGACACAGTAAATTCAGCGCTAACACCTCCCTTTATGGTACGAAAATGAGGGATTAACGAGGAGGGAAAGAGGAGACAACAACATATTTTTATGTTGCAAGGGCACATTCATTCACCAACGGCTGTTTTAACACCCCAAGAAGCTGAGAGCTTTCCTGGCTGGAGAGCAGACCCTGAATTCCCACGGCTTCCCCGTCTGCAGGGCTCGCAGGACCCCGAAATCCCATGGTCTTCCAGGAGCAAACACCACAAGGCCGTGACCACCGATCACATAATTGGGGAAGCAAACAGACTTTGCAACTTTTTAAAGAAAAATCAAAACTTCTACCTTCTGTTTCAGCTGGAGTTTCTCTGTAAGACGCGTCTAAATATCACCTCCACCTTCCTTATGGAAGAAAATTTGAAAGCTTCTGTGCTCTAAAGGCTAGACTAACACATGAGCTAGAGATACACGGGCCTATTTAATTTCCTCTGAGTAACTGTCACTTTCCTATCTTATATCCTTTCCTCCCAGATGGCTTGGATAGGCAGATGGTAATAAAAGTTGTGACAGCACGCTAATAGAATTGCTGCATGCCAGCACGTCATTCGTTACCCTTTTAAAAGGGCCCAAAGGGGACACAGGTTCTAGATTTTAGAGATTTTCTATTATTTGGAAAATACTTTCACAGTTTAGTACATCAAAGCTTTCTACAGATGCTTTGTGAGGCAATTAAATCCAGTTAAGAAAAAAGATGCTAAACTGTATCATACCCCTCGCTCAATATGGCAACCAGCTGTCAATACCTGTATTAAATGAGAGCATGAACACTTTTAATGCTACAGCAAATAATAATAAAAATGTAATATCCATTAGGTTTTTGGGGTTTTTTTTGGTAAATGTTTGTTAAAAAAAAAAGACAAGGGAAGTTTTGCCACTTGCCCTGCTTACCAACCACACAGAAATCCACTGAAACGCATCCTTAGAAGCGTGCCTTACAACTGCCATGTGCTGCTCCACCCTCAAGCACCAAGTGGCTCTCCTGGTATGGAACCAATATTAAACACATTTTAAGTACCACGGCTGATTTATCGTACTCCATACACTAAGTTTCTGAAATCAGCAGGGTCCCCCCAGTGTTTATTTGCTCGCGAACACTTAATATTTTACCAGTTCACACATCTTTAGGAACAGTGCTGGCATCTCTGAACCAGGAGTGAATTCCAAAGTGCTGCAGGCAGAGTTTGAAGACGACATTTTATAAATAGTATAGATACCAAAATTTGCTATGGCCAGGAAAGGCAGGGACAAGCATTAAGGTACAAGCATAGATACCAAGGCACAGGAAACGAAAAGACAAAATGTTATCTTATGGATCCCTAAAAGCCCATGTACAATATCCAAGTCTCTGACTTTCTTGGATATAAGCAACAAAGAGCACTTGTCTCTGGACATATGTAAGATTACAGTTAAAAAAAATAATAATAATTCTCACCTCACTCACAACCACTTCCAGATGAAGAAATTCTCTCTAAGAATCAGAGCCAGATCAGACTTTTTTGAAGCACAGGAAATGATCGCCTTGCTACCCTGCCCTAACAATTACTTCCTGGCGCAGCAGCCCTACCAAGACATCTCAGCTCAAAACTCCACCCACCGTGGGAATCAACCCTCCGAAGTATTCTGTGAGCAGCAAAGACTTGGCCTGAGAGAGGTGGGGAGCATCAGCTCAAGCCATTGTTCTAGAACAGGCCTCAAGATGACTCAATTGTGCTAAACAGCCCATCAATTTCTATTTCCTCTCAAGATAAACGAACTACCTTTTAAGGAACCAGTCGTCTGCAATAGAAAATTTCAAGTACGTTCATCCTCTGCGAGCACTATTCACTGAAAGTGAGTTTACTGAAGTCTGTGAAAAAAGCGTGCTTCATGTAAGTGTTTCAAAAAATGGGGTGGTTACTTCTTGGACAAGCAACGGTATCGAGGAGTGTCCAAGAACAGAGCAAAGACTACCCAAGAGCAGCAGGATATGCAGAGAAAAGGAGAGGGACAAAGATAACATGGGCAATAAAACAAGGGGGATGAGAAATGGAAGCACAGGAAAAGGCCATTATCTTCCCGCATTCTTCACAGCCTTGGAAGTGACAATGGAAGGCCTGAGTTTGCTGCCATAAAGAAGGAAAAAAAGGCAAGTGAACAAGCAAATTGGTATGCAATCCTACCTAACCAGGCGATGAGTAAGGTTTCAGATTTTAATGTATATGCTAAAGAGGACATCACACCACTCTTTTCCTGCTTGGAATACCAGAGAAGAAAGCGATGATGGGCTCAGCAAAGCTTTCACATGGCCTGTGCTAATGGCTGCCAGGCAATACTGATTGCAACCATTACCTCGCCTGCGGCAGGAAATCTCGCCTAGTTACAAATGCAGGCTGAAGTCAGGCCCAGCGAGCTCCAGAGGTTACACAAAATCGCCTAATTATTAACGTGCTGCTGTAGAAGAAACTGCACCGAGGTAGCGAACGACCTGCAGTAATAAAAATAGATTAGATTAGAAATGAACGCTTTCCAAAGATGAAAGCGACCCGTACCAAGAATCTACGTTTGAAAGGAAGCTGGTTTACAAAAGCGAGAGGCTTATCCTTCCGGAACAAAGTAAGGTGAGTAATTCTCCAAGAAGAAGAAGCCAATCGCTGCCTGGAAAAAAGAAGTAAGCTGGAAAGGACAAACATGAACAGGAGACGTAGAGGTTCAACCATAACCGAGCTTGAGGGAAGAGTAACTTGTGTCCATACAGCGGTTGGTGCATTCCACTTGAAAGCCAGCAGCACGTGCACTACGCCGTCCTCTGCCTTCTGTGCTCTCCAAAGCAAAAGATGTTATCGACCCTGGTAAGTGCCATAAAAACTCATGGAGTTTCTTTTAAAATAGTCGGTCCTAAGAGAACAGACTGGAAAAATCAACACCGCCATAGCAGAGAGAAAAAGGAACGACCTGGCTTCAGTGACAGGTGCACGCCAGGCAGGCTGGAGGACCTGTACGCTCCCATTTGGGATGCAGGGATCGTGCAAATAACCTGGTCTTAAAGCACAGCGCTACAGATCTCTCTCAGCAGTCGAGTGTGCTTTTCTCTTTATTTCAAGCCACTACACACCAGCCCTAATTCCGTTTGTAACTTGCCCGCGTTGTAAACGTTAGTCGCATTCAGGAACTCGGGTGGGCACCTTCTGTTATTTAAAACGCAGCCCTCGCGTCTCCTTCCCTTTTATTCCACCTGAAGCTGCCAGGTCCGTGAGAGAAGGCCGAAGTCCCCAGGTCACAACAGGGCCCTCTGGAGGCTGCACAAAAGGAAGATTTTTAACTGCTGAACTGATGCAGACACACACACCTTCATTCACTTTACTCCGGATAATTCACTCTAAGTCACAACACCCAGAATTAGCCTCCCCCCAGCTTTTTTTTTTGGGGGTGGTGGGCTGGTGGATATGACATCATGAAAATGTAAAGAGTTATCTAGAGAAAATATTTTCAAGACAATTAATACAATCCTCACAATGCACTGAATATTGGCAGGCCAATCCAGTTACTAAATTCAGTTCCTAAAATTCCACTTCAAGAAAGATTCCAAAAATAAGGGATCTTTTCCATTCTTAGAGTGTTTTAAATTTTTTCCCCCCTTAAACCAATTCTCCTGTTACAAAACAAGGGGGGAAGAGGAAAAAAATGCCGTCCATCTACAAAAATGACAATTTCTATGAAGTTCTTATGGGATAGGGAAGGAAAGAGGAAATGAAACAGGGGAACACTGCCAGTGAGATGTCGACATTGTAAGGAGAATAACAAGTTTTACGCATATTTCATAAGAAAGGAAAGAAAACCAGCATTATTTCGCTGAAGACCATCTACCACCCCTTCTCCTCCTTCCAAATATCTCCAGATAAATCACAAACAGCTACAAGTAAAGACAGAGGAAGCTGGCGGTAAGAAGCAGCCAAGGGTTCTCTAAATAACCTTCTCCTTTTATAAACAAATCCTCCACTGAAAATTTCTGCTCTTCAGGCACTAAATCAAGTTTGATGTTCTCCTAAGACTGCTTCACGTTGGTGTTTGACCAGATGCAGAAATCTTTATCCCCTCTAATGCCATCTAACCCCAACTGGAAGTCACCCAACGAACGTATCTTAGAATCACATCCACACCAGCAAATATAAAAGGTAAACAAATTCTTAAAAGCAAAATAAAACTTTTGGGGGGGATTTCAGAGCACTATTGTGTTTAAATCATCACTCCCATTTTCAGTAGATGTCTGCCCCATCCTTCACTCTTTTTGCTTCCATTTTTAATCCTTTTGAGGTATGTCCCAAGATACTTAAAGCTTAAATCTTCAAAACTATTTTCCTCTGATGTTAACCTTCCTCTCACATATTTTTTTAATTTAGATCCTAACTACATTAAAAAGGAATAAATCTTACTACTTCTTCCTGAAATTCTGCTTTTCACCTCTTTTCGTTTCCCTCCTGCTGATTTCTTCCTCATTTCTCTCCCCTCTCAAGGAAAAATGTTATTTGAACACACCAACTTAGGACTTGGAGGAACAACTGGCCTGAGCACACCTCTGTCTTCAATAAGAAATCCGATCGTTTTTGAAGGAAGGATTTATTATGGCCCATGAACTCTTTTATTTTAGATTCTCCCTCATGGGCAAATTGTACGAAGTATTTTACAGCTTCGGTTTCTACTTGTAAATTGTTACCTGTCACTTGTCAAGTAACTCGGCTGCCAATTTAACAGTTGTTTTTTGTTTGTATGGTTGGTTGGTTTTTTAAGAGCACAACATTTGCACTTCCACATCATCCAAATTCATCTTCCACATTAAAAGATAAAGCCATAAGTTGCCCAGGAAGACTGCTCTTTCCCAGCAAACTCCCTAAGATCCCTGGGAAGCCTCTCGTTCTGAAAACAGGCTGGCAGCAGCATGTTTTTTCTCCCCTCTGTAGGTTGTTCTTCTCTTGTAAGAGTGACACGCTGTTAGAAATACCTCGCACCTCTAAAATCCCAGCAGAATCCCGAGGAGTTGAAAATAACTGAAAGAAAAATGCCTAAGTGGTACGACGCCTAATCAGGGAACAAGCAAAACCAGAAAATTAAGCAGGACCGAATTTGTCAATCGACCGCTGAGACTGGGGACGCCAACCACTGCTGCAGCACTCAAATGGGATTGCAGATCTGATCCCCAGCAAACCACCAAGACCATAATCCCCTCTGGAGCCTTTTATTTATATCAACTTTCCAGCGCCACAAACATCTGGTAGCTCCCACAGCACATTCTCCAGTTGCCATCTTGCATTAATATTTCTAAGAGCTTATCAAACCCAACTTGAGCTGAAATAACTGTTTCTGCCGTTATTATTCTGGAAATTAAGCCTTCAACTAATAAATACAGGGATTACAACGCGTGGCAAAAACTAGATGTCAACCTGCTGGATGCTTTCACCTACTTGTAACTGCAGCAGGACTCCGGGACGGTTATCAGAATTATTTTAACCTGCTAAATGTAGAGATTATTTGATTGCCAAATAAAAGCACCCTTAGAAATCAGCATGTAAACCCAGCTTGTTAGAGACACGTGAGAAGTCAGCAGCTTACTTTGTTCCAACAGAAAGCTTATTCCAAAACGTATTTCTAACAGGTAATAAATACAATTACAAGCTCTCCTGTTTGCCTGTTGTATCAGGTAATGCTTCTCTGACACTTCTGTTTGTATATGCAGGAAGAGTCCTTCATTTTCTTTGCTTTGTTTAGATTTTTCTGTAACCTTATCAGACATCATCGTGACAAGGAAGGAGGAGGGGAAGGAGATGGGAATGAAATTCCAACCAACTTCCAGTCCCAAACCAGCTTTACTTTCCTCAAGTATCAGCAGCTGTGTTTTCTATCAGACGCATCACACCTACTTCAATAAGGCACCATGGTTTTGCTAGCGCAATTTTAATAATCTAACTCACATTAACATCAAAACAATCCCATCTTACCGTAAATCACGCTCCGAAAATAACACAATCATGGCATTCGCCTACACCCCTATTTGAATACCCTTCCGATTCCAGACCAAGATTATCTAATTAGTAAGACAAAGAGCAAAGACAAATTCTGGTAGCTCAGAGAATTCTGCGTTTAGTACGTTTTTAGTAAAGAGGAAAAAAGGCCAGAGGCATTCCTGTATTTCTGTTTATATTAGCGACACTCTGCAAACAGGGCAGCAAGGTGCGTTCCTGTCACTGCTGCTGGCTTTAGTGCTGTACCTTGTGTGATAGGTGGAAACTCCCCAGGGAAGTATCTTGGGCACAGGGAGCTGATTTGCTGACTTTTTATTTTAGGCATCCATTCCAGGCTGTTGTTGGCACAAGCTATTTACTCAATCTTTAAAAAACAAAACAGGAATATAAAAGTACACAAAAATAAATTCCCAGAAGATACATAGATTTATTTCCCTTTTTACACTCCATCAACTGTTTAAATTCCAGCCTCAAAGAAGAAATCACAGTTACTGTTGCTTTTGATTTCTTCCTGTTTCCTTTTCCATCCTGGTAACAAACACGGCAAGAAGTCTTCCTGCTATTTTTGCTATCAACAGTAAAGCTCAATAAGCTACTAAGCAATATTATCTGAAGAGAAATATCAGTTATCTGCTAGCCAAGAACCAAATCTAAAACAGAGAAGTTAAAAATCATCCCTACTAAGAAGCAGCAGGACTCCTCACTCTTTTCAGGTTCAGCAAGGTTGGCACCCACCTAAAACAACGAAGTTGCAGAAGGTTTCCAGGATACAGCTGAATATAATCGACTGTAGGGCATGTGCTTGCGCTCCCTGAGTGAAATTATGTTATATGAAGTTTCAACTACGGTCGTTTCACTGTCCTCCTGCTTGCTGAACAGCAGAAGTCTGGGAGGCAGAATTCAACACGACGGCAATTTTCACCACTCCGGACTCAACCGCCTATACAAACAATATTTTCCTCTCGAGGAAGACGCATCCACAAAATCACAAGCTAACAGGAAGCCTTAAGAAAATCGTCTGCGTCTCAAACGCAGCAGTGAAATATTGTTCCCCGAGTTTCATTTACTGGCCACAAGTGCTTCTAAGAAATTCATCAAACTGATACGTGTGGTTTTTAAGCACAAATGTTGAGGTTGGACACTTCCACAAAAAAGCAAGTGAGGAAATGAAGGCACCGGTACAGCTGAGCATTTACATGATTTTGAAATTACAAAGAGAGATTTATGAGGTCAGGATACCCAGCCTGCAGTAGCCTGCCCTCTCTGCATCTGAGGAAGGTACTGTGTGGTGTTTTCACCCTATGATAATAGATTCTCCAGGGTTTAAAAAATAAATAAATGCGGCAACATTCTCTAACAGACAAAATACTTAATCTGTAGGCACGATTCTAGCCAAGTTAACCGAAAACTTTTTACATCAATGCAGTCAGCGTCTGTTCTAGCCTCTTTATGCAGCAACACTTGGGAGGCAGCCAGGCAGCTTCTCTGCATTGCTATACAGCAGCTCCAGACGACTTAGCGTATTTGCCTCCACCTGCTCTCCTGTCTCATGGCTATAAGCATGCGTCTAAAACCATGGCTGTCATCCGAGCCCTTCTTTCAGACACAGAAGCAAATCCTCTGCTTTAGATCAAAAATAAAAATTAAAAAGGATTTCTTCTCAAGAGAAGAAGACATAAGTACAGCCTGGCTAGCTTTAAAGCCTAAGCTAAAGAAATGAAACTTAATCTTGTGAAGTCCCCCACTAAAATAAACCGCTGCTGTGAGGGAGAAACTGCTATACACAATTATGATCTGATTTATGGTTTGTTGAACAAACGTCTGCAGCAATGAGCAAACAACGAGCGCAGAAGAGTAAACAGAACCAGACTTAAAAACACACATTCTTAAGCTGAATTAATTCTGCACCTGATCAAGTGCCGTAAGCAAACTTCAGCTTCTTGGTTGGCTCTAGGACCAGTAACTTTTTCTAGACCATTTCCTCTTCCCAGGCAGTTCTGCTGAACTCTCAATTCTTGACACAGCTCTAACAGAGATATTCACGCCTTATACACTCAATAAACAGCTCTCTCTCAAACCTAAGTATGAGGATTAGCCCTCACGGAAAGGAGGAAAAAAGCCTGAACAACTCTACATCGCCGTTTGAGTCCAATAAATCATATTAAGAACTTATAAAAATATCATTCCTGCATACTCAAAGTTAAAAGAGTGAAATTCTTTAAGTTCTGCCTGGCATCTGAAGACAGTTTCTATCAGTCCTTTCAGATCGATGCTGCAGAGATGTCATCCATATGTCTGACGTCAAAAAGCATCCCCAACTGGACCTTTACTAACTGAAAGGGTGACACAATAACTCCAAAGAAAGAGCGGCAGTTCACAGTAACTGCAACCACCAGTCAGCAACTTAAGCGTGCCAGCATCCAGCTATATACCCTAAATAAATTTACACGTCCTGCGACGTGAAATGTTTCTGAACATTTGATCGCTGTAAGCGTATAGAGTCCTAAACCTTCCAAACAACATCGAAGTACTTGTGAGATTCTGTAGTATTAGAAGCGGTTAAAAACTAGCACGTTTCCAAGCCCAAATATGTGAGACACTTAAAGATGGAAACAAGGCCATTCTCCTTTGGTGGAAAATGATTTCTTATCAGACGTTGGTTCGATTTTTTAGAGGCATCAAAATTACTTTACACGGTCTGCTGCCTAAGCCTTCTATCAGGCACACGTTAAAGTTGACAGCACACATGCCACAGTTCCAGCAAAAGCCGCTTTTGAAGTCCACCCCCGTACCATGCAACCTATCGAATAAAACCTCCGAAAGAGGCCACGAAAAGCTGAACCTGCTACGAAAACGTTAACATTACGTTCCGTAGTGGTGTATCTGAAGTTAGCACCACCCTACTGCCTTGTGCCACCACATCGACGGCCAAAAAGCATCTTCCAGTTATGAATTCAGTGCTGGAGCGTTTAATCCCTCCCATGTTCCTGACTTCAGAAACTCTCCTGATGTCTCAAAATCCACGGAGTTGCAAGACCAGCTCTGCCTCACGGAACACAACGTTGCCACTCCTGCCCGCAGCCAAAGAATTTACTCACAGCATAAAAATGAACTCGCAAGTCTTTTCCGCGCATTTGCTACACAGTCAGTGGTTCTGCATCTTTTCTGTCCTAAAAACATGGAGGGGAAAAAAAAAATAAAATAAAATAATGACATGTGATGTGTGCTAAGTATCTTCTTAAATACTCAGCTACGCATATCAGCAAAGAGGAAGAGAATTCCCGAATCACTCAGCCCCTTCCTTCCAAAACACAGCTACGGAGTTCAGTGAAGGGACATTTGACAACAGGAAACCCAGAAAGTAAGTTCTAATCTCTGAATATAGTTTCTTAAAAACAACAGCTTCTTTGCCTCCTCGAGGGAAGTATTTTAAACAAAGTACGAATATTTTAATCTTGTGTTGGTTTCCTGTACTGTCATGTGTTCCTAGAACTTGGGACACTCGCTTTATTTAAGAGGTCTCTCAAGTACACAGTACAAGAGAGAACGTGGTAGCAGCCTATCATCTGAGAATCAAGAAGTAACACCTTAAAAATTCTGCCTATAAAGACTTTTTTTTTAAAACGCATTTTTGTTTTATTTCCTCTCCGTGCTGAGTAGGAAACGCCAGCAGTCAGAGATCGGAGCCGTACAGCAAGACCTTACATAAGACTCCAATTGTGCAGAAAACTGAGCCAAAACTGGGAGGAGAGCAGGGATTTTACAAAATTACAGCAGATATCTCCAAATGTGAAACTACGAACGCAGCTGATAAAACATCAACAGCTCCTGATCACACAAGAAATAAATATCTTTGCCTGCTTTATGCTGAGTTTTGCAGAAATAACGTCCAGGCAGAAAAGAAGCAGGCAGTCTCAAGTTCACAGGTCCACAGCGTCAGCCCAGGCAGCGGAATAGCGAGCCACACGGGTAAAACACTGAACAGAAGGGTGTGCCAAGAATAAGGCTGCTAAGCCCCTCTTATTGTAAAGTGGATTGGTATCTAGAAGAAATCACACAGGGCAACAAACTCACTTCACAGTAAATACCTAGCACTAGGTCTGTCCAGAGCTCAGAAATTAACCCTACACCTGCACCCCCCCACTGGTCAAGCTGGCTCAAAGGAAACAAACTGGGAGAAGATCGGTGAATGGAATTATTTTTAACACATACCAGGTCTAATCAACCTAACGTGAGGGCCAGTACTCGCACCTTCTTCGTGCTAAAAGCATCAACGAACGGGAACATCAATCACAAAAGAATTCCCTTTTTTAACCACTGCACTGTGACCTGCGACCAGCGATGGCACCGCTCCTTGAGACCATGTGGCAAACCAGAACTATTACCATTTTAACACTGCTCACGATCTGCACCCGCGTGCAAAGCCAGAAGGTTCTTGGGGAGGAAGCGCAGTTACTTTTACAACTGTGGCAAGGATACTCGAGTATTTTTTTAACCAGGGTATCAGGCTTGACAGCAGTTTCTACGATCTTATGGCAGGACAGTTTTGTGTTACTGTCCTCTACTGCTAAAGTGACAGGATGACAGCTCGGGATGTACTTCTGCTATCACGTTGGCCTGATCTTGATACACATCCACCACAGAGTGCCATTAAGAAAAAAAATGGATTTTTAATTCAGGTCACAGTGAAACAAGTGACGTAATGAAACCGTATCGTTCTGGGCCTCTGGTTAGAGAAAGTCACCGAGAAAGAAGGAAGCTAGTCGTATGTTTTGCTTAACTGATTTTGTTTTTTGTAATAACTAAAGAAAGAGTTCTGTTTCATAAAGCATAAACAACAGGGAAATTCTGCAGACTTTTACAGGCCTACACATCAAGCCACTCCAGGCACAGCCATTCAGAACTGCGAAGGGGACAAAAACACCACAAAAAAAGGGTCCTTTTTCATATGTCATGACGATGCTCAAAATTACGAAAATGTAAACACGTCTAACAATGGTGAGTTACAGGAAACACGACAAGTAACACTGTATTGCACGTTACCACCCCCCCAAACCGCTTCTCAAAAACCAATTTCATTTCACGCGCAGCTTTGCGAACACGAGGGGTATTATCAGGATAAAATATTTATCCGTCTACCTAACCAACACAGCGCTCGGTACGAACGCAAGCCCACCCTCCCCAAACCTCATTAACAACACACGGAACCGCGAAAGGGATTTCCAGCCCTTCCCACGCCGCGTGATGCTGCGCCCTTTCCTTTAACCACCCCCACGGGCCCCCCACGGGCCGAGGGCACACCGGCCCCGACCCCAGCCGCCGGGGGGGGGGGGGGGGGCGGGGGGGCTCAGCCCGGAGCGAGGCGACGCTCCCTCCCGGTTCAGCAGCGTGCCTCGAGCGCTCCGTGGCCAAGCCCAGCCCCGGCAGCCCCTGCTCGGCCCTGCTGTCACTCCGCTCCCCTCACTCCCCCCTCACACGGCCCCTGCCCTCCCTCAGCCCCCCCCAACGTCGCCCCCCTCAGGCCCTGCCGCCCCCTGCCCCCCCCCAGGCCCTCCCTCCCCCCCCCCAGCCCTTACCTCCCGGCCCTCCGAGCACCTCTGCGGCCCCACGAAGGCCGGCTCCGCCACAGGGGAAGGCCGAGCGGCCGGGGCCCAGGCAGGTGCGGCTGCTGGGGATGGCGCCCCCCTGACCGTGCCCCCCTAGGAGAAGCCCAGCGGCCGAGGCTCACTATTTGGCAGCATGTCTTCCTCCGCCGCTCCCCCCCTCGCCCGCACGCCGCGGCTCACTATTCCGCAGGTCCCCGCAGCACCCGACCGCGCAGGCGCCGCGCACGAGAACGGCCGTTCCCGGCGCCCCCCGCCCCGGCCGCGCATGCGCGCCGCCCGCCTCACGCCGCCTCCCCTGCTCCTCGCTCGCGGCCACCGCGCACGCGCGCGTTGCCCGGCACGAGACCTCCCCGCCTCCCACTTCCTGCTGCGCACGCGCCCTCTGCCAGCACGCCGACTTCCGCGCGTGCGCACCCCGCCGCCACGCCCTCGCCTCTCCGCTGCGCATGCGCGCGCGGCTCTGCCTCCCCCTCCCTCTCCGCCTGCCGATTGGCTCACTTTCTGGCAGCGCTCTGGAGCATGCGCAGTGTTCCTTAGGGTCCCTTAGGGTTGCAAGAGCTCACTATTTGGCAAGGCGCCGCTCCTGTCGCAGTGCCATTTAAACAGCCGGCGGAGGAGCGGCGGAGGGGGGGGGGGTCGCTGGCTCGTGCCGGTCTCTCAGGCCTCGGCAGGGACGGGAGGGAGCTGCCTCACACACACCTCCCAGAGGCTGGCAGCGGTGGTGGTCGTGAGGAACAGCGCCGCCGCCGCCGCCTTTCCCCCGTCCCTGCGGCCGTTTCCACTCCTCGCCCCGCTTCCTGCCGCTCCTGGCCCCGCACGGCCCCTCCCACCTCACCTGCGAAGGGTCCCGCTGCCCGCTGTCCCCGTGCGGCCTCCTCGCACCGCCCTCCCCTCACGCGGCCGCGCTCCCCACCACAGCGCCCCGCAGCCGCCGGGCGGCGGCCGCACTGCGCATGCGCCACGCGAGGGGAGGGGGGAGCGAGATGCGGGGGGGGGAGCGAGATGCGGGGGGGGGGGCGGGGAAAAAGGCGGGAAAGGCGTCGAGCGAGGCGGCGCGTGGCGGCCGCCATTCCCTCGCGGCCCTGTGAGGAACCGTGGCCGCCCTCCATCCCTTCAGCCTCTTCTGGGCTCGCGTTAGGGTTTCAGGGCTGTTTAGCACTCCGTTTTTTTTTTTTTTTATTTTAGTGTCTGTTCTTTTTGCTGCTGTGGTGATGCCTGCTTTTGCCCTGTTTTCCTCGTTCTTTTGAGGGTTGGGCTTGTTGTTGTGAAGTGAAAATGCACATATAGTTCTTACCCTTCATCTAACGATAGGGTCATAGGCCACCACAGCACGTGGGTCAGCGGGGCTTTTAAAGAAAGGCTTCCCCCCACTGTGTGCAATGGGAATTTCTTGCCAAGGTTTGAGGAAGATTGGTAAGGTTTTTCAAGGCAAAGCCTTGCTTTAAACCTTTTGAAAAAGGATTACAAAGCAAATCTGTCTTACAGCCACCATTCAGGGGTTTTAATAAAGCTTAAAGGAGTACCTACAAGGAGGTTACGAAGGAAATTGAGTCAAGCATTTCACAGTGATAGATGGCAGGAGGGATGTGAAACAGAAGTCAAAACGGGAGATCTAGACTTGTTATAAAATGAGCTTTCACCATGATGACAGTCAAGCATTCAAACAGGCTGCCCAGAGAGGCTTCGCAGTCTCCATCCTTGGCAGTTTCCAAAGCCTGTTTGGATAAAGCCCTGAGCAACCTTGGCAGATCACGCAGGTGACCCTGCTCTGACAGGAGGCCGGACCAGATGACCTCCTGAAGTTCCTTCCAGCCCAAATTACTGGTAAACCTTTTCTCTTGTATACACGTGTCTTCTCTTGTTTTAGTTTGTAATGGCTTGCAACCAGAGGCACAATTTTCAGTGTTAGTAGTCCTTAATTACTTAAACACCTGTACAGGTTTATCCTGAGCTAGCCTTTCTTTCCTGCCTGAGTTTCAGTCTCATGTTGGAGTGAATTAATCCAGTTGCACAAATAAACACCCCCATAACCAAGTTAGCTGGGTATTTGTAAGATACTGTAGAGTTGAGCTAGAATACAGAATGCTACCAACAATGCAGTAGGAAGTAAATTTAAAAGAGGGTAGGAGACACACATATCTATGTATGTTGGTGGATTTAGCAAAGGTAAACCACGTTCTGTGTTACCTATCCTACATACTGATAGTAACTTATTACAACTTCTGAGGCATTTAACACCAGATTGAGAAACTGTAGTTTGTAATGAATATATTCCCATTCTCTTGTTAAAAGTTATGAATATATGTTTCCACTCTCCTAAGCATATCCTTCTGCACTGTAGAATAGCAGTCCTTTATCAGAGACTCAGTGGATTTTTATGGGGTAACAACTGATGTGAAAGCTGTGAATGAAATTGGAAAGGCATTGTAGTTAATTTTACAATGCATAATACGTATCATGACTACGCTTACTTAAAACTAAAAATGTGCAGTCGTTTTATTCCTTACTTCATTCTCAGATGAAAAATGGAGCTTCTCACAGCACAACTGGTCCTATTTACTAGACTTCTACCTTTGTCCACTACTGACTCGGACAATATTGCCCTTCTCATTGCTATCACTTTCTGCAGTGTCCTGGGTTTTCTTGGCAAGCATCTTATCCAAGTCATGACTGATTTTTGGACCCTGCTTCATTCCTTCATTTCACAAACTGCTGCCCGTGGTGGAAAAACAGCAGGTAATGCTGCATTGTAATGAAGAAATGCTATAAAAGTGCCTCGTGGGAAGTAGAGAAATGGTCGTACCACTCCTATTCTGGATACACATTTCTCCTAGAAATTTATTTTTGTACCCTTTCCATTTTTTCTGGCTTTTCAGATACCCAACATAAACTCTGCATTTTTACTCATGCACTTATTCTCCTATAGCTGACATGGAGAAGGAAATGAAAAGACCAGTTTTAGAGAAAAAAAAAAAAAGGTCCCCATCACCCCCCGCTGCATTAGAGTGCTTAGGTTGAGGAGTTTTGATACAGCTTGTTGGTGGTGGTTTTTGTTTTTAGAATAAACAGAAATGTCTGCTTTAATTCAAGACTGTCCATGTGTCACATAGCAGGAGGGAAGTCAACCTCTTCTGCAGCTGATGACATTCTTCTGATCAAAGTTCTCGTTCCCTGGAAGTGGAAAATTAAATTGGATATCTGTGAAAATGAAGAAATAATCTCACCTCCTCCATATGAAAAAGTTACCTAGGGTCAGTTCTGTCCTCCTCAGTGGCAGATATCAAGTGAAATACTGTCACTTACTCCCCACAAACCCTACCATCTATCTTTAATACAATTCTATATTAAAATTACTGGACAATTCCTAGGTGCAGGTACTGCTTGCACCTTGAAAATTCACATGGCAGCGTGCTGGTGTGTTCTGACATCAATGTGCATGTGAGAATACCAAATCCTCAAATGCGTTCACTGGGGTTATAATTCCTAGTATCAGCTGAATGAAGCAAGACAGGTTGTTTTTTCTCCATGAAGACATCCGGCAAATACTAATACACATATAGGTTTGCAAGTGTTACTTTTGTGTAAACGTGTTTGATTTTTATGCAAAGCTGATTAAACTGATGTCCGTAAAAGAGTTGTGTGCAAGAATTTTAAATAGCTCCTGCTTTTTAATATTCACTTCCCCTTTGGTTTTAATTATTTTGTTCCTACGTTTTCCCTTTCAATTTACTAAAAATCTAAAAATGTAATTAGAGAGAGGCTGAACTCAGAGAAAGCTGCCAGCATTTCCACACCATGATTAAATGTATCAGCCATCCCTTTAGTGAGAGACTGAAAAACAGGATTCTCATAATTATCTCCCTGTTATCCAGGAAAGAATCTGCAACACGTACGGCTACAGAGTTATTGAAAATGCAGCACTAATTAAAATCTCATATAGGCTTCTGATGATCAGGAGAGTATGAAAACAGTTATTTAATTATTTCCTGTATTCGCCGTCTTTGTTACAAAAACAAACAAAATCATTCTAAACAAAATCCGTCTCCAATCATTGGGGAGACTTAATGAGGCTTTTATATATGCAACAGTCAAACAAATATTGCAAGTTATTTGATTCACCTCTCCTTATGTCAATGAGAAATCCATAAAACACGTTTTCTATATGCAATGCAAAAGGAATGCTGTGGCGTATTCACAAGCAGTAGTGGAATCATTTCTTGGCTCGAGAATGCGTTTTTTGTTTGTTTGTTTAAAATTTAAGACAAAAAGAATCCTGCTATTGCAGACCTTCTATGGTTTCATTGTGAAATAGCAATATTTGTGCCACAGCCATTTGAAAATCTAATAGGTTTTATCCCTCCAGTCTGACTTCTGCTAGGGTATCTCCTCCATCCTCTTGAAAATGTCATGCTCTCACCTAGCCCCGTACAAAGCCAACATTATTATTTGTCTTGTCAAAGGAGTCTAAGCTTTGGCACTAGCAGAACACGCTAGAGAACAGTAAGTGCTGATATGGTTTGTGATGAAAGGAAAAGCTTCTGAGACACAGGCTTCTTTGAACCAAGTCAGTCCGTGGATTCTCCAGGGAGAGGAAACTGGTGAGCTTTTTCTTCTGCATCCCTTTTCCTCAAAATTTAATTTGCAACAGAATAGCAAGTACTGAGCTAGATAGAGTCCAGTATTCCAACTTTTCCTTTAAATCAAATAATAATTAAGACATTTTTCAAACTGTTGTACAAATTAACTAACTCCTCAGTATTGCACGGAGTAAGAAAATTAAGTTGACTATTACCTGTCCTTTAACAAATTTTAAAAGTGTAGAGAAGTTGAGCGGCTTATTCATACTAAAATAAAATTATTAAAATAATAATAAAAAATGACAAAATTGGGAACCAGGACAATTTTAGAAACCGGTTGCTTCCAGTTTCAAAGCAGAGATGCAGAACAGTATAGAAATAAGGTGACTTTTAGGCATCCAGATTAAAAACTATGACTGAAAACAGTCCTTTTGCAACCAACGTATGATAGTACAGGTACCAAAATTCTTCAGGTACCACCCTTTGTGACCTGAAAGGTCAGAACCCTCCAGTATCTGGTTACGTGTTTGTCAGAATTTGCTTTCCTGACGTAAAAATACTGCGAAGTAGTTTAAGTTAGGCATTGTTGCTGTGATTCAGAACGAGTTTTATTTGTGAGAAGACAAACATTGTTTAAAGAGTCTTGACCTCCTTTGGAAAAATTCTGACTTGGGAGATTTTAATTGCAGGGAATCTGTTCATAGTACTATTTTTACACGTATTGGGAAAGTATCAAAGCTAATTTTTTAGAAGAGGAAATTATACTTTAAAATGCACTATTGTGAGAAAGTGACTCCCAAATGTCTTTGAGTTGGTCCTTTGTTTCTCGTTAGAAGCATCTCCTGTCTTCCCTGATGAGCCTGCTCTTGTTTTCAGTCCTGTTTTGCTTTAAGATGCTTTTGATCCTGTATTCATTAAAACCTGATCCTGCTGCTTCCCACCAGCCCTAATGGTCTGTGAAATTATTTTCCTTTCTCTAAGACGCTGTTAACTCTGCTAGCACCTGCAGAGTGGAGGACCTCAGAACATTGTCAAAAGTCCTTCAATTTATTCAAACCAGCTTTTCTCCACAAACAAAAATTAATCTTCAATGTTATCACAGCAATCTTCCTTAGGAGAGAGGTGGGAATGCAATGGAACAGAGTCTAAAGTTTTTATCACTGCTGCTTTCCCCTTCTGCAGGTACAGAGAGATAATTGAACAAAAGACTTGAAAATCAAGGATAAGATTCACTCCATACAACAGAGCATGAGAGTATGAATGAGCATAAAGGGCTCAAATCGCTGGAAAAAAAAAAACGAGTGGGGGAGAAAGAAAAAGAAGTGAATAAGCTAAAAAAAAAAAAGCAGGTGACAATGAAGAGAAGTGATGGAGTAAAGGAAAAATCTAAAACTGCATTTGCAGTCTGGACCTTGCAGGAAATAACAGGTATGGAAAAGCTAGGATTCGTAAGGTATACACAAATTAAGATTTTTTCAATTAGTTAGCTATCTACTTACGAATCCTGATGCCATCTTGTTTTATTTACTTTTTATGCTAGTAAAAGAGAGGAGAGCTTTCTAAATTTTTAACCACAATGATGAAGGTCATTATTAATTGTCACTATACACAAATTCTACCAAGTATTGTGTCTTAAACAATGCTCCTCTAGAACATTCTTACAGAGCCAAACAGCTCGATGCAGAGCTAATCACTTCTTTACTTACGCCTTCTCATTAACAAAGTCCTGCAACGACTGTGATGCCATTAATTCACTGCAACCAAAATGGCAGTAAAGAGTATTCAGGTGGTTTAATTTCATTTGAAATTACAGTTATTACATAGATTTTTTTTTTTTTCTGGAAAAGTGATTTCAAAACCAAGCACTCAGAAGCCACAAAGAACAAAAGTAATTTTCTCTCTGTTATATCTTGGTTCTATCGTATATACCTGCATACTGTAGTCTTTAACTGTATGATCACGTTATCCTTAACCAGATTTCCTAAGGAGACCATGCTTATCTTGTTTGATGTTCCTATCCTCCTACACCATCCCTCAGCAAATTCTCATTCAGCACTGCCTTTTATTTATTTATTTATTTTTTACAGGACTATGCTGTCCCTTACTGTGACTGGTTAAGTCTGTAGATGACGAGATGAAATGCTGCATTCTGTATGGCTTCCCAAGTTTTATGTAACTCACATTTGCTAAAATATTTACCAACTGCAAAATCGTTATTTTATTTTTTTTCCTGGGCATTTCAATTATCAGGTAATGGTGTCTTGCTGCTTAGAAATATTAATGAAAGCATGTTAAGCAGTACTCCAGTGATTTTAAGTGGAATATAGACGGAGGGGGGAAAAATCACAGAATTTACCAAATCAGAGAAAATGAAGCTTATGTAGAAACTACGCACTAATTTAAAGTGCTCAACTTGATAAACTTCAGGCCTCACTATTCAGGGAAGTTGGTCGTTCAGTTGTGGTCAGTGTGTTGAGATCAGTTTTGATCTCTCCAGGTGCAGCTGTGAACACTCCCTTTTTGCAAATCTAGCCCAGCTGTTCATACAAAAATGTAAAACTGCCAGTAATCAGTTACACACTTGAGGTCGGGGGATTGCCACACAGCTCCTAAAGCAGGAGCAGAATCTGCTCGCCAAGATGGGTATTGTTTCTTAATCGTGAAACCACAATTTTGTTTTTCCTGCCGCGTTCACTGTAAAACTAATTAACAAACTACAGCCTACCACATTCGCTAAATGAGATCTGCCAAGACCTTGGGAGAAAGTCACACTACAGTTCTGAGAACGACTTAAATCAGCAGATGAACTTGCAAATTTGTCTCAAAAGCAGGGCCAGCTCCTCGAAGCTGATGATGAATAGGAGAGGTGATATTTGCCTGCAAAACAGTTTGCATTGTTCTGAGAAGTGATTTTACGAAGTTTAGTTAATGAGTGTCAGGCTATCAAACTGCCAGAGGATGTAAACTCAACTGCCTGCTTTTTCTACTACCACAGAAAATGGAGACAATGATTGCTACTCTTCGAGTGTACGTAAGGGTTGAGATTTTATTGCCTTGTAATGTTTAATTTTAGGTGGGAGATAATCCTTTGGAGGACAGATTCTGCTACCAATGGAAAGAGGCTATTACAAATGGGCCTAGCATGCTCGCTATTCGTGTTCCAGAGCCACTGCAAAATTCCTTACTGGTGCCTTGTATAAAAGCCTGCATTTAAAAGGAAAATGAAAACAGCTGATGAAAAGGTGTGGCATGCTAGTCCCACCTGCAGAAATACAACCTCTACGTACAACCATTACAGAAAGCTTTCCTTGCTGTCCCCCAAATTACATATACCTATTAAAATATTTCACTTCCCACTCCACTTTTCACGTTTTAGTCAAGCAGAAGACTTAGTCTTCATTCCGAGTGATGGAAGGTTTTCATGACTAACCCATCTGGCTTTTAATTTTTAGGGATTCTTTCACATCTGGTCTATGCTCAGAGAACTGCTCTTAGGACTGACTGATGCTGCACATTTGTGCTGCTCTTGGAGTAACTGAGGGCCAAGTAAAGGACCTGACCCTAATGGAAGGGAAAGAAGAAACCCACACATTGCACCTGTCCCCCGACAGCTTTTTGTTGTTGTTTTGGTTTTGTTTGTTTTGTTTTTTCTTCATTGTCCTAGCAAAGCTCCTCTGCTAAATGAGTCAGTATTTCAACATGTACCATACAGTGCATGAAAAACGTGTTGTCTTCAGAACACTTTTATTAAACCAGGTTAATTGTTCATAAAAAGTTTTGGAAATGGACCGTTAGCTTCACTAACAAACTGAACCTCGCTGATTAAGAATATGTAAGAAGTGGCCAGGAGCCTGTGTGCATATACAAACAGGAGAACGACAGTGCAAGCACCATAGGAGAGCATCAAAAGCAGGGGAAAAAAAATGACTATTTTCACTGCTGATTTAATCCTGCAGCCTTAAACGCAATTCTTGTTTTATTTTTTTCCTTAAAATATTTAAAACTGTTAACACCTCATTGCACAGTGACATCCAGCTGGAGCAGTTTCAGTTTGAGGTAATTATTGTTCTTCCCGTTCTTCAGATGCATCCCACACTCACCGTTGCTGAAATCGTTAGTTATGAACTGTAAATCCGAGTGTGAAATTTGGTTATGAGAATATCCGTTTCAAATGCACATCCCCTCCCTGCTGCCCTGACAAGCTTTCCACATGCTGATTTGTGAGTCTAAAGCTTGCGTGTATTTTCCCTGATAGCTGCTATTTCGATTCTCATGTACTTTTCAGTCTGAGAAGTCAGAGAGGAATTCCTGTTTCCTTTGCAAGAGTGTGTGGAGGCCTGCAGGTTAAGCTCACATAATCCCCGAATCTTAACTACGTGGCACAGAACGACTCTATAATAAAAGAATTACTGTTAGGGTGATGGTTTCTTTTAATGGCATCTTTAAGATTGGTAACTCATTGATTTCAAAGCAGTACCAATAACTTTGTTATCTCTTAAACTATTGTCATTTGAGCATGAGTCTTTGCTATCCCGTGACCACTAAATTACCAGCATTAAACAATCATGTACACTTCTACAAAACACATGCACATACACTACCACCTAACTTTCTCTGTATACTCTCTAAACATTTTATATTTTTTAAACATCTGTTGATGCAGTTGCAGAGGGAGCTCATAAAGACAAGGAAGATGAAAGGAAAAGGAAAGCAGCTGCCAAGTTTTCCCCCCTGCGGATGCCATGTCTCAGTTAGCTATGAAATAAAACTTCACCTTTCTTAGCTGATACATCAACGAGTTCCTCCTGGAGGGACAACAGGCACAAACACCGCAGCAATGTAATCTGCTGTTTTTTCTCGGTATGTGCATGACTTCTCATCTCCCTGGAACCACCAAGAACTGACAAGGTTCCTGGGAGAATTCTGGCAGAAATGTGTTTTCGAAAACATCAACTGTGATGCCCATGGCTGCTGCTGTGCAGGAAGCCAGCTATTTGTGCTGCATGAGGACAAGAGGACATGCAGGTGCCCACACGCTTCTTTATGCATATGCTGCTTGTAATGAAGGGCTGTCCTGCTGGACAGATCGTGTTATAGCTCCTCACAACTTCCCTTCAATCTAGTCTCTGCTGATGGTTAAAAATTAAGCACAATAAAAATGGAGGAAGCCCTTGATTTCTACATTCTATTTTTACTGTAAGCACAAAGACTTTGGAAGTACAATTCTATTGCTAATTAGACAAGGACCATTTTTTGTTGTTTTTCTCATATTTCTTGAAAATTATTGAAAGAAGAGTTCCCCCTGCTGGTAACTGGCTGAGTCATAAATGGACTCAGGGCTGGGACACTGGACCCAACAGAAAGAAGAGAGGAAGATGGAATGGTTTCACAACTTGCTTGACCTTGGTAGTTCGCACTTGCAGGGCTTTGTCTAAGGCACTTCATAAATTTGTCTCCTACTCAGCTGATTTCCCTTCCTCTTTACTCAGAGAAAGACTGCTCATCTGCTAATGGAGAAGCAAGCCACAAGCACTCCCTTTAGTAACTCCTTGGTAAGTCAGCCCAAACTAAAAACGTTACAGAGCTGGTGTTCAAAGCACCTACCATCCTGGCTGCAAAGGGCCAGGGTTTATACTTAAGATTCTCATTTTGGACAATATTTCACTATCACAATAAAATTTTTCTTTGCTTGCAGTTGGGGAAAGAAAAATAAGTGACAAATCAAGCACACGGGACTAAAAAGAAGTGGGTTTTTGTTTTGAATTGTACTGGATTTGCACCCACTTTATCTCTGGTAAACTGGAGAATATCTAAAAAGCCGAGGCGCACACAAACTGAGGTAGCAGAACTGGTGATGCCGACTGTTGGCAGAGAACTTGGGTGCTGTGCTTCAATCCTTGAAACCACTGAACTGCTTCTAGATGCACATGCTGCCACAAAACACTTCCTTCTTCCAATAAAGAAAATATAACTGGACAGCAACAATTACGTTTAAGATTCGTTTGCACAGCTGTACCCTAGATGTTATGCAGTATCTAGGAAAATTAAAATAAGCTCTGTCGATGCTTTGTAGATTACTAATCTCTGTATTAAAGACAGAAAGCCTTTTCTGACACTTCAACAGAAATTCAAGCATTCTGATTGAATCTCTGCCTTCTGCCCTCTGGTTGAAGATACTTACATTGTTTATAGAAAGAAAGAAAGAAAGAAACAAACAAACAAACAAACAGAACAAAGCCAAAAAAACCCACCCTATTAAAAGATTATTCCTGTGCAACAGGTGCCTCCAAGAAGAGCTAACATTTCTAATAGGAAAATGTAGCGCAGGGTGAAAAGTTTAACGGACCCTAACCCAGTTCCTTTGGAGTTTTACCTGTCTTTACCTAGAGACAGCTGAACTCAAGCAACCAAAAGCCGCCAGCAGGCAGGCTTCTGAGAACGTGGTAACCAGTCTGTCACTGGGGAGAGCTATTACAGCAGTCCTCCTGGCAGCTCAGAGCCGGAGACCTGTTTTGTGGCAGTGTTGTTAAAACCGTCCAAGAAGAAAAGCCAGTGCTGATTTGAAAATAGCTTCCTGAATTGCTTTTGTAGCCTCCTCTGGGATCTCGCAGTACACGAGTCTGGAGCAGAGACAGCAAGAGAGCTGTCCAAGGAAATCCGAAGGGTTCAGACTCAAGGTAGGTACAAGAGCTGCCTTTGTTTCAGAATTTCTTATTGACTTAAGATTTGGAGTTGCAGCAAGAACCAAGTTGGAGCCATACCAGGAACAGGCTTTAGAGCTAAACTGGGTCAAGGCAGCTTCAGAAACCAGGAGAGAAAAAACCTCCTTTATTTTCTTTCTTCTTGGCAGACTGATCTTTAAATCTGTGCTCTGAATACAGACAAGTTGAAGATACTGGTAAAGACAAATCTTGGCTCAGAAAATAGGCCCTAGAAAGCTCGCAGCTTTTTTCTTTCTGCGGGTCCTCCAGGCTGCTGCAGTGTGGGGAAGGGGACAGATCTGTGCGTTTGACCAAAACATCCCTTAAGCCTATGGTAGCTTCTTTTCAATGGTTAAGGAAACAACTAGCAACACAAAGATTGGGTTCTTTATTTTTGTTTAAAGACGCTGTCTCTCCTAAAGCTACACTTAAGACCTGGGGCAAGAGGGGGAAAATAGCGCAGGAAGAGCAGTCTTCCTAGCCCAGAACTAGCTTGGGAAGTTACCTCCTCCTGCCCAGTCCTCAAGAGGCAACTTGGCTTGAGATGCTGTAAAGAAAGATCACTGATAACAGGCTGACAGAGCAGCGGAAAAAGGCTGCTGCGATCTCAGTCCCTCAATTTCTGATCATCCACTTTCTTAAGAGCTTTGGTCACTAAAGAATTACTGCTAACAAGCAAGTCTACTTCTGTGGAATCAAACCAGAATGAATCCATTTTATTTGGAGCGTGTGCTCTAGAGCAGAGCTGCGCTTTGGAACAGCCGTGACTTAACGGATGGTATTTCTGAACAGAGTTTTCATGATGATCACACGGAGGTAGATGGCTGGGGGAGTGATTTATAGTGCATTTTTCAGGTGTTTGCATTTGCACAGTGACAGGGGATCTATTCCTACGTTAATTCAACAGGAGGTAAAACAAGTCTGTAAAACTAACAGAATATTTCTGCTGATTTTGGTTACTGAGTTTGAGAATTGGTTAAATTTAAGATACACCCCTCTATCCCACCAAGTCCTACAAACAGAAAAGAAGATGGTTTCATCATTAAGACACGGGAGATAATTAATTCCTATCTATGACACAGCGTTCGTGAACAAGGCATTCAATTTCTCTGCTCCCTTTTATAAAATGTGAATAGCATTCACTACCTTAGAAATACTGTGAAGGACAAATCTTCAGGGAAGCTGGAATCTTCGTACAGTAGCAGATGCCAGCACATGGTGTTCACCAGGCAGTACTCATGGAGTTAAGTCACGGAAGCTTTTACTTCAGGATTCTCTACTACTGAGAACATGTTTGTTTGCTACTTATCACTTGACCTTTAAGGCAATGCAAGTTAATAAAGAGTTGAAGGTGACAGAGTAAAACCCTTTAATATCCTCGGGTTTAATTGCGCAAGAAACATGCTGTTTGAGTAGAGCTATAGGATAGCAAGACGGATTAACTGAAAACCAAATTTGATGCCAAAAAAGTTGTAAGAAACACTGAAGGGGCAAGGATAGCAGGGGCTAGAAAAGGAGCCTTACAACAGCCGCTCAGGAAAGAGATCAAGATCCCATCTGGAGGGGCAAAAGGCCAAAGCCACCGAACAGATGGAGACCAAGCGACAGCTGGTAGAAACGTGCTTTCATGTGTAAAGTTCGTTCTTTGGAGAATTCTGCTCTCCAACTCTGAAGGCATCATTATGATAACAACTCCTCCCCCTACGACACCGGGGACCTAGCCTGTGCTCAGGAGCGGGTGTTCGCAAGCTCACCGTGATGGCGGTTAATTAACAAAGGTCCTTTCAACATTTTGAAGCCGCTGTCGCACAACCTTGGCATGGTTTGAGCAGCAGAGGGTCCTGTTCCTTCATCAGCGGGGGGGGATGAAAAGAATTAATTTCAGCCCCAGCGGTTAAACGGGTTTCCTGTAAACTTTTACGTATGCCAAGAGTTGCTTCTGTTTTAGAAGGGCTCGGATAAAGAATGTAATGCAACTCAATGTTTACACATATTCTATTAATGGAAGAATGTTTGGCTGCTCCAACAACGCAATTATGAAAAAAAAAAATCATATGATCAGAAGAGGGGCTTCTCTTCTACACAGGCATTTAATCCAGGGATCTTTCCAGGCTGCACCTGGAATTTTAACGTAATTTTAAGACCAGCTCTCTCCTCGGAGAGAGGTGTGCTCTTCATCCCCAAGGTCAGCCTATGGTACTGAAATTAAAGTTCCGGAAAAGTGGCCATTGTCTCCTTTTCTTTAATAAAGATATGATTTTTTTTTTCCTGTTAAGGCAAGAATTTCATCCTGCTGCTAGGATCTAGTAATGCAGCTTTGATTACAGAAAAAAAAATAAATGTTTGATTACAGTTAAAACTGAAGTATTACACTTAAAGACAATTCAAAAATTAAAAAACTAAAACAAACAAACAAAAAAATCCAAAAATCCAAACATTCCCCTTCTAATTACCTATCCTGAGTCCAGTTTCATAACAGATTTTGAGGTACAAGACAATAAATTAAAAGTTCATTCCAACTGCAGAGATCAAGCATCTCCTCAATGTGACGTCTTCTTTACTCCCTTTCCAAATTTGGCATCAAGTCCAAGGCCTGCAAAGACAAAATAATTCACGTGCAAGGCAAATTTCTTGACATCCTTTAAACAAATGTTACACGAGGAGTGAAAAATCAGCTCCACAGCACCAACTTCCTAACAGTCACTTAGTGGCAGGGACTCATCAGGTGTGGGGGGAAAAAAAAGACTAAACAGATCTGTCAGAAATCATCCCCTCTTTTCCTGCTCTCCGACTAGCACATTTTCCACCAGCAGGCTTCAATACCATTACATTTTTTGACCAGCGCCTTTTGTTAGCTCTCCCCTTGCTGTATGTTCTCTCTATTTAAGTTAACACAAGACAGACTTCGGATGTTTGCCTTCCAGACTTACCCAAGAACACCAGGACCGTCCCCACCCATTGCATTGTACTGATGGGATTGGCAAAGAGAATGACAGATGCTAAAATGGTGAAGAACTTGCGCGTTGTGGTGATGATGGAACAAGTGAGGGGTCCAAAGTACACCACAGTCATGAAAATAAAACTCTGTAAAAACAAAGAGATGCCTTTTGTCACTCTGACTGGAAAAAATACAACACAGACCGCAATTTCAGATGAAAAGCCACAGAGCCAGAGCCAAGAGAAAATATTTCAACTCCTGCTTGCTTGCATATAACCCTAAACCAATTTTATTCCGAAGGCAGCCCGTTTGGAAAGTAAGCAATAACCACAGCAACGAGAAGTGAGGCAACCTTACTCTGCCATCTCCCAGCTGTGCAAACAAAGCCAGTGAAGACTGCAGAAGGGAAGTGCATTTACCTGACCCAGTGCACTTGTCAGGCCAAACAGCAGGATATTGTAAATGATGCTGGGGTAGCGCTCGGTAAAACTCAAGAACTCCCAGAGCTCTCCGGTGAACAGTATCCCTGCAAGAAAGATCAAGATGAGAAAAATGAATTATTAGCCCAGAGACAGCCCAAGCAGCCACTGCCTGCGAAGTATAATTTCGGCTTATATTCATAACCCAGCAGGAGCCAGCTGCGGGGAGGACTTTTCAGAAGTGAAAGTGCTGGGGAGATGAACCGCGCGTGAGGCACTGTCCTCTAGCGGGCATTAGAAGAGCTGCAGTGAACGCCCAGACGCTGACTTAACACACAAACAAAAACTAAAGGTGTTTTGCAAAACGGGCTCTAGGCCCTTTCCGGAGCAGGACGCAGCGTCCCTTCCCACGGGGCGTCCCAGAGCGCTCCGTGGATGCGTGGCTGTGCTTTGTCCGGGGCGTTCCTCACCAGCTCCCAGGAACAGGGTGGACCACAGGTTCACGTTCAGCATCATGTGATTGGAACCCGTTTGGTAGTGAGCTCTCATGTGGTCCTGCGACACCCCCGTCAGCCCGTCCAAGGTCAGCGACAGCAGCTGAGAAAAGGAGACGGGGAGATGAGCAAAGCAAAGCAAACCTTCTATATGGGGAACGCCTTCAGCACCCCCTTTTTTTTTTAAAAAAGCATCCCGATCACTTATTAAATACCAATTCCGTGGCCTCAAAACGTGTGCAAAGAAGGCCGTGCATGTACTCATGCGTGGATCTCACGGCACAGTTTTAGAGCGCACCCTCCAAACTCAGCGAGGGGTCAATCCCATGGAATTGCTCTCACACCAGCTTTAGGGTATGCCTGCTGCACACAGAACGGGGCAGGATCCGCACTGTAACTGCTCGTTCCTCCTCGGACCTGCCACAGGACGGCCTCGGGGTTATTTGTACTCTGGCAGTACTCACCAGCAGGAGCTCTCCGTAGCCAAAGATGTGGTCATCGCCTCCAGCCCCCTTTTTGGGTTTATACATAAACAGGGCCACGCCTGTGACTATCAGGAGGACGCAGAGGTACTTGGCCAGAGGATACTTCTTCCGCAGCAAAGTCACTCCTAAAAGCATGACTGCAAGGAAGCAAAATCACAAACTGCTCCCAAAACCCTCTCACGGGAATTGAATTTTAACACAACAACAGAGAGACAGAACACCGCTGGCCCTTCTGGCAACACAGCAGACAGAAAAGGACGCTCTGTTTTTACAGCTGAGCTCCTCAGACTAGTTGAGGGCACGAGAAATCTACACGAATATACACAAACAAGCGTTAAATTTGCTTACCTGGAATGGGCTTACAGGATTTGCCCAGGACCTAGAAAAGAAAGAACGGATAAACCATCCGCACGCCCAGCGCCTGCCTGCGACAAAAGCAATCGTGGCAACACGAGGTGACCACCCTGACACAGAGCACCCAGAGCCTTAAAAAGAACAACGAAACCCCTACCCCTGAGCAACGGTTAAACTAACGGCACAAGTTCCAGAAACTGTCTCAAGCCCTCAAACGTTACCACCACCCCCCAGCTAACAAACTCCACGATTTCTACAAATCGTTCTCCCCTCCTGGATCAGCCCGAGCTCTCTCAGCACCTCCCTACACCACGCAGCGCCGCCTGGAACAGAGCAAGACAGTCCCGGGACGTGAGCTGCGAGAAACGGAGCGTCAAAAAGCCACCAAAAAGCTCCCTCCGTGACATTTCCCCTCTCAGCTGCTCTTTGTGGCGGTCGCTTCCTCAGCCTGGGGGCCGGTTCCGGACCACCCCAAGCCCTGGGGGGTAATCGTGACAAGATGCCCCCATTTAACACCTCCTCCTCGTCCCCCAGAGCCTGCCCCGCGTCACCTGAGTCGGGTAGTTGACAAACTGCAGAGCCGAGTTGCTGGAAACCATCGCGCCCAGATAGGAGAGCGAGCAAGCGGCGTAGAGCCAGCTCTGCGTCCGGTCCACTTTGACGGAGTCGAAAAAACGGATCACTGGAAGGGAGAGGAGGAGGAAGAGGAGGAGGAGGAAGTCAGAAGAGCTGCGAGCAGCCCCCAGCAGCTGGAAGCGTTTTAAAGGTGCCAGAGCTGCACGAGGGGCAGCCGACCCTGACCGTGCCAGAGCACAGAAGGCCCCCAACCCATCCCATCCCCATCCCATCCCCATCCCATCCCATCCCCATCCCCATCCGCCCCCAAAAGCCCGCGTTAACCCAGCCGAGCAGCTCGCAGCCGGGCTCACGGCCCGAGGGAGCCCCGCACGCCCCGACCCGGACCCGTGGCTCCCCGAGCGCATCCCGTTGCCCCCAGGCCCGACTCACGGAGCTTGGCGAAGGCGGCGTTGATCACGCACTGGATGAACACCAGGCTCAGGGCGTACGTGAACCTCTCCTGCTGGGCGCCCTCGCCGTACCTGCCCCGGGTGCTGCAGGAGCGGGACGCGGTGAGGTGGCGGCGGGCGCCCCCAGCCTGGAACGGCCCCGCGGGATGTGGCCAAGGGACGCCCCCAGAGCCGGGAAAACCAGGGCCGGGCTCCCCTCCCCACCCCTAAGACCGGGAACCGCAGGGCCTGGAGCCCCCCCCCCGGCCACGACCCCCGCCCAGGACCGAAGACCCCTCTCTCCCCCGGGACCTCCCTTCCCCCGCGGCCCTCCCCCAGTCCCGAGACCCCCCCCCGTCTCCCTCGGGACCAGGTCCCCCAGAGCTGAGAACCCCCGGGGCCAGGACACCCCCGAGATCGGGACCCCCCTGGGACCGGACCCCCCCGCCCCGGAGCCGGGACCTTCCCCGGGCCCGAGACCCCCTGCCGGGGGCCAAGACCTCCAGAGCCGGAACCCCCCCGCTCGGGCCCGAGACCCCCAGGGTCGGGACCCCCCTCGGGACCGGGACCTTCCCCGGCTCTGAGACCCCCTCCCGGGGCCAAGACCTCCAGAGCCGGGACCCCCCCGCTCGGGCCCAAGACCCCCAAGCTCAGGACACCCCCCCGAAGCCGGGACCAGGACTCCCCCGGTTCCAAGCTTCCCCCGGTGCCGGGGACATTCAGGGCCGGGCCCCCCTCCCTCAGGCCCGAGACCCCCAGGGTCGGGACCCCCCCCCCCAGGACCGGGACCGGGACCGGGAGCGAGACTTTTCCCGCTTCCAAGCCCCCTCCCGGGGCCAGGGACCTCCGGGGCCGGGCCCCCCTCCCCCGGCCCCGCAGACCCCCAGGGTCGGGACCCCTCCAAGGGTCGGGACCCCCCCCCGGGACCGGGACCCCCCCAGCTCCGAGCCCCCCTCCCCGGTGGCCCCCCCCGGGTACCCCCCCGCTGACATGCTCTCCTGCAGGATGCCGTAGTAGAAGTAGCAGGCGAAGACCCCCAGGAAGCAGACGGGCAGCCGGAGGCGCTCGGGCAGCGCGGGGCCGCCCGCGGGCGCTCCCATGGCGGTGCCGGTGCCGGGGGGGCCGCTCAGCGCCGGGCCCAGCTCCAGCGCCACATCCCGCAGCGCGCCCGGCGGCGGCGGCGGAGCGGGCGCCCTCATAGGCCCGGCCTGAGCCCGCCCGCCGCCGAGGACCCGCCCGGCTCGGCCGCGCCCGCCCGCCGCGCTGCCGGTCCCGCCGGGGGGCAGGAGGGAAGGGAACGGCGGCGGGAAGCGAGCGGGGCCGGCTCCGGGGGGAGCTCCCGAAGGCTCCGAGCCCCGCACCGGCGCCGCGGCCGCCGCCGTTGGGGCACGGGGAGGGCGGCGGGGAGCCCCCGGGGACCGGCAGCGCGGCGGGCAGCCCCCGCTCGGGGGCCTTCAGCGAGCGCGGCCCCGGCGGTGACGCCGCCAGATGTGGAGCGCGGGGATTGGCCGCGAGGCCGGGGGGCGGGGCCCGCTCGGCGTTGCCGCGGTCGCCTGAGAGACTCGAGCGGGGTCTGCGCATGCGCGGCGGGGGCTCAGCGCGCTCCCTCCTCCCCTCCCCTCCCCTCCCCAAAACGGGCCGGGGGCGGGGGCGGGGGCGGGGGCGGGGGGGGGGGAGCGGCTCCGAGCCCGAAACTTCAGAAAGCGCCGAGGAGCCGGGGCTGCCCGAAATCCTTTATTTTTATTTATTTTTTTCTCCTTTTAGAACCGGCAGCGCCGGCGTCCGCAACGCAAACCCGACCTGCAGCCAGCGCCCAACGCCGCCGGGCTCCTCCTCGGGGCTCCCAGCACGGAACCCAAACGGCTGCGGAACGGCTCGGGAAGAGGCAGAACCGCGCCGGCCGCGGGAGGGACCAGGAACGGGCACGGGAGGGGCGGCCTCGCTGCCGGCACCCCCCCACCCCCACCCTCGCGCTGCTGAGGCTCCGGGAGCGGGGTCCCCATGGAGTGGGGGGGTCCTGACCCCATCCGGGCCCGCGGCTGGCGAGCAGCAAGGGTTTGTGCCCCCCCCCCCCGGACACTGCTGCTTCTCGCTTCCATCCCCTCCTCCCGCAGCACCACGACCCCACAGCCACCTCTGCCCCCCCGCAGGAGGGCCGGGGGACACAACCGCAGGGCAGCAGCGTGTCCCCTTCCCCCCCATAAGGCCATTTTCCCCAGCACAGACCCGCTGGGAGGCAGCGTTCAGGCACCTGCGCCCTCCCCTTTCGGCACAGTTTCTCCTCGAGGCTCCTTAAAGCTTCTTTCCTTTACCCCCTCAGGCTTGTTTCGCAGGGTAAAGGTACCCAGGGAGGCAGGGGCAGGGACGCGCCGCTCTCCAGCGCTCCCTGCACCACGCGAGGAGCCGATTTACTCGCGCAGGTGAGCCTCGACTCCTGCTCCCCGCGTCCGGGGGCAGCCACCCTCCGAGCCCCTTCTCCCCCCTTCCCCCTCCGCAGGGTTCAGCAGGTGGCAGCCACCCGCAGGGGGGGGAGAAGTGCCGGGAGGCTTCACCTGAATCTTCCCCGGCTCGGCTGCGTTCGGAGCCCGGGGAGCCCGGCTCTGCCTCTGCTGGGCGCTGCTCTTCACCAGCGGAACAATCACGCAGGAAACGACGACAATTCAACGCAGGAAAGTGCTTCGAACGGGGGAGGCTTGGAGAAACGAGCCCCTCTCGCAGCGAGGAGGCCCGTGGCGCGCGGTACTTCGCAGTTCCTACCGTCCTCGGAGGAAGCCCGCTGTGGTGTCTCAATCCCGGGGCTGCCTCGTGGCTCTCAAGTCCCACCTTCAAGGCACTTTGTCTCCACGGGCTGGCCGAGACGCACGGAGGAGCCAGAGCTGCTGCCGCTGGCTTACCTTCCCCTGGGCTTCACACCACCAGGGAGCTGTGGAAGACGACGCTCTCCTCCGGCTGGCCGCGCTTCCAGTGTTCGTAATTCAGCGCGGGCGACTTGGAGACGTCGCTGAAGCCGTCGACCGCAGCGTCCTTCCGCACCCCGAGGAACGGGGAGGGGGCCGTGGGCTGGCAGGATGCGAACGGGCCCGCGCCAGGGCTGGAAGACGCCGGGAAGCCCCTGAAGAGGAAGCCCACGTTGGGGAAGAGAGGCTTCACCAGGCTGACGGGGCAGAAGGCAGAGCCGGTGGGGTTGAAGTGCACTTTGTTCTTATCCGGGCAGGAAGGCTGGAAGCTCTGCTCGGGGCCGGGGGAGCTGAGGGAGGAAAGGGATGCGATCAGGAACAGGGGATCCCCGGAGCACCGAGCTGCCCGCGGCTGCAGGGAACGCACCTGGAACTGCGAGCTCTTCAAAGAGCTGACTAAAACCACAGTTGCCTGTGCTGTGGGGACTGCTGCTCACGCACAGAGCAGCACGAGAAGCCCGTTTTGTTCCGAAAGCACGGTTATTTCTAGGCGAGCCGCCTCGAGAGGCTGTGCTGAGAACAACCCGCCGGCCGGGAAGGGCACGGAATCCCAAGATCCCCCCGAGTGTCTCAGGGTTGGCGATTCCGCTTCCAGCTCCTCCGCCAGGACCTGAGCAGCCACGGTTTTGTTGGGCAAACGTTTTCTTAGGGACCATTTCCCACTTTTAGCACAGGGCAGGGGGTGACAATTGCAGCGGCAGAAGCCCCAGCTGCCCCCGCCCCAGCATCCTGCCACAGCAGCAGCCTCACGTGAGCTCCCTGCTGCCCACAGCTCCTCACACTTACGAGGCTTCTTCAAAGGCACGGACTTTCTCGCATCCCTCGGGAGGTTCCCGTTTAAACATGTAGCTGTGGTTGGGCCGAGGAGAAGAAGCAAAGGCCAGGACTGGAGACGGGCTGCCCTCCTCTAGCAGGGAGGAAGAAATGCTTTTTGAGACATTTTTCAAAGAATCCAGCAGCATTTTAAGCCAACCCCGGGCATGCTCTTCTGAACCCTGTGCCTGTTGGCTACAGCCATACCCTAGAGCTGCAGCGTTTTACCCGTGGGGTTCCCAGCTCACATCCTCCACCCCGTACAGGATACCACCCACTTGGAGGGCAATGGCTTGAGCTTTCCAGGCCCTCTGCTCTTCAAACTGGCTGAGCCCCGCTCCCATCTCACGTGCAGAGACCAAGCTGGAGCCACAGCAGCACGGCTACCACGGCGCAGGCCCCTTTTGCCCCCCCGACTCGCCAGCCCCCGGCCTTTCAGCGCTTACCTTTCTCCTTTGGATCTGGCTGCACCTCATCCGCAGCAGCGAGCTCTTCCGCCGCCAGCCTCCCTGGGGTGTGTGGAGAAAGGCGGAGAGGCACGGAAGGGGAAGGAGAAAGCGAGAGGCTGCTGCAGCTGCCGCTGCCGGGCTCCAGAGTCAGGGCTGCATCTCCAGAGCCTCTCCGGGCAGGCGCTGGTGCCCTGTGGCCGTCTGGGACATCCAAAATCTAGGGAAGAAACAAAGCCTCAGCAGAGCAAGAAACCCTTTCAGCAGCGGAAAGGTGCAGCAGCAACTGCACCTACAGGTAGCAGCTGCTTGGGGTGCTGGAGCCCGACAGAGGGACGGCCTCCACCTCACGGAGCAAGGCAGCCGTTGGCAAAGCAGAAGGACAGACCCTTCCCTAACACGCTTAAGGGTTCACAAGCTGTCTGGGGTCCCCTCCCACCCCTGCACAGCACAAAACAGCCTCTGGATGCCAGCCTGCGACAGCACCTTAACGCTGCCAGCGAGGCCTCATCCACTCCAAGATAACCACTGGCTCATCTCTCGTAGCACCAGCGAGTTTTTAAGAGGGAAGCCAGCAGCCACTTGGCACAACTCAGACATTTACACGCCTGGAACAAAATGAAGCGAGACACAGAGCCTGTCCCCGTGGCCAAGAAACAGATACAGGCAGCGAGTGTCCGTGGAGGAAAGGATTTCGGAGACCACCCAGGAGATTCAGGGCAATCTCGTGACCTTCACTCACCCTCAAAAGCTCTTCATCTCCCTGTTCCTTCACAAACACTTCCTCCAGTTCCTGGTTTAGCCCTTCCAGGCTCCTATGCAAGCAGGGGCTGAGCCTCAGAATAGCAGATGAAGAAAGGAAGCCTGAAGGAGAGTCCTGTAACGACCCAGAGTCAGAGACGTTAGTTGCGTCTGCACAAACTGAGCCGTTTCTCAGTTCCATCCTGTTCCACAGCACTCCGGTGCTCAGCCAGAGCCCTCCAGGCAGCTGCCCAGAGAGGACTGACAGAAGAGTCGTGTAAACTCACTAACTGCAGATCAAAGCACAGAGACACGTTGAAGAGGTGGGGGAAGAAGAGGAGGAAAAAAAAATAAATAAATTTCTCCTTTCTCAGAAACCAGAGTAAAATTCTGAGAAAGGTTTGGACGCCTGCCAGCAGGAGCGCGCTCTCCGCCTCGCCAGGACACACCGTGAGAGCAGAGCAGAGGGAGACGTGAACGTACCCTGAGCGATCCGAGGACAGCATGGTCCCCCTGGAGCGGGGAGCTCTTCTCCTTTTCTTTGCCACTTCTGCCATTTAGCTTTGTTCGCTGGAGCTGTTGCTTCAGTTTGGCAATCTAGCAAACAAAGTTTCAGCTACAGAACCAGGCAAGCCAACACACCTCCACCAAAACGGGTCGTGCCTCGTCTCTCTCCTCCCCCTCTCTTTCAACCCTCGAGGAAGTGCCAGAACTGAGACAGCTTCAATCACGCCACGAGCAGCTCTGGCCACCTCCCAGGGGATGGACCAGGAGCACGTGCAAGGCCTCGTCCCTGACTCCCCCCTGCACTGTGCCCGGTGCCGTCCCGCTGGTGGAGCTGGGTTATCCTCCACCTACGGGGCCAGACCCCTCGCACGCCGTGCCACCTCCGAGCAAAGCACTGAGCTTCTTTCCTACAGCTGCCTGCAAGGTCGGCCTCTTGTCGCACCACAGAGCGTTAGCGATGAGAACAGGGGCTGATGTCTCACCTCCAGCAGTATAACCCTGTCCTCCCACTGCCCTCCCACGCAAGCAGGAGCCTCCTGTACGTTAAGGACTAACACAGATCTTGCTGAAGCATTGGGAGCGGTCTATGTTACCTCTCTGCGGTGATCTGTGCTACCCCAAGAAGCAGAACGCTTGTGAGAACTGGAGCTGGCTTTCCCCACTTCCGCGTCATGCCAGGACACCGGAGTCTGAAGCGAGGAGAAACATTGCTGAGAACAATCACGACATTGACTGCGCTGGACACTTGTGGTAGAGTCCTAGAGAACGAAAGTCATCAACTGCTGCCCCTTCACAGCCCTGTCCCAGCCTTCCCCCATTAATACCCGGGCGTTCGCCAAAACCTCGGCATTTTGACCCGACGCGTGCCTGTTGGGAACCTGGACCTCCCAGACCTCCGGGGGAGAGACCTGCCCAGAAGTCTGTGGCTTCAGCACCGCAAATACCCGGCGAGATAAAGCTCGCCAAGCCATCGCCCCCCGGAGGAACAACCACAACCGCCCCGCGCAGCGCTCCGGCGCCCCATGACGTTGGGTTTCAGGCACTCGCCGCACGAGGCAGCGTTACCCGGAGGAAAAGCCTCACCCAACGGTGAGAACGCACCGACCGCTCGCTTCGGAGACCTCAGGCTCCCGCAGCAGAGTTCAGAGGCGTAACCAAAGCCAGAGGTCGGCCGCGGGGCTGGCAGCTCGCAGCCGCCTCTCTCCGCGTGCAGGAACAGCCCCAGCAGCACGTTGCACGGCTCTTCTCCAAGCAGCTACATTTTGAACCTCAATGGAAATCGGGCCGTTCATCTGATCAGCGAAGGGCGTGAACTTCCTTCCAGTGAACTCAGCCCTCGCAGCGCAGACTCCGGGACCAGAACGGTCCCAAGGCACAGCGCTTTCAGGACCGACCGTCATTTTTTCCTCAACAAGCTCGGTGCTTCGCACAGCGTTCACCCCGCGTCACTGCTGCCTGCCATTTCTGGGGGAGGCTTTGGACAACGCTCCCCTCCTCCGTCCCCAGCGAGAGGCTGCCAGAAGGTGCAAGGGCCTGAGAACAGTTCCTCTCCAAACAGCTTAACGGACCTCCCCAGAGGCCGCTGCGAGAACAGCAGCTGTTTTACACAACCCCACTGAGTCATGAGGATGACAGAAGGCGCTCTCAAAATGTTTTCAAGCCTGTTCAAACCAAAGGAACGAGGCAAGTTACCTAGAGAGGTACCGGGCTTCCCTTTTGTAACGGGATGCAGGTGGCTTCTGGACAGAAACCCGACCTCCTCCTGCGTTCCAGGCTGATTTGAGCCCTCCCTCACACACCTCCTCAAGCAGAGCACGCCAGTTTCTGCACAGCCACAACTATTTGCTGCCTAGGTCTCCATTTCACAGTGCCAGTAAGCAGCAGACATCACGGCACAGATGTCACTCTGATGGAGTGTTCAGTTGGGTTTGAGAGAAGAAATTGCTTCAACCCCAAACCGTTACTGCAGTGTTCTGCCGAACTACAGCAGCCCAGAGGAGTCTCAGCCATCCCTGTGCTACCCCCAGACAGTGCCAAGGAACAGAGCGGTGCTATAGGAAATCCTACAGCAAGCTCCAACCTCGCAGCTGTAGCACATGGCACGTCTGAGCTCATTTCCCACCTCAAGTATCCTCTCCTGAACAACTCAGAATTTGGCGTTTCTCCCAAAGCACCGTGTCACTTCGTAGCCCAGTAGATCACGTCCAGAAGGAAGCCGAGGAGGAAAGCTAAAGGCCTACGGGAGAAGACCCCAGCTCCGTCCCACACGGCTGCGAGTCCGTGAAAAGCTCAACTCCAGCTGCTGAGAACAGCCCAGGGCACGGGAGAAAATCCTCCCAAGTCACAGGAAGCCTCCCGAGCCACAGCACCCTTCAACACCCCGTGCCAGAAGTCACTCGCCGCAGTCTGCTGCTGTGACACCCGGAGCACCGAGCACCGCGGTGCAAAGAAAGAGGGCCTAAAAAGGAAGAGATGCTCTTCGCAATAGGAAAGCCTGAAAATAGAGAGTGCATGTGCATCCCACCTCTCGCAGGCAGACTGTCAAGGCAGAAGGAAATTACAGAACCTTTTGTACTAACTGTGGCAAAACCGCTTCCTCAGAAAGAGGAGAGAAAAACGCTTTGCACAGCAAGATAAAGCCACAAGCTCCAATCATGCACACGGCTGCCATCCTCCCCCCCCCCAGCCAGCACCTGCGCCCGTATCTCACTTAACCACCCTACGATAGCAAATCTCCAGAGCTCTGCAAAACAGCTGATCGGTAGCCGAACAAGGGGGGGAAGTAAACATGTACTGGCTAGCGGAGAAAGTCCCAGCCTTGATAACTGAGAGCATGGAAGGAGTGGCAAAGTCCTGGAGGTCGCAGCGTGGAACATTTTGTTAACGCACAGGGCAGTCTGGAAGCGAGGACTTTATTCCCAGCTTCCAACAACAGACAAGTGGCTGTGTGGGGGGATCTCTGCTCCTTTCACAGGCACGTTGCGAGGTGAAATTAGCGTTTCCAAGACACTTGCAGATAGCTGGGGAAAGACTGCCCCACAGCTGGCCTACTCACTGCAGGAGCGATCAGCTCCGTGCTCAGCAGTCAGAACCAAGGCAGTGCTACCTCCGTTCTGGGAAGGAGGAGTTGTCCCACTTCGGCAGCCTTTTCCCCAAAAGGACCAAGTGCAACAAAAAACTAATCAGCTCTAAAGCACCGGGGTTAAGTGTTCCCACCACTGCCCATCTGCTTTAAGACGGAAAGGAAGAGTACGCTTCCCAGAAATAAAGAACTCAGAAATCAAGTTTAACAAATTCTTTCCCTTCCTCTCCAGCGTGCCCTCTGCCCTCAGCAGTGCTCTTGGGCACCAGAACTGAAACAAAAGCAGGCGAGAACACACTGGAAAAGGACAATGGAAGTTGGAATCCAATTGAGAATTTCCTGCAAACAGCCCAGTTATAAATTGTTGACTAGCAAAGATCAAACAGCAAGTTAACACAGACTGAGTGCGCTAAATAAACGGCTTGTTAAGCAAACGGATGCTCTTATCCCTCCGAATTCTTTCACCTCTGCAGATAGGCGAGCACTATTTGCTGCCATACAGTAATATTTACAGGTTGCTAAGAGTTCCTCGAGGTCTGGAGCTTTTCCATCCAACAGCAGAGAGCTGCGTTGTTCGTGCTAGCGAGCCCTTCTGTGGGAGCACCCTCGCCTTCTCACAGCGTGTGGCACTCAGCCCGCGAGTGTTATATAAGGACTTGGCCCAGAACTGCAAGCCAGAAAAAAAAACCCCAGTGCTGAGCCAGGGCTGGAGCAGAAAGCCAGAGGCCATCTGCCTCCAAACAAGGCCAAGGAAATTCCAGCTCTGCACCAAAGTGGAATCAGTCGAAGCTGAGAAGCAAAAGGGGAAAACGAGCCTTCCTAGAAAGTTGCAGCTGGACAGACGGAGACTTAACGCTTTCTCTCTTCTCCCCCACCTTACACACGTTTCAGTTCGGCAGCCCTCTCTCGGCCCAGAGACGGCCCGGGAGGTCTGCAGTCGTACCTGGGTAGCTTTGTCATTCATGCACGAAGCCGAAGCTCCTTCGGCATCCCGCGGCCACTGTCCCAGCAGGTAGGAGCCCACGATGGTGTCCAGCGAGGAGGTGCGCCGCACGCGGGGCTGCCGGGGCCGGCACGTCTTCTCCCCAGCAGCAGCACAGGGAACGCTGGCTAGACAAGGACCAAGAGAACAGATGAAGACTTCCAAAGCCAAGACCCAGCAAAAGCCACCCCAATTAACGAGCCCACAGCAAGCACAAAGACCGCCAGAAGGGAATTAGCACGTACAGCCCGGAGAAGTCCATTTGTGTTTCGGAAACCAAAGTCCCAATGCTTCTAACGTACCCACCGAGGTCCTGCTCTCACAACACCGAGAGCTTTGGTGCCGAGGCCGTGCCGCTGCCCAGCACAGACGGCTTTTGCTGCTCCGAGGCAGCTATCAAAACAAGGAGCAACAGAAACAGCACTTCAGCAGCGGGCCACACAAGGGCTGGTGGCCTGGCTGCCCTCCTCCTCACTCCTCTGCTCCACTGCAGAGCGCTCATCTCTTGCTTATCACCACCAGATTGCTCCTTTAGAACAAGAGATTTTATTGCAGCCCTCAAGTGGCTGCTCAAAAACCCTCGATTCGACGTTCCAGACTAAGTCAAGGTTGCTGCTACACAACTGAGCAAAACGCTCGACACGGCCACCTTGCTTTTACACGAGCACCCCAGCAAGCCGCTCCGCTCTCTGCAGAGCCACATTTCTTACCAGCGGGAGCCCGACGCTTAGTCGGAGAAGCCAGGCTCTCCCCATGGCACGACCCAGCAGGGGAAGGGAGGCTGTGTGCCTCGGTTTCCCCCAAGGAAGCAGGCCGGTGCTTCCAGGCTGAAGGAGGCCAAGGGAACGTCGGCAGTTCTGGATCTCCAGGCGGACCGTGCGAGGGCTTGGTGTCGCCAGGAGGAGCGTGCGCTCGGCACCAAGCAGGAAGGCAGAGCACAGACACCTACCCAGCAGCTCTGCGCTGCCCAGCTTCCACGGGATGACCACGTGCCTGTTCAGACTTCCCTAGCTAGAAACGCTACGAGCAAAGCTGCTTCCTAAATAAAACTAGGCTAGGCAACGATGCGATCCCATCGCGAGCCAACAGCGCAGAGCACGGAGAGCCAGGCGGCTCTGCGAGCTAAGGCCGTGGCAACACGCAGCACAGCTCGCTGCTCCTTCCCGCTCTCCTCCATCACATCCCAGTCAGCTCCAAACTGGATGCGACCACCACGAGGCCTGCAGACGGCGCAGCTGCCCTCTCCTGCAGGCCTGTCGCCACCCCTGCGGTTGCAAGAAGGTGCGATCGCCACTGCCTAAAAGGCAGCGAGAAAGAGAGGCAAGTTGAAGCCAGCAGAAAGGTCTGTTTGCATTTCAGTTTGATTACACACGCAAATTACCACGCACGTTAAAAGCAGCCCTATGGCCTCCTGGCAAGATATTAAGGCCGTGAGCAGCTCTGCTCCAGGTGCATTCCGTACAGACATTGTTCTCTCCTTCCTCCCCAAAAACCGGGGCACGGCAGGCGGGCAGCGAGCTACCCACACTAAAAGCAGCCTTGGAGCTGCGAGGCGCCGCGCTGGGCTTGCCAAACACCTCTGTAGACAAAGGTGTTTCAGCACTCGCTGCCTGGCACCCCGTGGGCTCACAGCTGAGCCGTTCAGGGCCACAGCCTGTTAAATGCATCTTTTTTATCAGCTGAAGTACCCTTGGAGAGCGGAATTCGAGGTGTAGGTGAGAAAAGGGTAGGAACAAAGGCACCCGGGAGGGCAGGAGCATTAGTGCTTGCACCACAGCCACACCTCGTAAGGTCCACACGGGATTAAAGGCTCATTGTGCTGGGTCCAGCTGGCATTTCACATCATGCTCCCTGCTTCCAACAGTCAACAGCCTACGACAGCTACCCCTAACTAATTTAGAAACTCGTTAGGATCTGCAGCTTCCTCTTCGGGGCCTCCTTGCCCGCACAGGCTCCATTACTTGCATCTCCGTTACGTACGGCTTCAGCTGGCCCTTCCCCTCCCGCCGCTCTCCCCGACGAGGTTTCTGGCAGAAGAGCTCAACGCTGCCGCCACCGGGGAGCCGCCAGGCTGAGCTGTGCCAGCACACGGCACCCCAGCCCCACCAGCAGCTGCTCCTCATCCCCCACAGCTCCCCAAAGGGACCCCCACAGCTCCCCAAAGGGCCCCGGGTGACCGGGGGCACCTTCCTTGCCCAAACGGGGCACCGCCGCCGTACCCAGCTCGAAGGGGGGGAGGGCAGAGGGGATGCCGCCCCGGTGAGGGCTGCACCCACGCCGAGCGGGACGCTCGAAGCACGCCCAGAGCTACCCACACGCAGAGAGCCGGGGCGCCGTGTCACGGCAGGGTGGAGCGTCCTGTTTACAGCCCCGCGCTATTATCGTCCCCCCGCACCGAGCCTGCACAGCTGCCACCTGGCCGCGAGCGCTGGACCGGGGCCAGGGCAGCCACCCAGCTGAGAAGCGTCGGGTCGGGGCGCTTTTACTTTCCGCGTGACAGCAGAGCCGCCGAAGATAAGGGAACCGTCGCTGTATCTCCGGGAGCCACTCGGCTGCCTCCCGAGTGCTGCAGGAGGCTCTGGTGCAGCCTGAAGCCAACCAGGCTGCTGCAACGGGGCCGTTTAGAAGCGGGGAGGTTGCAAGTTTGTTCGCAGGACTGGTGGTGTGGATTTGCAGGGTCCCTACTCTTTCCCAACCACGTCAACGTCGGGGAGCTCAGAGCTTCCTAAACAGTCTCCTAAGCCAGCCAATCTCTGTATCTAAAAAGATAATAACAGGCTTCAGTCAACTCGTAAAAAAAAGACTGAAATTACTTTCAATTTACCACCCCGAAACTTCCAGAGTCTCTGTTCGATGAGCAGCACTTAAAGCTGAATCTACAAATGATGGCAAGCAAAAATAATGTTCCCACTACTGCTTTCTCTGTAGAGTTGTAAAATTTTCTTCCTTCCTTCCTTCCCCCCGCAGATTTCACCCTGGGGAAACTGACCCTTCGGTATCAGAGAACTGCTTAGGAGCTCAGGGACGTGCTGTTCAGACCCTGGTGTTTTTTTGGAATGTGTCCACGCCAAAATCTATCTTAAAGTGATGAAGCATGAAAAATAATAGTCCCTGTTTAAATCTAATCAGCTTTCAGGTTAACCATGGAGCAATGGGCTGTCCTGACCGCCAGGCAAGGGGCTTCTCTCGCATTCTGCAATACCAAAAGATACCAAATGGGTTTGGGAGCACTTTTCACGTTATTAGCTCAAACAGGAGCTGTGTGTGAGCTTTCAAGAGTATTTGTCAGGAAGCATTTAGCCGAGATGGAACCCAAGCAACCCGGTCAATAATTAACTCATGCAAATATCTTCCCCCTATCGTACCAGAAATTACAGCTAATTATTTGGGTTCTGTATCAGCTTCCCTCGTGTACACCTTGCAGTGCTCTTCGCAGAGCTAGGTGACACCCTGGTGACACTCCCGACCTGGGGGACAGGAGGACAACGCGGATGCCCAAGCTGGATTTCTCACGGGGCTGCCAAACCACAGCAGCACCCCGTGCCGCAGGAACATCTTTCAACCAAAGCTCGCCCCGAAGCGGGCTGCTGGCTGCGGATCCGTGTCCCCCGCTGCACCCCGGTCCCACTTCCATCCTCTCTCTTCTTGTTTTAAAGCCTAACTGGACAAAAGACGCGTGCAGGACTTCCAAGTGACATTAATAACAAACCGTACGAGGGGAGGAATCGCAGCTCCTCTAACCTCACCCTGAACGATGGCGTTTGGTCGGAGGGATCACAGAGGCCATCTCCGGGGACCCAAAATATTTCAGCTGGGCATTTCCAGAACAGTCCCTGGCAGTGGAGGTGTTGCTGAAACGAAGACCAAAAGTGAAGCCTCAACGCTGTAACCCTCTGAGATCTCATTTCAATTCCTCTGCAGTTTCATCACGGTGAATCAAGCTACCTGACAGGTTGTTGCCCAACAGGCCTGAACTCCCAGCAGCAAGCGAGCTGCAGAAATGTAGCCTCAGATTTTTCTTTTTCTTTTCTTTCCCCTGACCGAGCAGATAAAAGGGATTTGCGTCCCGACTGCAGCACTGCGAAAACGCAACAGCCACCTATTTCTGAAGACTCCTGATCTTGTAACGCAGCAAAGGCTAAAAACCTGCACAGGAAAAAAAAATGAGGCTTTTCCCAGCGTTGTTCCCTTTACTGCACGCTTCATTTTCAAAAGAAATGTGAAGATTTCAGGAACCACGCCTGCTACCACCGCGCCTCCGGCCAGGCACTTCCCCACGGCACACCAAGGGCTGCTCCTGACGCTCCTCCTGAGAACCCCTCCACCCATCGCACCCCCTGAAACCAGCACGGGATTATGCAAGGAGTCACCCTTTCTGTCCTGAGAATCCCCCAAAGCCTCCAAGGAGGCGATCGGGCAGTTTCAGTCGTTCTTCCTGCCATTTAAAATCTTGGGCTTAGGACAGCGCCAAGACCTGCAGACCGAGCTGGAACGCAGCAGCGTTGGGCAGGAATTGACGGCAGGGTCACACCTAGCTACCGCGACAGGAAACGAGCTCAAGAAAGCGAGACCCAGAGGTGGAGAAGTGCTGAGATGGAAGCTCACAGAAGCTAGAGAGAAAGAGGATATCCCCTCCACCGAGACGCCTCCCAGCAGGTCTTCTTCAGGGGAGGAGACACGAGTAGATCTCGAGCTTCAGCCAGAAACGGAGTAAGGGACCCAGAGGAGACAGCAAGCAGCCGAAGGGTGTAAAAACCGAGGCTGTAAATCCACGCTGAGGGGGCTCCAAAGGAACCCACCAGGAAAGGAGCCCGGTGGGCACGCAGAGCTGACCCCCGGCACAACGGGCGGGCTGACTCCAAGCACAGCCCGCAGATTTTGTAGGAAAAGCCCCACTTCACCCTCGAAGCAGGAGAATTACGCTCAGAAGTCGGACAGCCGGGGAGAAGAACGCGGCAAGAGAACCACCTGCAGCTGATGCGTGTGGCTGCAGGAAAAGAGCAATCCGAACGTTAAGGGGTTTCAAGAGGAGAACGAACCCAGCATTTATAGGCAGATTAAAAGCTAACGATGAACACAACCCTCAGCTGCTCCTAGAAAAACTCCCACAGCCAGAGCTGGATGAACCGCGTCGCTCAGCGCAACTCCTGGCGTCGTCTCTTCACCCCAAGTCTCCGGGAAGGCAGCGTTTTGCATCTCTGCCGCTGGCCGTATGTTCAAATTCGAACCCCTTTAAGAAGATTTACAACTGAAGGGAAATTCACACCCACACCGGGACGGGATTTCAGGGCTCTTGGCTCATTTCAGTAATCGCGAGTACAGAAACGCCAAACCCTCAGAGCGCTGAAATCCATCGCACTTTCCGGTGAAGGGACAGAAGCTGTGGTTAAACCACGCTGCCCCCCACGACTCTTGCTCAAACAGCTCAAGACAGCCGAAAAAAAAAGTACCTGCTGTTCCCAAAGCACGGCCTTCTAAGAAAACCCGCACCACCTTCCTCTGCTTCGGCGCTTCTCCCGCGTGGACGGGCGCTGGGAAAGCAGGACGCCGCCGCAGTCGCTGGCTCCAGCCCCGGAGCCCAGTGCAGAAATTCCAGGCTTTGCAGTCCTCGCTCCCCGGCCGCGAGCTGCCCCAGGAGCGCGGCCGGACAGGGCTGCCCGAAGGGCAGAGCATCTGCAGATCTCATCGGAGGAAATTCACGTGGGACACCAGCGGTTCAAGCTGGCGGGTTTTTTGTTTTTGGGTTTTTTCTTGGTGGTTTTGGGTTTTTTTGGACACCGTTAAACAGCAACTCCCTCGACCACTGCTCAAGGCCTGACACCGGAGCTGAGCACTCGGTTAATGGAGGAAAAGCTGAACTTTTCCCCTTTATCTTAATTCTTTCAAAGTTTGTTTTTCAAACGATAAAACAATCCGAAGAATTTCAACATCCTCAAAGTCTTTGGTTGAAGTGCACATTTCCTAAATCCAGCCTGATGCAAGACACCGCTGCAGTGGGACCTTCCAGCAAAACCATCCCTTTCCCACTGATACAGGTGGGGAGCGCTTCTGGACCGACTTCCACGCTCTCAACTTCATGGAAGAACCAGAAGAAAACACAGATGTGCTGGCAGCCTCGCACGAACAATAAGGGTGGTTTGGAAACAAGCAAAAACCTGTTTAAACTTCAGATTTTTAGGACTCATTCACTCTGATCTGGAAGCGCAGAGGTGACCAAGGAGTTACCCCATCACCCGTATCACCTCTATCAGGGGAGCGAACCCTCAGCTCTGAAGACAGAGCCGTGGGTTGGGCTTGGGTTTTTTTTCCTCCTTTTTTGTTACACCTACTTAAATCAATTCCTGATAAGCATCTAGGAATCAAGATCACGGCAGAAGGCAGGGCTCTCGCTCAGCTCAAGGTGAGAAACCTTTGCTTCCCAAGCCCTTGGAAGTCTTCCAGCCTGAAGCAAAGCAAACAGAGCAAGACATCCTTGATATTTCGACAGTTACAGACAAGCCGGAAAACAAGGAAAAGGCAGCTCGTCCTTTCCACGCACACAGCTACACAAATCACATCAGCGCTTCACGACAAGCCCCGGTCCCCCACCCTTTCACAGTCATCCTTCATGCCTAATTTCAGTTAAGCCACCTGCCTGGAGGGCCCAGCGTGCAGCTACTGGAACAATTCTGCAGCAGGAGAAGTCACAGCACCTGATATCCCTGAGCATCACCTTCCTCGTGCCGGCTCCAGCCGAGGGAGCAGAATAGCAAAGTTGGTATCAGCTCGCTGTTAGAGCTCACCCCAACAGCCTGAGCGCGGCAGCAGCACGCACCTCGCAGTTGTGCAGAGCGGCCTCAGGCTCCAGCACGCCAGGAACCGTGCAACCGCAGTAGATCTCGTTCCTAAACGCTTTCAGACTGAGAACGATGGCAAAAACGATGAGAAAATGAGGCAGGGGAAGAGACGCAGCTCGTCCAGAGCCATGCGGCAGGTTGCAGGCAAGCACGGAGACAATTATCTCCCATTGTTTTCAAAGGCTGGATGAACCACACAACCTGCCTCGATATTTGCCTCGTTTCCTCTGCGGTCACCCCTGAATTATCAGGTGGCTCGAATGAGAGCACGAGAATAATTTTTAATGCAAAATGGCCTAACAGGAATTCCAAGAGGGGATGTTTTTACAGGTTCAGCGCTATTTTGCTGTTGGTGTCTCCCGTCCAGCTGCGGACCACGCCAAATCAGCCCCCTTGAGCTGCACGAGCGATGGGGAAGTGCCAACATCAGCTTGGTGGAGTCAACGCGGCCGAAAAGCCTTGCCATTTACCCGCTATTTCAACACCAAGTTTTGCACAGAGAGAGCTGGCTGCGCGTTGGGGCTCAATAAATTCTCTCGCAGGGCGAGCGCTCGTTTCTTCCTTCGCGCCGTGTGGCCAGGCAGCGAAACGTTCCCCCCGCCCGGCCCAGACCCGGTTCTGCTCCGCGCAAGTCGGTGCCCGGGTTCTTTCAGTTCCCACCCGCGAACGTTGCGAACTCTGCTATGGCCCCTGCGAATCCGATAGATAAAGCCCAGCCGAAGGAGTCCCAAACAAGTACCTACGGAGGGGAAACGATCCGAGAGCTTCCGAGTTCCTCGGGAGCCTTCTGCTGTACGAGGGACGGGTCGGACTTACCGCAGGGTCCCGTCCCTTCCCCCGGACAAATCCGGCTTTCAATGTCATCCCCAGCACTTTAAAGCAGGGAGAAACTCGTTTCACCCACAGACTGTCAACACAAGGCAAGATTAGTTATAGACGTGTCCTTTGTTTCCCCTTTCCCACACCCGTATCCAGAGGCTAACAAACTGGGAGCAGCAGGTTTAGGCTGAAGGGATGATCCCTATCAGCTGAGGGCTGCAAGGCCCTGAATGGGCTCCGATTACCGCGCCAGAAACTCGTTCTACATTTCACAAAGCCACCTGCAACCTTCCGACTCCAAACCTGAGCCCCCCATTGTGCTCAGCCGTGTTTTACACAAAGAGGGATTTCATTTCCTAGGACAGAAGCTGGATTCTTCACGGCTCGTGCAGCAGCAGGACATCTCCAAGGTTTTCCCGTCCCTCGACCAGTCCCTACACGACCACTTTTTCCCCGTTACAGCTCCCCGCTTGTGCTTAACCCTTCATTTCCATCAGCCTGTTTACCCACAGCAAAACCCTAAAGGCAGAAGCAGACTTACTTAGTCGTGATGAATCCCAAAATCTGAAAAAGCCAAGCTTGGGAAGCAGCTGCTTGCACAGCAGCACAGTTTTCCCATGCCACAACTCTGCAAACTCACTGGAGGGGTTTTGCTTTTTATTTTTAAGGAGTTAATACAGAGTGAGCTGAGATACTCCTCCTATTTACTCTATAAATTTTCAATTTTAAGTATATCGATGTTACAAATCTGGGGGTTCCTTGCTCATTTGCTTAGGTCCCCCTGAAAACCTACAGATGTTATGAAGCACGAAAGAAAACCCAAGAGCACACACCACAAACACCTGGACCACTATTCTGGTAGCAAAAGCCTTCATACTCATCCCCCGGGATACAGAAACGCCATCACACACCGATTCCTAAAGCAGCCACCAGTACTGGAGATATTCAACTAATAAGGTTAGGAGGGGGGGAAAGGAGACCCCCACGTTTATTCTGTGACGCCTGCAGCAAAGGAAAGAAGGGGAGAGCGAGATTGAACAGCTCTGCTGTATCACTACCACGTAGGCAGCAACCCCACAGCACTTTCAAGTGGTAAACAGACGTTTTTATTCCTAGAGAAACATTTCCATTTTGCTAAACGTACACTTGGACAGCACTGCCTATGAATAGCGTCCCACTCATCTGCCTCTATAATACACACCAGGCACGGGTTTCATCCAGACACCAAATAAAGCTATTTGGCACTCCGCTCGCTTAGTCTCTCGAGCAGGATCCGTGCAGCTAAAACAACTGGACATCTCAGAAACGGGCAAGTCGAGCAGGCAAGCAACAACATCCCAAGCAGATGAGTCAGCCCAGCTAACCGTAACTTCCTGAAAAGCTACAAGGCACCACAGAATTCGGGGGTTCCTGGGGGTGGCGGGCGAAGCCTGGCGAATTTCTGCGGGATTCTGGTGAAGCGAGGCCATCCGTAAGGCTTTGGTGTCACGGGGGGCAGCGTGGAACTCACAGCGCTCGTCAAAGCCACTCCTGAAGGATGGGGAATTGCAAATCTGGATCTTGCTGTTGCTGTTGTCCACTCCACCACTGCTGTGGTGGGCTTGGAAGAGAGATGAGAAGCCCTACACGCGTAGGGCTTGGAAGAGAGAAAGGCAATTACCTTGAAATCCCCAAGAAGTGAATTCCAACGCTACACAGAAAAGCAGTTGGTCGGTAGCTTCTTGCCCAGCTCTTCATCCTCACTTACTCCCTGCTTTTAAAGAAGCGTCGGGAACAAGTCTGCTGAACTAGCAACACAAGACGTGACTTTGCTTTCTCACTATGTCCCATTTCGTTCCTCTCCCTGCACGAGCCAAGTTAGCCAGCTACAATTACTTGCTTACATTCTCAAAACACCACGTCCACACGTTAAAACGTGAACTGCAATTTAACTAACGCTATTTCTCTAGTGCCGTGCTGGAAAAAAAAAAAAGCATAAAGACTTTTCTGGTCGTCTTACTTGAGAAAATCAGGTTTCAGGCCTGCGGTGCGCGAGGAGGACGACCGGGGTCTGGGGTTACAGCCCAGCAGCAGACTCACGCGCGAAGGCACGGCGCTCAGGGAGGCTGAAGTCTGGCTGGAAGCGTGGAAATTCTCCGAGCAGCAGGTGCTTTGGTGCGGGCTTCGGAGGAAACAAGCGAGACCACAAACGACACGAGCACTGCGATTAAGTGCTTTCGACTGCGGGGTCCCCACAGAGCTCACCCCACGCCGAGAGCACAGCGCCCCGCCGGCGGCACAGCACCTGCAGAGCCCTGCCCGCCCCAGCAGCTGCCTCCGAGCCGCCTAACCCGGGACAAGCGGATGCAGCAGGGATGGCTCTGGCCGGACCTGAAGAAAAACACACGTTACCTGCCTCGCCACCTAAAGCCCCGTCGCCTTTAAGAGAAGGGATTAAAACACAACGACACCAACACCACGCAGCGGCTTCATCACCAGGCATCCCCATATCTTCATTTCGAAGCAGCAAGTCAAGTCCTTTCAAACTACTCGCAGCCCTACTTCCTGGCACCCCCCTGCTCGAGCTCTTCCTTTCAACAGAAGCCCTTTGAGAGACTCAACAGCTGCTCCTCGTCTCAATGGGATCCTCTATTATCAGAGCAGCTGCAGGATCAGCCCCTGGATCGCCCAGCACCTCTCCCTCTAAGGCACCGAGACCCCCAGAAACCAGGCAGCTCCGGAGCGGTTCAGAAAGCCCGCAGAGCCCAACGGGGACGACGGGATAAAGCACCAGATTTCCATGCTGAGCTCCCAAAAGGTAGGAGCAGGAGTGGGTTATGAGTCACTACAGCACCGGTTTTCAGTTAAACCCTGCCCGTTTACTGCCACGGCTCCCACACACGCAGGGAGCAAATTGAAGCTTCTGATGAGCGGCTGAGGCAGAGAGCAATGGAAATTCAAACGCTTCCAAAGCTGCACATGAAACGACTACGATCAAGAGGAAAGATTCAAGCTCCTGCAGCCGGAGCAGCGAGGCACGGAGCCAGGAAGAAATGAAGACCAGCAATTCTGGTTCATGTCAGCGGAGCTGCAGCCTCTCTGCCCTCAGAAAGCCGCACGGTGCTTGGGAGCAGGCACAGCACAGAGCTTCGACGGCTGAGGGACGACAGGCAGCCCGGCTCTCCTTTTTGTGAGGTCTGCTTTCTTTTCTGGAACATCTGAAACTACTGAGTAATTGCCCAATTAGCTGCAACTTCACCTTCGTTTCAGCGTGCTGCTGAGAGGGAAGGAAAAACTAGCCCTCAAAATGTATTTCATTAACTCGTTTCAAGTGTAAATTGAGCTAAAAAGCTTTTAATAGCTTCTCTGATCAATACCAACTCTGCCAGCGGCAGGCACGACTAAGTCTGGAGTAATGAGACGTGCACCACCTGCAGAAGGGCCATTAATTCGTGCCTCGGGATGGGCTGCAGCACTCACTCGTCCCAGGCAGATTAAGGAGCTGCTGCATTCGGCAAGAGAACTGCACCCCAGGCAGACACCCCCGAGATGGGCTGGCCCAAACTCTGACAAATATTTCTTGCCTTTTAAGAATTCCAATTAAGCTTACCATTAACCCAAAGGAGTGCTTCGCTGCTACTTGGACACTCCTTGCTATAACTCACAGCCAAGCGAGAGCCCGGCGCCCGGGAGCAGCTCCACAAGCAGCTCATGCACGCGCACGTAAAGAAAAGCCACGGGCTGTTGCCGGGTCACCCCAAAGTTATATTTAAATGAGCCTAAATGAAGCGGTCAGGACGCAATCTCTGCCCCGCAGTTCGGGACGAACCGCCGTTAGCGCAAACCCAACCGCCGCCTCTTTATCGAGCCGTGCCGTGCAAAACAAAGGGCTGGCTTCTGGGGAAACCACCTCCTCCGGAGACGCGAGGCGCTGGCACGGCGGCGGGCGGGGAGCGAGGCGCCCTGCCCCGGGGAGGCCGCCGAGACGGACCCGCTCCGGCCCCACGCGTGGGCCCCGGGTCCCGCAGCGCGGCTTTGTCCCGGCCGCTCCTCCCCCAGGCACCCGGGGCTCGCTTTCCCCTCCGGCCTCGCTTGTTCCCTGCCTCCCCCCTCGCCCCCTTCCCCTGCGCCTCCCCCGTCCCCCTCCCTCGCCTCGCCCCCTCCCCCTGTGTCTTCCCCCCGACCCCCCCCAGCGCTCCGGGGCCGCTGGGACTCCTGACCACCCCCCCCCCCGGCCCCTCGGGACCCCCCGCAGGCCCCCCAGCCCCGCTCCGGGCCCGTCTCAGCCCCCAGGAGCCGGCCGGTTGCAAAGCCCCGCTGCCGTTACCGCCTCCCCCCCACCCCCCGTTCGGTAACGGAGCCGCCCGCCTCCTGCCGCCGTTACCTGCCCGGCCGCCGTCTCCGCGGCGCTGCTGGAGCTGGAAGGGGACGGTGGCGCGGAGCGGCTGCAGCCCCCCCGGCCCGCCGCGGCTGCAGGAGGTGCCGGCAGCCCCCGCCATGGCCGCGCCGCCCCGCCCCGCCGCACTGAGCCCCGCCGCCCGCTGCCGCCGTTTATCAGCGCTCGGGGGCGGGGCCTGCGGGAGGAGCGCGGCGCTCATTGGGTGGTTGTAAGAGCGAGCGGCTCCGCCCCCTCCGGGGTAGCCAGTGAGAGCGCGCTGCGAGCCGCTCGCCGCACGCGCTGGGACCATAGCCAATCGCAGACGCCGCTAGCTTTGACGGACGTCAACCCTCCCGCCAGAGCCAATCAAAGAGGAAAGAGAGCCTCAAGCCCCGCCTCCTCCCCGTCCCCTCACACAACCAATCACAAGAAGAGCGCACCCGCCCAAAGCCCGCCTTCCCGAGGGCGGCCAATCGCACGCCGACCCGAGCGACCCGCCCCTTCCCGCGACAACCAATGAGAACGAGCCGGCGGTGTTTGTGTTCCGCGGCCCGGCGGCCAATGGGCGGCGGGTCACGTGGGCGGGGGCAGGCGCGGTTTCTCTTTCACCTTCGGGGGCCGCGGGGCACGACGGGAAAGGGCCAAGGGGGGCCAAGGGGGGCCAAGGGGGGCCAAGGGGGGCCAAGGGGGGGCCAAGGGGGGCCAAGGGGGGCCAAGGGGGGCCAAGGGGGGCCAGCCCAAAGCCCCCTGGTGCTCAGCCCGCCACCCCCCCGCCCCGCTCCCTTCTCCCTGAGAGGGATGAGGATTTTTTTCCTAGCACCCCGGGGGGCTTTTTATTCTTTTTTTTTTTTTTTTTAAAAAAAAAAAAACCCGAGCTCACCAAACGCCCCCCCGGGTGGCTGCCTTCCAGCTACAACCGCCCCCCGGGGAAGGAAATTGTGATTGAAGCGTTCCTGCCCAGCGAGCTCCCCCCGGACAGCTGGAACTCAGGGCACCCGGCCGCGGCCCCTCCCGGGCTGAACTCGGAGCTTATGGATACATCACATATAGATACACGCACACACACGCACACAAGTAAATCGCACATATATATAGAGCCGGAGAAAGCAGAACAGAAATCGAGCTGTCCGAGTTGGGTTGGCGCTGCTCCAGGCCGGGACGTGCGGTTTCCTGGGGCCGGGGCCGTGCAGCCCCGCTGCCCGCGCTCTGCGCCCCGCACGGGACTCGGCTCCCTCCCGGCCCGCTCCTAGGAGCTGACCCTCGCTGCCAGCAGCTTCGGCAGGCCTCACGGCTGGCCGGGTTAAAGAGGGGCCGTTCAGGATTCGGGGCGCCAAGGACTCGGGGTGGGGGCAGCACCGGCATTTTTCAGCGCTCAGCATTTGAGCAGCCACCCGCGCTCATCTCCGCTGTCCCACGCGGGGGCAGATGCGGAGGAGAAGGTCCTTCCACCTGCCCGGGGCTCTCAGCAGCCGGTTATTCGCCATCCCCTGCCCTCCTGCTCCTCAGGGATCACTGCTGAGCACACCTCCCACTCAAACCTTGCAATTAGACCGTTCGGTATTCCTGGAAAGCCTTCACCGCACGCAATTCCCCGCCCGTCCCTTGTTCCGGTCCCCTAGACCGCGTTCCCAGTCGAACGATTCCTCAAATAACAGCCAGGACGACTCACCCTGCCTTCCAGCCACGCCTCTGCTAAACCCCCACGCAGACGCTACCTGCTCTAGGCCCAGGCCCGTGCTCTACCTCCAGCTGTGGGGGTTTAGGGAGAGGAAGCAGCGGTCCCAGAGAGCAGGGTGGAGCAGGGTCGCTCTGGTGCAGGGGCCTGGGAAGCTGCGGCCCAGCCAGATAAGAGAAGGGGGGAAGGCACGAGATGGCAAAGCAGCCCGGGCCTCGTGCCAGTCCCTCTGGAGAGGAGACGTTGTGCCAGCAGCAGGCAGTCGGTCTCCCCTGGCGGCTAGCGCAGCGGAGCAGCTCTCCCCATCTTCTTCCTGTACCTCCCTGCTCACGAGGCCGGCTGCTTCCATCTGCGCGTAATCGGGGCAGCAGGTGGGAAACGAGACAGGGCAACCCCCTGGGTTCTAGGGAAACCCGGCGGGGGGAGAGGCAGAGCACACGGCAATGCTTCAGCTGCCGGAGGGAGACAGAACGTACCTCCCGATGGAACCGGGGGCAGGCAGAAGCCACAGCTTTGGCTGTCAGATCTGGGCAAACGAGCAAAATGGCACCCATCAGGCTCAAGATCCTTCCCTCTTCCAGCAAGGAGCGCCGCAAGATCTCTGATGACGTGGCAAATCAAGAACCCCCCTCACACGGGGACCTCCGTTCAGGTCCGTCTTAGGGTTAGTGGAACATTCCGGAAGAGCAGCAGCATTATAGGCATTTCTGAGAGCTGACGGCATTCCCCGGAAACCAACTCCAGTATTTCTGTGTTCTCCCCATCTCTCAACCTAAAATTAAGTTTTAAACAACGCAAGGCTCCTCAGCTCTCCCAACAGCTCTTCCTATTCCAACTCCCGATGCAGGAACGAGGTAAAAGCACAGCCGGCAGCTCTGTAAAACCTTGCTGCCGCTCCGCAGGCAGACATTTCTCCACAAGGACACTCTGCCTGGAAACCTTTCTTCCCTCCCAACGAACGCAGCAGCTATTAGCAAAGGAGAAACTATACGCAATAAAGCGAAACAGAGAGGCGTCTACCAACGTACAGGTGTTCAAAAGAACACAAAAATGCAGTGAAGAAGTCCTATAAATGCCAAAGATAGATTCTTTTTTCACTGTCAGGCTGGTAGCTCGGCTTTTTTTTTCCTGGGATCCCTTCAGAGGCAGTCCTTCCAACCCGGAAATTCAAATTCGCCTTTCAGTTTCTTTGCCACACTTTTTAAGGCACCGCAATTCGAACCCAATACCTGCAGCTGGAAGAAACTAGAAGCATTCACTCCTCCGTGCTGTTTGGTTTCAGCATAAAGGAGGTCACGCAGCTGTGCCTCTGGTTGTTCTGACCGTATCTCGCGCTATAAATACCGCAAGGAAAACTGAAAAAATTCAAGTGCTTCAGCACAACGGAGCTAAGCGCCGCTCTGTCTCCACTCCAAGTCTTGCTTTCACCAAATGCTTCCCTCCAGGTTTAAAACCCCACGTTTTGCTTTATTACGTAGGAAGAGGCAAGAAATCACCAGTGTCACCTATCAGCTGGGCCGCAGCCACGCTAGCTCGGACGAGCTGCGCATTATCAGCCAGCCGAGTTTGTTTCAGCCACGCTGAGCCTCTCTGGGTCTGTCCTCAACCACCACAGCACAAGCGTTAGAAAATCCAAGCTCCTACGTTCCTGCAGGCTACGCTCGAGCCTACGCAGCGCAGTCATCTCCCCGTAATTAAGGTTCCTTGATGATGTGCAGCACAGAAGTAACACAACCTTTTACAACTGCTCAAAGGCTGCAGGTCAAGGCTCCGACTCCTTATCACACCGTCTCTGCTCCTTCCCGTTGCTCCTGCCGCAGCAGTTTCTGTAACCTCCTCTCCGTGCGCGGGAGAGCTGCCCTACCACGCCACCAGTTAACTATTCTCAGGTTCCAGAGCCCCAGAAAGCCAGTCGTTTGTTTTGTCACGATCAGCAAACACCACAAAGCTTCCGAGTTATCTCCTGGCGATGGAGCGGCCTATCCAGCGTGCTCCAGAAAGCTGCCTCGTGACGCTACGTGGCTGTCTGGTTCCGCACGCAGGAGAATATTTTTGTGTAACGGGCCTGGCCTTCCCTTCCCCCCTTCGCCCCCCCCCAAGCACACCCTACGACACGGCTGCCCGCCATTCTTCAGCCTTCTGTCGGCGTCACTTGAGGAAATAACAGGCAAAGAGGAAACGTGGAAGGCTGAGCAGATGTCACACCGCAGCCCCGCCATCCTGGTGCGGCGCTCAAGTCCTAAATGAGATTACATTTCTGGCCGTTCGCTACGGGGTGGGAGGTAGACGGAGCTCAGATTTAAAGTCCTGATCCGCTGAGCACGAACGTGGAAGATCAAAGGGTCATTCAGCGCTCAAGCTCGGCTCTCCCTCACTGTCCTTAAACAAAATTCCTCTCCCTCTAAACTGTGTAGTGAAACGCCTGCCTGTCTGCCTCCCGCCCCGTCCCCAAGAAAGGGGGCTGCACTGCACTGCTCGACAGCTTCTGCACTCAAATGTTTGGAGATGAAAAGCTCTAAGGACTAGGAGAAATAAAACTGCCGCTTATTAACGGAGACTAACAGATTATTCACCAGACCAGCCAAGCTATTTCACAGTCTGGTCATGCTCGCAGTGAAAAAACAGTGGGAGTTTTGGGAACACAGCACGAGCCCTGCTAAGAGTAAGGAGACGTTATGAAATGGATCATTTTCACTAAGTCATGGAAAGGCAGGAAGCCTCTCCTAATAGCATGAATCATCACTAAACCAGAAAGGAAGAATACACTTGAAAGGAATCGCTGATGTCCAGCACAGCCAACATCCGAACAGAGCATGGAAATGAGACCGAGGAGGCTAAGGAGAGCGAGGCGGGCGAGCACTGACAAATCGGTACGGAACGGGCACGGCACGCACACCCCCTGAACAGCCCTCCTTTAAACAAACACCGTCAGCAGCGCCGCCTCCTGCAGGGAGAGCTGTAACAAAGCGTCTCGTACCTTCAGCATCCTCTGCCGCTGCTCGCGTTCCTTCCACCCGCTACCCCAGGCATCTCATCGTCTCGCTGCTGTGACCCCGATGCTTGTCCTGCTGGAAAACAGACACAGCAGGGATGACGTTTATTATCTTGGTCGGGATCCTTTTATCACACTCTCGCAGAAGCTAAGGGACAGGATTTCCAACGTGCTCGTACACCGCCGGTAGCGTTGAAGGCACTCAGAGCAACCCCCAGCCCTGTGCCAAGCCGTGCACCCATGCAGGAGCTGGCATTAACACCAGGACTCGCGATCTCTGCTGGCAGATCCCACTTACCTCATCCTAAAAGATGACCTTTTCTCTCCTCCCATTCCCAACCACACAGATTCGGGAATTATCCAACATCAGAGATTTAATTTCCTAGGTGAACATGGGCTGCATTAAATGTAAAAAGTTAACCATGAAGGAACGACAGCTTGCTCAGGAGAATGCGTGTTAAAGATGCGTTAAAGGACAGCAGGAGAAGCTGTATGTTCTCGGGACAGGCAAGCCCGTGGTTCCTTGGCTGGCACAACAAATTGTCAGCAATTAGAGCTCTACTTCACCCATCAGCTACTGTCCGGCAAAGCACAGCCGCTCGGTCACACAGCATTACCTTTATTTCCTGAGACTCAGTTCAATCAGAAAGCGTTAGAGACATGATATAGAAAAAAAGCATTTCCATAAAGGGCTGTACTTGGCACAAGAATATTATTCTCATAGGTACCAGGGAGACCCAAGACAAGCTCCTTAAGAAGCGTTGCTGAACCTTTCGAGACCGTGGCAGCCATGAATTCTGAAGCACGGGTAAAGAAAACTGCGGGGGTAACAACTGGCACAAGGTAATTAGGAAAAAATTCAGACGCTGAAGAAAATAACCTACTTGGCTCACCTCAGGGCGCAGTACGCCAGAAGTTCATATGGGAAGAAACAATTTTTTTGCCATGAATAATTACAAAAGCAGGAGCTTTAAAGGAAGTTGGCAGTTCCAGCTGGCACGGAAACCTTACCCTAGGAACAGCCATTTTGCTGCACTGCACCCCAAACAGGACACGAGCCCCCTGAAATCAGCATCGTTACACACCCCAAGCATTACTTACTTGCCTATATATTTTTTTCTAGCTAGAGGTATAAAGGAGAGTGATCACATCTCACAACAAAAACGTGATAAAAAGCTGCCGATCCCAGCTCGTGATACGCTTCCTCCAGCTACATCCTCCCACTCTCCAACCATTTTGTATCGGCAACTTATACTCAGCTTGGTATTTCTTTAGCTCCTTCAGTTTTAAGGCACGGAGCTAATCTGGTAGCCAGTCTCTTAACAAACTAAGGGAAGGATAAACCTGAGTAAACAGAGGTCTTGCCAAACTGATGGCATGTTTGATACTACAGCAAACCAGAGCACCCTGGGAACGCTGTCACTCCACGTACCAACCTGGCAGTAGCTTCTTGCTCTCCGAAATCTTTTTGCCTAGCTCTGGTTCTTATTTCTACCTAGCTCCCCCTTCTCCTACTGTGATCTTCTCTTGCTCCTTGTTTTCTCAGCCTGAAGCACAACCTCCAAGGATACTCCACCCTTTAGCGTGGGGTGACACTTGGTTCCTGCCACCTGCATCCTATTTGCACTTTGGATCTAAGCACGAGGCACATCCTAAGCGCGTACTCCTCTGCCTCCACTACTGCAGGCAACTGCCTGAGGCCCAGAACGTGGCAATTTGGGACTACTTCTTAATTAGTGGAGCAAGTAAAGCTAAATTCTGTCCCCACTATACACACACATAAGCTGTTGTTAATATCCCCAAAGTTCTTAGCACAACCAAGGCATTTATGTCAGCTAGAAACGGAGCTACAAAGTGTCTGCAGCTGGCTGTCCATGGCACCACAGTCAGTTTTAAGGCAAGAACTGCCTGCAGGATAGTCTCCGAACTGCCAAAAGGGATTAGAGTTTTACCTTTGCCTCCCACACCAGTGGGATTCTTTGTGACAAACAGGTTTTATTTTTACACCTGTGAAAGTTTGTGTCATTGGCCTGAACAATCTGAGCAGAGTTTTCCTTTAAGGAAGCATGTAGTGGACTTGATTGATTAGGAAGAAAGGCATTAACAGCAGTGCCAGGCAGTTGGAGAGCACTGCCTAGACTGGAAGGAATGTTTTAAAGGATCAGATCACAAATCCAAAAGCTGACAAGAGAATCCAAAAAAAAACACCTTATTTTGGCAGGAACAGGACAAGGATGGCATAAAAATATCTGCCCTACCAACAGGCTTTAGTCAGTCCTATTTTGCCAGGGCAAAATGTACTTTTATTGCAATTATTTAATAATTAGATTATGCTATGAGACCCAGGGGAGGGAGGGAGCCAGGAAGCGTGGCTGTACTCTGCTGTAACTAAGTGAAAAACTTCTGTTTTCAGCAAGACTCAGACTGGATCCTTTTTCCATTACAATTAAAAAAAAATGATGTAGGCCAAACTGGCTTGACCTTGCTCCTGCTGCCAGAAAACACAGACACTACTCAGATGTCTGCATGCCAGAGCCCCTGGGGAAAGAGTGAGTACATGGATTCTGTTCAAGAAACTGAAACACTCCTGTACAGAACACAACTAGCAGTAGGTGTGAGACCTTTGGCTCAATGCGTGGTACATGGTTGCATTTCTTCATAAAGGGGTTTCTGGGATTATTTATACTACCAGTCAAGTATCCATTCAAATCTAAACCAGGTTCAGGCTTAAAAAAAAAGAAAGCCACCCATCCCCAAACACACACAGCTTACCAGAAACCTGTTCTCTTCTGTTTTGTTAAAGATCAGGGCACGGGAGAAATAACAAGGGTTAGTCGTCAACTGGTTGCTGAACTGCCTCCAAACACATCCTCCAAACTGGGCTCCTCTTGAAGTACAACAGCTGGTGCATATTTTTATTTGCATGGGAGTAACAAAAATACCATCCAAATCCACAAATAAATCCAACAGCCTAGACTAACATCAGCGCTACTATTGTCTGAATTCAACACATTTGTTGCTGTTGGGTTTGCTTCCGACCGTGTACTAGGGCCCAGTGGAGAGCTGGCCTCTTCAGCTCTGAACAAGCCAAGGCTCAGAAAATACATAAGGCTGCACTCACCGTCAGCCCAGGCCCCCCCGCCTATTTTCTACCCCATTAAATTCTGTCCTTTGCACCTCCGACCATTTGTATACACGTATCAGCATTTAACTTGTTTGCACGTCACCGACTAGACTTTGTTTAATCCAGTCAAGAACCAAATGCAAGCTCCTTGGCTAGTGAGGGAATAATTTAGGCTCCAACCCCTGCTCTAAAGCAGGGCCAACGTAGATCAGGTTGCTCAGGGACCTGTCCAAAAATACAACCAGCAAGCAGCAGCGAGGCCTCAGGTACAGTAAAAGTGCCCTCGTGAGAGACAGTGACCCACTTCAGTATAGACTTTAAGCCACATCAAATTGGGATCAGAAACTCTTCAAGTTTCACATGCTTGGATCCACAGGTTCTCTGACGCTGCTCTACTGCCCTGACCTTCCACGTCTAAAAACCACACGTTGAAAGGTATCAGGCTGGAACCCCAACCAGATGAAAGTCACCTCTAACTCACCTTCAGAAGACGTGAAAGTAAAATGAAGCAGCCGTCCTGGATCTTCGTATCTGTGTAACAATGCTCTGGATAGTTGCAGCACTCAAACATTATCCCAGTCTTTCTGAAACTCTAGCCCCCGGGGCTGGACTGAGATGGTGCCTAAAAGCAAGTAAGATTTGTTGAAATACAGTACGTTAATGAAAACCTGCTATAAAAACACCTGGTGTTTGTCCTACTTGCCTTAAAACATGCTTAAGCAGGTAAAGTAACCCTGTAGGAATGCAGCATAACAAATAATGCACAAGGCAATTAAAGCGATTGCTTTAACATTTACAAAGCACTTAGCAACTGAAAAACCTGAAGTAATTTACAAGCATTTATTCTGTTTCCTAATTCCTACATAAACAAGCCTGCTTTCTATTATCACTACCGTAAGTGATGGCTACATTAAGATCCCTCAGGTAGATCACTCAATGCCATGTCTCCAGAGCAAGTGGAAACCGAGGGAGTAAACTGGATTTTAAATCTAATTTCAACCTGTCGATGCCCATATCTGTTTATGGAGACTTTTGTGTGTGTGTGTTTGTGTAAATTCCCTTTTCATCGCCTATATTTGCTAAGATTCAGCAAGAGATACTTCTGTTTAAATAGAACACTTTAGTTTCAATGAGTTTTGGTGAGGATAAAGGCCTAGACAGACTTCAACAGATTTAGCTAGATTTTTTGGTAGCTAACTCTGCTGACATCAGTAGCCATTTAGAATATACACAGATATATACACACATACGCATATATATACAAGAACCTAGGATTTAAAAAACAAAACTCACTTTTTTGTGTCATTTAACATGAAATTTCAGGACATCAAGCACATGCTAAACTTTCTTCAGATGTGACGCCAAGAAATTCCTCATTCCCTACTTGGAAAATTTGAACACTTAAGAGACTAAGTGCAGCTTTAGAACCTTATTGAGGGGGGTTTACCTCCGGTGGAGATATGTATGGGCAGAGGCTACACTGATTTTGCACGCTGAAGGTATCATTCCTTCTCTTTACAAACCTATTCCCAATTTCACTCGCTCAGAGTGAAGTGGTTTCATGCACTGACATCTAGTGGTGAAGCCAAATGCGGAAGGCACCTGCAGGCACAGGCAGCCCCTCAGGTTTCCCATCTCTTCGCGTTCTCCCCCACAACAGACCTAAAATTTCAGCTCTTGACAAATGCTGGTAACGGAACTCCTTCGATACTAATCACTGGCATGTGGCCAAGGTCTGTACACATCCTCCACATACAAATCCATTAAAAAAAAAATGCAGATTTTTATTTCTACCAGAAACCTCCTAAGTTTGGGCTGGATCTTAAAGCGTGTAGCAACAACATGTTAAATCCCAACAGCCTGAACTACCGGTCAATGCACAAACACAGAAGAGACCTTAAAAGCTCCATCGTGGTCATCGCACGATTTGATCGCTGCCCTTCTAAGAACTTGAGGCAGCTCAGAAAACGTGAGGCCATCTTCCCTCGTCATTACCCCCTGCTCCCCGAACACACTGGACACTCTAGTTACATCAATTCAGTGTTCAAACTGCACACAGGACTTAGTTGGCATTACCATTTCAAATAGGAGGAGCCAATTACACAGTATGGGGAACGGGATTCCAGGCTTCTGGTCAAGCACTGCCACCTCTAGGAAAGTTATTCACCACCAGCCACTGCTGTTTGCTTTGTTTTTCCAATAACATCCTGATGCTGGTGATAAGTCCTGCGAAGCTCTGTTTATGTTAATACGTATTGTTTCAAGAGCTGCAATAACACCTGGAAGTTCCAATTAATACTTTTCTTGTTTTAACAATTAAGTGCTATAGCTCTCATATGATGCATAGTTTTCAAAAGAGGAATCCTTCAGCTAGCCTGGCCAGGTAACTGTTTCAATGTGATATGGTAACGTGTAATTTTTTACATGGTCATCATATTTACTCCTTTCCATCCTGCAGTTGAATTTGGGTACTTGCAAGGTCCAAATATGTTATGTTAAAGCCACCTTTTAAGCTAATGGTAACTTTTCTCACAAAGATAGAGTCTACTTAATGCAAGAAGAGAAAAGACAAAGATACAATCTGTAAGACCTTTAAAAGCTTTTTCATTGCTCCTGACTGCCCCACATTTCCATTAGAGCCCTTCAGCAGTTTGCAACATTAAACACATTCACTCTTGCAAAGTCTCAGCTTTGTCTCATGGAAAATACATGGGAGATAACAACTATAATGTGTTCAAACTAACTCCTCCCTTCTCCACTTATTAAGGAGTAGCACGCTTTTCTTCATTCTCATTCCTACTGCCCTTTGGGGCAATAGTTTTAAATGCAAATTATAATATTAAACTAAACCTTTCAAGCTAGTCGAATACCTGGAGAGCATAATGTTCGTTAGCCTATCACTAGATTTTGGCTTAACCGCAATCTGAGATTCACTTAAATTTCAGTCTGCCTTCACCAATGCTGTTCTTGTAACATTGAATACGTGCATTCCTGCAGCAGCGTTTTCTGCTGCAATCACCTTACCCCAGGAGGTTTGCAAACTGGTTCACTGAAGTGACCAGGCTTACGAACGAGCTGTTCCCCTACCTGGAGTTCTCATGTGCTTCGTGTGCACAATTTTTATGTTGCATATATGCTTATTCGCAGCAAATACGAACGTTCCCACTTCACGTACCACATATACTGCTCCCCATTCTTCTCTGCTTAGGCAGAAGCAGAGAGCTTTCATCTCGACTCCTTCTTCAGGTTTCCCTTTCAACATCTCACAGGAGATCGGCTACACCTAGGAGCAATAACAGCTTGGAGTGAAAGAAATGCCGTGGGATTACTTGCACAACCGAGGACGACGTGCGTTCACAAGGATTATAGGATTAGACCCTGAGAATTTCATGATCTGTAGAGCAGAGGTAACTACAGTTGCAAAGAAATCACGTGTTTGACTAAACACCCTTATTTTTACCCCAGTTCTTGCATTCGTATTGTTGATATATTACGTTCAAGCAACTCCTGCCTTAGCCACAACTGAGGAAACGGCTCGCAGGCGACCCTTGACCAAAAGCAGCCCCCACACAGCGCTTCGAGTGTACAAAAATTAACCCGATGGCAAGAGCCCTCCCGAGCGAGGGGAGGGGAGCCCGAGGCAGCCCGCCCCCGCGGGGCCCGCCCAGGGAAGCGGGGCCGGCCGGGCCGGCGCTGTGAGGAGCCGGGACCGCGGCGAGGCAGCTCCCGGCAGCGGGACAGGCCCCGGGGTCCCCCCCCCCCCGCCCGAACAGCCCCGGGGACTCACCGCCGGCCGCCCCCAAACCGCTCCGGGAAGCCGCCTCTGCCCGGCCCTAAGATGGCCGCCGCGGGAAGGCGCGGTTTGCCCGAACCTAACATGGCTGCCTATGGAAAACAGCCGCTCCGCTCCCCGGGGAAGCCCGCCGGCTTCATGCCCGCACTCAACATGGCCGCCGCCGCAGCGCCCGAAACTAAGATGGCCGCCGGCGGCTTCGCCCTCAGCGGCGCCGCCGGGACGCCTGCCCGAATCTAAGATGGCGGCGCCCGCTGGCGTGAGGCTGGCTCGGGGTCACGTGACGGGGGGGTGTGGACCGTGTCCCGGCGGAAGCGTGAGGGACCGAGCAGGGAACAGGGACTGGCGGCGGGAGCGGGCTGGCGCCGCCGGAGCAGCCGTGCCGGAGGACGGGAGACGCGGCTGTCACCACGGAGCCCGCCGGCGCTAACACGGCGGCGAACGCCGCTTCACGGCCTGGGGGCGCCGGGGACCAAGCAACCTCGCTGCCCCCGCCCCCACCGAGGATGCCGCGCAGGAAGGTGAGCGCGGCCGGGGGACCGGGGAGGCGACCGGCGGTGAAGCGGCCGGCCCGGGCTGCGGGGACCCCCAGCTCCTTGCCCCCTTTCAGCTGCTTCTCACGGGCACAAAACCGGGGGGAAAATAGCGGCCTTCACCCCCCAGCGCCCGGCCCCCTCGCTCCCTGAATGGCTGCCGCAGGGGCCCGCCGGGCGCTGATTGGTCGCTGTGCCCGTCACTCATCGCCCCCAACGGTTACCGATTCCTTCCCCCCCGCCTGTAGCGCGGTCCGCCTCCTGGCTTTTCCCATTGGGCAGGCAGTTGGAGAGGTGGCCGCGTATTGGTTGGGCTGTCTTGCCGGGCTGGCCGCTGATTGGTCTTCACGGCTGCCCGTCTACGCCCCCAACGGTCACCTCCCCGCGCGTGCCTTGTTCCTCCCTTCCCCCATCCCACTCCGCCCCCCCGGGGTGGATGTTTGTGGCAGCGACGCTCGAACTGATTGGCTGGCGGCCACCGTCAGTCATGCCCATCCGCCCCGCCCCTTCCCTCTCTGAATTCCAATTGGCGAACTCTCCCCTCGGCTCCCTCCCGCGCGCGTTCTGATTGGCTGGGGCCGGCGAGGCTCCGCTGGGCGCAAAACAAAGCGGCGCGGGGGCCGCGCTCGCGCCACGGCTGGGCTGAGGGGAGGCTGCGGCCCTGACGGAGCCCTGAGGCGAGGCGGGCGCTGCCGTGTGCGCGGCCCGCCTCGTGTGGCGCCGCCTCGCCCGTCCCCTGCTGCCTTCCCCAGGGAGCCCGGGCTCTGTTTATTCCAGCACCTGCTGCTCTTGGGTTTCCTCCTCTGCTGCTTTGGGGAGCAGCTGGTGTGGGAGCGCTGCTGGCTTGGCAGCGCGAACCAGGACCAGCCAGCTCACGCCATGTCCTGTCCGCCCTTCAAATTTCATTTAGCTTTTACTTCAGATAAAGTCGTGTGCTGCTGTGGGCGTTCTCAGTTCATCTGTTTTCAGAAACCTGCTACTATATCGGGCATTGGCTGTCACTGCGTATGTTACACAAAAATACTGCCTCTGGAGGAAAACGCTTGGCATTTTTTAGTTTGAAGACATCATAAAATCCTGGAATCATTAAGGTTGGAAAAGACCTCCAAGATCATCTGGTCCAACCATCCCGCTACCACCAATGTCACCCACTAAACCATGTCCCTAAGCGCCACGTCCAGCCTTTCCTTAAACACCCCCAGGGCCGGTGACTTTGCCTATTTAGCATCAAGCATCTTCTGTGTGTCTTTATAGTATAAATACAGTATACAAATTTCAGTGCGTTTGTGCTAATGTCTGGGTCTGTGGTGTTGTAGAGGAATGCAGGCAGTAGCTCAGACGGGACAGAAGACTCCGATTTCTCCACCGATCCCGAGCACACAGACAGCTCTGAAAGCGATGGCACATCGCGGCGGTCTGCCCGTGTAACCCGCTCCTCGGCCAGGCTCAGTCAGAGCTCTCAAGGTGAATGATTTGTTTCCTTAAACACATAAGTGGCAGGAGGCTTGGTGTATTCCACGTTCCTGGCCTTTACAGCTTAAACACTTGGATTTTATACCCAAATGAAAAAATCTAACTTTTTTTTTTCATTGGGTTTTAATATCCTGTGGTAAAAAGCAGTCTTTATAAGCGCCTGCTGGTGAAATGATGTAGCACTTCCACTGGTGGTAGAAATCAAAACCTGTGTATCCTCTGTTCAAAAAGTAAAGCTGTCTACTTAAAGGAGGTGGGAATCAAACCCCTTCGTTCTGCTGCCAGCTTTGTCTGATTTTTCTGAGAACTGTAAAGATTTACTTTCCATCTAATTAGTCAGATTGTTACCATAGACAAGCTAGATGGATTTGTGCTTAAGGATAAGTGTTAGTTTTATATGTTTTGTTTTGTTTGGGGGGTTGTCTGTACAGCAAGGGAGATGTATTCTCGTGACTTGCTGATGCCACTTTGCAATAAGCTGTAATTAATGTATTGATAGTTATTTTGTATGCTTCTACTTTGGCATCCAGAGTGTAAGAGGAAGCATTGAACGTGTCCATCTCCTCAATTTTAGTTTTAGTGGAGCCGTTCCCTGTCTGTTAATTAATAAGCTGCCATATGGAGGCATAAGGAGAGGAAATGACAGTAGATAAGTTTGTTCTGTTGCTTTGTGTATACACTTTGTCAAATAATGTGTTTTGTGACAGATTTTCTTGCAGGTAACAAATAGATGTGCGCGGTCATCTGGTGGTTAGGCTTTAAAAACAAGAGGAAAGGTGTTTTAGCATATGGGATGCTTGTGGTATTGCTGTGGTATAAAAGCAATATTTTCATTCAAAATAATCAGTTTTATAGTCTGAGCAGTATAGGTTTACAGAACCATAAATGGGGTCCCAAATATAGCTCCACACCGAAAGCAGCTTTGATGTTCTCAAGGGTTGTTTAAATGCTGATAGTTCTTATCTAAGCTAACTGTTATTAGCTTTGCAAATGGGAGTCATTTTGTAATTACTAGTTAATTAAATAATTGCATCCAGAGAAAGTGGATCTAATTCCAGATTCCTCAGTGTTTGTACAAGTGTCTGAAGTTGTAAGCTCAGAAGAACAGAGCCAAGAGAGACCTATCTTTTTGCTAACATCCAGTAGTAGGACACAAGTCTGTGTTGATACCCAGCTGTCAGATGTTAGTATTACAGACCTCAGAGCACGTGTGAGGCAATTCACTGAATTACAGTGGTTATTATAGATGTAATTATGGTATTTCCATGAAATTAGATTCCAGCCCGGTTCGTAATCCACCGTCATTTGGAGCAGAAGAGCCTGTCTATTCTACGAGGAGGGTAACTCGCAGCCAACAGCAGCCCACTCCTGTGACTCCAAAGAAATACCCGCTCCGGCAGACTCGTTCATCTGGATCAGAAACTGAGCAAGTGGTTGACTTCTCTGATAGAGGTACGTAGGGTGCAGTGAGGTGTCGAGAGTTTGCAAAATGCTGTTGGAAGGAGTATGTGACTCCGTTTTCTGTGGGCACAGTATAATATCCTGAGGATAGAGGCTTTGAGACAGTTATCCAGAGTTGTTTCACGTATTTTTTTGAAAGCTTTCTTTCAGACCAATTTGTAACATCTTGATCTTTATTCAGACACTAAAAATGCAGCGGATCACGATGAGTCTCCACCTCGTACCCCCACCGGGAACGCCCCTTCCTCAGAGTCTGATATTGATATCTCCAGTCCAAATGTATCCCATGATGAGAGCATTGCCAAGGACATGTCCATGAAGGATTCTGGAAGTGACCTGTCTCACCGCCCTAAGCGCCGCCGCTTCCATGAAAGCTACAATTTCAACATGAAATGTCCCACTCCTGGTTGTAACTCTTTAGGTAATTTCAGCTCCAGGATTAATTTGTTGATTTTTGCTTTCCTGCGGTGATATTCAAAGTCAGTTGAGTTACACAACTTAACAATATGTACTTACTTAGGATCAGCAACATTACTGAGAAGTGGGTATAGAGAAGGGATGTGGAGCATATCAGCAGGTGTATTCTTCTGGAGGTGTTGTCTCGATGGGAATGTTTGGGAGATGATGGGATAAAGAGCAAGTTGGGAGTGTGAGCACAGGTGTGGGGGGAAAATGCAGAGTTTTGCAGGCAGGGTTCTGGTCTCTGACAAAAGCAGGTTTTCATAAATGAATGCAGTCGTTTAATATATCTGGGTGCTTGCATGAAATGCAGTTAGTGTGAAAAGGATTTTCTTTCTTTGTTCTTAAAGCTTGTGCAGTGAACCATGAAATGCTTTCCTCCTACCACACTGGTAATAAACTGAATATCTCCCCGAGAAGCTTGTATGCATTATCTGACCATCTGTGATACTTTTTAAACCTCTTTATGATCATATGTTAAAAGCTTTTATTTCTGATTCTTTGCAGGCCACCTAACTGGAAAACACGAGCGACACTTCTCCATATCAGGATGCCCACTGTATCATAATCTCTCAGCAGATGAGTGCAAGGTAACTGAGTCTTCTGTTTTATCTTCCTTATGCTTTTATGGAACAAAATGCCAAGACTTGTCATTTGTGAACAGAAAACAGTATTAGTGTGTTCCAGCTGATGTCTTTAGCTGTAAGACAGCAGTGTTTGTGTGTCAAATCACCTGTGAACTGCAGTTCAGAAAATTCACATAAACAGAGAAATGGTAAAGGTGAAAGCTTTGATAGTAGTTTGCTGCAGTATTGACAGATGAGTTTTGACTTCCAGGTGCGAGCACAGAGCCGAGATAAACAGATTGAGGAGAGAATGCTGGCCCATCGGCAGGATGACAACAACAGGCACGCCACCAGACACCAGGTAAGGCTGCTCAGTTAAAAGTGGAAAAACCTCAGCTGGTGGTTTCCAGTGACAAAGGCTTTAACTTGATCTCCCTTCTTCACGTGTCGGATAAGCTTTTGTGCTGAGTCCTGACACTCCCATTTGCCATCTCCAATTTGTTTCAGCGAGGGAAATTTATTTTATCCCTTCAATGAGAGACTGGAACAGCCAGTGAGAGCAGAGAAACGGCGTTGGCCAGTAATATTACAAAGGAGGCTGGAAATGTTCTCAGGATGATCTTTTCTGTGTGCTTTGATGTGTATGACAAGAGAATTTCTGCAGAACTGTAAACTACCATTTTCCTCTGACTAAATCAAAGAGGATATAACCAAAGGGAATTACACTTCTCAGTTCACGAGACTTGAGCTTGAGTCAGGATGATTTCATGAGTCAGCTTGGAGCTTTCCACATGATTAAGCCACGCATAAGGAATGCACCCTGTCTTGTGGGACTGAGGTGCGTTGACAAATGCAGGCCACAGAAGGAGGAAAAATTTACTGTTTTACATACTTGTGTTGTACTTGAAGTGCTTTCTCACGTGTGCAGGTTTGGTTCAGAGACAGCAAACATGGTAAAATAGAAGCCAGGGCAGAGGTTCTTTAGGGTGAGAAGGTGCAGGAAAATGTTTGAAGTGGATGAAGCCTAAAGAAGCTTTCAACTTCTTTTGTATTGTTTTGTTTCAGGCACCAACCGAGAGACAGCTTCGGTACAAAGAGAAAGTAGCTGAGCTCAGGAAGAAGAGGAACTCAGGATTAAGCAAGGAGCAAAAAGAAAAATACATGGTAAAAGCAGCGATTCTTTGATTCTTTGATTCCTTCCTGCCTGGAATGAGACCACTAAGTGGGAGTTTGGCTTTTGCAGTCATCCTGCAGCATTCTCAGCTAATAAAGCTGCAAGATTCAACAGCTTGGTTGCAGTATGGCGGCAAAAACTCCAGTTGTTTTATTGTTCTAGGAGCACAGACAAACCTACGGCAATACTAGGGAACCTCTACTTGAAAACCTGACTAGTGAATATGACCTTGAGCTTTTCCGAAGAGCACAAGCACGGGCATCTGAGGACCTGGTGAGACTTCTAAATCATAATAAGTCTCATAGCAAATGTACTTGTTCAGAAACGTGAATGTTTTCTGGGTTTTGTGGTACTTGTGCAGGTAGGTGCTTTTCTTACAAGAACTTCTACAGCCCAGCCAAGTCAGCAAAGTTGGGCTAGGGATAACGCTGAAGTGCCAGTCATTCAGAGGGTTTGCTGAAAGAACAGCTGGAGCTGAAAATCTTCAGACATGAATGCTACAGTGCCTTGCAAGAGCAGTAATTAGTAACAGTCCTATGTAACAGGTGTTTCTTTTCAGTGAGAGAGCAGATAGCTTCACCTGCTGAAACAATACCTAAGGAGTGATTAAAAACAAAAGACAAAAGCCATATTGATAAGAGCCAATGGCTTTGAAATGGAGTTCAAATACTTCTATTGTTTCTGTAGGTGCTTTTCAAAGCTACCTTCCATCTCCAGAAGTGAACTAAAACATATTTTAATTTTAATCACCAGTAATGGTGACAACTGCATCTGGGATATCTTAAGGCAGGGCATTAGGCTGTATCCCTCTCCCTGCAGATGAGGGAAGAAGTATGAAGCTGCATGTAGGTTACATTGCTTTGGTAACAGAAAGAGTAGGATCCTAGTGTTAGCATGGTGCTAAGTTCTGATTAAAGATGTTTTCTGATGAAGGGAAGGCTCGGTAAGTACTGCCCATGGACAGGGCTCAGACGGAATTTACTTGAATTTAGAAGACTTGAAATGAAGGATCTCCCCAAGGGAAATAAACAGGGCTCCTTCCTCTCAACATCCATTAAAATCTTTTTTTAATAGCCATCCATTGATTTCATTCATAGGAGAAGTTGCGGCTCCAGGGCCAGATCACAGAAGGCAGCAATATGATTAAAACAATTGCTTTTGGCCGTTACGAACTGGATACGTGGTATCATTCTCCCTACCCAGAGGAGTACGCTCGCCTGGGACGTCTCTACATGTGTGAATTCTGTCTCAAATACATGAAGAGCCAGACAATACTGCGCAGACACATGGTAAGGGTTGGGGTAGGTGTGATTCCTGAGGTTTAAATCAGCTGTGGGCATGTAGGTGTTTTTAAACGTGATTACTGTTGTTAGTTCAGTTCTTCACTTTAGGAGGTGAGAAGATTGTGTCATTTAGAAGGAAAGGCTGCTTTTTCTAGGTGCAGGCTTGATTTCTGTCCCATTTAGGGGATTACAGAGGAACAGAAAAGGGACCTGGAATTAATTCTTTTTATCATAGCTAAAAAGTCTGTGTGTTTCCTGGTATATCCAGTAGCTGTTGTAACCTGTTCTGCCCTTAAAACAGTAGTGTCACCTTAATTTTGTTTACTTGTCGTAGGCAAAATGTGTTTGGAAGCATCCACCGGGTGATGAAATCTACCGCAAAGGCTCCATTTCAGTTTTTGAAGTTGATGGGAAAAAGAACAAGGTAACTAATTGCGATAATAAGCCATTCTTGAATGTGGAGTCTATCTTTCAAACGTGCCGAGTACTGCTTTTTCTGTAGAGAAACAGGATGCAAATGGCCCTTTCTCTCTAATGGAAGAAAGGCTACTACAGTCTGATCTGTCCATTTTTGCAATTCTGGCAGTCGTTTTGTCTGCATTCTCTTTGTGGTTATTCCTCAGAGCTGTTGTGCACCAGCAATTCCATCTGTTGTCCGTGTTGTGCTGGATCAGTAGCTTTTGGAGATTTGTGTCAAGATCCCTTTCTGCAAATGAATGGGGAGATTCTGCACATGGCCTCAGTAGATTGCCACTGCCCATCTCTTACTTAGCTGTGGATATTCACTCAAACTTGTGTTACGGTGGGAAGTAGCGTGGTGTTACTGGGGGTGACCTCCTTAACTCTCAGTTGAAAGGTAGAACATGCACTGAACCAGTGGTTGCAGGTTCTAGGTAGTAGCCTTGTGCTCGTGCCCTGTTTCTAGTTGTGTCCAGTCTTGTAAGGCTTCAGAAGGAAGAAAAAAAAAAAAGCTAACTTTTGCATTGCTGGAAGGTGGGAGGAGTCTTTTGTATTTACCACAGATGACCTTGAAGGCTGGAATAAATACAATACAGTACAAGCAGGCAGAGATGCAACCTTTGCTCCCCTTCACCGAGGATGTGATGTTTTGAACATTCAGAGATTAATATCACAAACAAATTCCCACCCTTAGGAAGCTAGGCTTACCAAGTTTCATCATAAATGGAATTGTTTCCCAGCTCAGCTGCGCTGTTAGACTGTTATTTCTCAGATGATTCAGAACTTTCTTCTCATTTCCCTTGTACGTCTGTTTTTCTCCATGCTTGGCACATTCCACCATAATAAACAGGTGTATCCTACTCTCCTTTTGCTTCTAGATCTACTGTCAAAACCTGTGTCTGCTGGCAAAACTTTTCTTGGACCATAAAACACTGTATTATGATGTTGAACCCTTCCTGTTCTATGTCATGACAGAAGCTGACAACACTGGCTGTCACCTGATAGGATATTTCTCCAAGGTTAGTTTGGAAAAAACCTTTATGTGTACTTATTATCCTAGATCACTAGGATGAGGTTTAGGACACAGATTATCAGTACTGCATCTCTTCTCCAAGTCTTTGCAGTCTCAGGATTTGTTGCTTCCAGGAGGAGATAAAGTTTCAAACCTGCTCCGTGTGAGTTTATACTGTTCACTGCAGGGACTGAAGGTGCTTTGCTGTAGCATCTTTTGGCATTACTAGCAAAAAACAAATCAGCTCAGATAAACTTGTCACCTGTAAGCATAGTGGTGTCTTAAATGTAGGCAAAAGTAGTGTTTAAACAAAATCTAAAAAGATGTAGAGGAAAAATACATCCAAAAAAAGTATTAGTCGCCATGTTTTTTTCTTATAAAGTACTTGGAGGAATAAAAACTCTTAGATGGAGAAGCTGAGAAGTTCAAGTAACTTAAACAGATCCCCCAAGAAAGTCACTGGCTGAGCTTAGAGTGTACCAGGCAATTTTCTGAACTGTATTCTGTGCCCTGTTTGCTCAGTCACGTTGCCTGCCTAAAAGAATAGGCAATCTCTTTGTTTAATCCCAAGTGAGAGCGTTAATAACTGAGAGTGTTACTGGCTCCTTCTCAGGTACAGCTCCGTGCCCCGCCATCCCAAGCTTAAAATTTTGCACTACACACCCAGTGGCTAATAAAGTAAGACGCTAAGCTAGGCTGGTAGCTGAAGGATAACCACGTTACTTGTCGTTAGGCAGGTTTTTTCTGCCGTTGATCCTTTCACCTCTATTGTGTCAGTTGCACAGGCTCGTTCCTTCTGTCGGGATTCTGATATACCCAGTTGTGGGTGCAGATCTAGATCTGTTAATCTATTCTCTGTGTTCTTGGTTTTAGGAGAAGAATTCTTTTCTCAACTACAATGTTTCCTGTATCCTGACAATGCCTCAGTACATGAGGCAAGGTTATGGCAAAATGCTCATTGACTTCAGTAAGTATAAAGAGAGAAATTCTGGAAACATTCTGTCCACTATGACCGTTTCACCAAAAAATCTAATGTGTCTGGTGACTTTTGAGCAGTTGTCATTATACCCGATTTCTGCTTGTGCTGAGGAGGGTAACAGTCAGGATAAAGTAGTTTAGGAAGGACAAATAACTTCTCTTTCCTTTACAGGTTATTTGCTTTCTAAAGTAGAAGAAAAAGTTGGCTCTCCAGAACGTCCTCTGTCTGATTTGGGTCTCATCAGCTACCGTAGTTACTGGAAGGAAGTTCTGCTTCGTTACCTGCATAATTTCCAAGGAAAAGAGATCTCTATAAAAGGTATGTTTTCAACCTAAATAAACTTGTTGTGAGTCGGTCCGGGAGCATACCAGGGCATTCTGTTCACTCATTTTCCTCAAATGTGGGGTAGGTCGTGCATTGTTACAGGTGTTTGGGTGGCAGCACAGCCAGTGGAATGTTCCTGTATTTGGGGATGGCTCCTTTCCAGTCCTGCCGCCATTAACAATAAGCCAGCTTGCAGAGTTTTGAAACTGTGTACTGGCTTCTTCTTTTAAAAACATTTTTGGAAAAGGTTCAGTAAAGAACTTCATACAGGTCTAGAATAGAATATTAATTTTAAAAAGAAAAGTGGCTACACCGAGTGGCTTTCAAACATTTTAGATAAAAGCTAAGATTATTTAAACTTCTTTTAATAGCATGTTTATATTCAAAACAGTCCCTAGGAGTATGCAGTATTTCATAGCAATATCAAGGTTGTTCTGAAAAAGCTGCTATGCTTTCTTAGAGAGGGTTGCACCATACTAACTTGGATCCTAAAAGCAGTATCACTAAATCATTATGACACTCTGTTTCAACTAATTATTCCCCAGCGCTTCATCTAGGTTGGCTTTACAGTTTTTGGGTGAGCTGGGCTGTTTCTCTACAGCTCTGCATGGCTTGTATCCATAACTTGTGTTTTCTCAAGCTATTTGTAATCGATCAGTCCTCTAGAGCGAAATGACCACAGACAAGCTGTCAAGCAGATAACCAGGATGGTCAAAGGGTGCAAGTCAGGCAGCAGCAATAACGCTGCATGTTAACCCTCCTTAGTATCTGCAAGGCATTTTGTGTGCATCACCTCAAAAGGCATTGCCTAAGACTCGTAGTTGAAAACTATCTATTATAGGGTATTGCAGTGGAGTCTGTTTCTATTCTAACATCCTCTGATACTGGTTTGCAGAAATCAGCCAGGAGACCGCTGTAAACCCTGTCGACATTGTTAGTACGTTGCAGGCACTTCAGATGCTGAAGTACTGGAAGGGAAAACACCTGGTCCTAAAAAGACAGGTAAGATTTCTGATGGCTCTTTCTGTGCTTGTTTCTTTACATTTAGCTGTTACATTCACATGAAGTGGACTCAGCATTTTGTTTGTTTTGTGCTGGGTTTCCCAGCCTTTTGATTCTAGTGGGGGAGCACCGTAATTTTGAAATGCAGTAACTAATAAAACAAAGCATGGGTACGGAGCATTATTCTTTAGTAGTGTAGAAACACGCTGCATCAACTGTACTTTTTTTTTCTGTATGGAATAACGTTACTCATTGGAAGCAGCTTTTAGGGGAGCAATGGATCAACATTCCCATCATGCTCCTCATCATGCCAACCCTTTATTGGGCAAAAGTATGAGACAGCAGTTAGCTGAATTCATGGAATCCTGAATGTGTCATGTTTGTATCCTCATTAGAAATGAGACAAGTGGTTTATACATCCCGGAACATACAACAGTTTCTCTCATTCCTTTCCCCTTCCCTGAGACTTTACTTTGTAGCTACAAGTACTTTTATCAGTGTGGTTGGAAGTGCTTCTAGAACACTGTGGAAGGGTTGTTATTTTTGTCATGCTCAGCAGTCAGTGAGTGGGCTAGTCATCTTCAGATTTCTGGACTTTGATGTTTGGTGCTGTACCGTAGATAATTCTCCATCATGGACTGTTTTTAACCCGCCCTTTCATGCTCTCTTCCCTAGGATCTGATTGATGAATGGATAGCCAAAGAGGCAAAAAGATCCAACAGCAATAAGATAATGGATCCCAGCTGTTTGAAATGGACCCCTCCTAAGGGAACTTAACTGTCTGTCACTCCTGAAGCCAGTGAACCCCAGCAGTAGGAAATACCCTAGGGATCTCTGTTGTATCTGTTGCTGTTGTGATTGGCTGGTACAGTACCCTCCCGAAAGATCAGTTCCCCTTGGTACTGTTCTGGCCCAGATCTTTTGTGCACACCACAGACGCTAGTTCTGAGGAACTTTATGTTTCGGCCTCAATGAGGTTGCAAGGATTGGATCTGTATAGGACCCAAACAAAGCTCCTAGCAGCACTGGCCCAAGGAGTTCTGATATCTGGTACTGTACCTGTCCAGTCACTGGTCTTACCCTCACGTTCTTATTCCAATGAGGTTGTGTTGTGTCCTGTAATCTGGTTGTTTCTTCCTTCAGGTTCCTTGCTTTGTAAGTAACGGAGATAACTTCTGTGGCTTTTGAACAAGGTCTAATAGTGCTTGTTTGGGGGAAGTCTGGTTTTCTAACGAGCTGCAATTACACTGACTTCAGCATTTTAACTAGTCCTGCCTGATGGACTGTTCCATTCCGTATATCAGATAGTTTTAGTAAGGTAACACGTCACCTCTTTCAGCAGTGTTTTCCGTATAATATAGCAGGTCTTCACATAGTTAATATTGTGCAGTCAGAAGCTTACATATCTTGTAACTGAGTGGTGTGATTGTTAGTGTTAACCCCAGAGGAGTCAAGGCTAAGTGTCTGAGAACATCACAGTCACATGCTTCATGGAGTTGCTCTTGGTACAGGCTCCTGGAGCTATCACAGTACCACATCCGTTGGAGAGACCTCTTTCATTACACGTTGCTGCTTTCCTGGTTTCTCTCTTCGAGTTGGTGGGTTCCTTTACACAGAAATAGCCCCTTTCAGTATATTTCACTGGAGATACTTTTTCCCAGAATGGTCTTCCTTGAATCATATGTCTCTTCCTACTGGAGAGGATTTTTTCCTCTAGACTGAAGAAATAAAATCTTAACTATAGATAGATATTTGATAGCCTTGTCCAAACAGCCACAGAAACTCTGAAATACAAATATTGTCAGTTGTTGGATTGCCTACAGCGTACGTTCTGTGCATCAGTGGCAGCTCCAGTTAGCTACGTGGATGGTTTGCTTCTCTGACAGTGCATCCTTGTTTGTCTTTGTAAAACAAAAAAGCTTTTACTTCCTCTGTCCCATCAGCACCGCTGGAAGAAACTATCAAACAATGGCTTTCAAGTATAACCACTGTCCTTGTGCCACAAGTTTGCTATATGGCTCCAATGGGATTAAAAGTGGGGGGACACAGTCTTGGAGTAGATGATGGCAGCATCACGTAGTGCCAATTTCCTTTAAACTTCCAGTGCTTTCTCATTAAATGGTGACTGAAGTGAAGCACTTGCAATGTACCCGTAGGTAGGAGCCGTTTCCTGTTAACCACTGACCCATCCTTATGTGGAAAAGTTCTCTATTGCCCTTCTGATGGTTGTCTGCCTTTCTCTGCCTCCCTTAAAAAACAAAAAGAAGGAAAAAAAAAAGAAGAAAAAGGAAAAGGAAAAAAAAAAAGATCATCAGTACATGATGTATACTTTGTGGGCATTACTGAATTTTGCTGTTTCATGCCCTTTGCTCTTGTATTGTAACTAACTCCAGATACTCATGAAACTATCCAACAAAGTAGATCTCTTGTGGAGTAGGGAAGAAGGCCATTCTTGTGCAGAAGCTAAACCCTGTTCCCATGATGTGGTAGAATGTGCTATTCTTGTATCTACTTCTCAATAAAGCATGTTCTCTGCTCATGTTTGTGCCTTTTCATTTTTATTTTATCCGATACGCTCTTCCGCATCTTCATTTAAGTGAAGCTGGTGCTTTCTGTTGCAAGGGACTAATTTTGAACCTGTCTTTGCGCCTGGTGTATTAAGGATTGTGACTGTAGCAGCCTCTGAGTTGGATGTTTTAGAGGTAGCCTGTATTGTATATTCACTTGAGAGCTGATTGTGCCCAGGAGGCTACCATGAGGTTGTTTCCGGATGCTGGCAGCTTAAGTATGTCATCCAAAACCAGGATAGCACATGTCAACCTGAAGTTCTTGTAAGAAGGAAGGATTTTTCCTGGAAGTGATAGCCCTAGATTTTTAGCCTTTTCTTCTCCGCTTCCATGACCGTATCTCCTTGCTTCTTGTACTATGCCAGGACATTGGGCAGCGAAGTCTTTGATGTTTAATGAACAGCATCTGAAGTTCAATGCATTGCTCAAGCATTTTGAGTCTTTGATACAATTTTTGACTCCAGACAGTCTGCTTCTCTACATAACTCAATGGAAGGAGGAGCAGAAAAAGTTCTTTGGACTCTGGGTAAGCTGCAGAGAGGCTCGGGTGCTGTTAAGAGTGAGTCTGATATGATGGTGAACGTAGCTTGGGACTCCACGTTCTTAGCTTGTGAACAAACGAATTGAGATGGTAGCCTTGTTCTGTTTGAGATGGATGAAGAATAGATAATCAAACCCCCACACATTTCCCTGAGCAATGGTGTTTGTTAGCTCACATCAAGGCTCTTCCTATTTGTCTTAATTTAAAGACCATTTCCTTAATTTAAGATCATTAAAGAAATATCATTTGGGAGCATTGCTTTTACTTGAGCACAGCTTTGCACAATGCCAGTTGCCCTTTTTATTTTTGCAAGTGCACAGGGATACAGCGTGTTTTTTTTTGTAGATCTCTGGGCAGAGAGACAAGAGGATAAGTGCTTTATTCGCCACGCTGCTCTGCTGTGTGACAGCCAGCCCCTCTACGCTTTTGTTTCCCTTATTCTGTCTGGTCTGTTTATGTTGCGAGTTCTCTGGGGCAGTGACTCTCCCTGTACGTGTACAATTCTTAACACGATGGGGTCTCGTGCTTGACTGAGACCTCTGGATCCTTTGGTAATGCAAACACTCATTAAGTAGTGAGTCATACAGATAGCCATAAACATCTCCGGGTAACCAGAGGATGAGGCATGCAACTGCTCACAGTTTCACCCACAGTTTATTCATAGCAGTTGCAAACTTGCAGATGTTATATACCGTCATGGCAGCGTGAAGCCCACCTAAAAACGTTGATGATACCAAAAAGCAGCCAGCGCCCTCAGAAAATGTTCCAGATGATGCGTTCTTGTTCCATTTTTTTCATTTTTAAAAAGTAACGCTTACATTCAGCCTTGACCTAACCCAGAAATAGCTGATGTATGTAATTTTAGCACGCTAATAACCTCACAGAGTGCTTTGATGTGATGGACCCAAAGAAACTCGAGCGTAAACGCAAATTCAGTGCAAGACTGAAATAGAAGTTGAGAGCCAAACTATTTCATTTCTATATCCCAGAAACAAGAACTGCCTGCGAATTGAAAGGCATGTAAATCAAGTACGATTTTGAAAGCCAGTAAAGGTGAACAGTTGAAGCAGGTGCGACTTAACAGGCTTTTTTTTTTTTTTTTGAAAACCTTGGGTTATGTGCCCAAAATCAGAGAGGTACCCTCCCAAAGAATTAGAGACATGTCTTCCAATGCTCAGTCCTGATGCTTTGCATCAAACTCATCATTTTTTCCGTAGGCCAGCAATGTAGTGTCTTTTTTGGTTGTAATCTAATGCACTTCTTGGTATCCGAGGGGAATATATATTGTGCAAAAAATTGTAGGTCAGCAGAGCCAAAGCTGAAAAAATCTTTATGGTGTCCATTTCTCTGCTGTCAGTAAATGAGAAATAGCCCTCTGAAAGCTTTATGGGTGCGGTAGTAGCCAGTCTATGTACTTATATAACAGGATTGTTTCCTGTTGAGTTTGTTTCCCAGAGAACTTTCCATGACTTCTGCCCCTTTGCATCAACGCCAGCAATCCTGCAGCCACTTTACTGGCGGTCCCTGTAGCATGCAGCTTTTTCCCTGTTTGTTTTGCTGTTCCTGGCTTTCCTGGTATAGTTAACAGCTTCACTTTCTATTTTAGTCTCCAAGTTAAAGGTACAGGTGTGATAGCACAAGCTGCAGGCGGCTATCACCCAAGCATATGCTTTCCAGCTGATTTCACCCACGCTGCTCTGCTTTAGATCACGCACTGCTGTTCCAGGCTTAAAGCTTCACTACACACAATTACTGCATTTCAGGCTGGGCCTGGACAAACAGCATAGACGTATCATCTGCTCTTTAGCTGAACTTGTAATTAGTTCAGCTTTAGGAAATGGAGGTGAAGAGAAGTTTATTGATCTAGTTAATGCACAATTTGTGTATTTAAGTTTCCCCCCAAACTACTCCAAGTTTCTCCGTGGAGTTGAAGATTTCATAGCAAGAGGAATTCTTAGCTCTTGTGCCAACTGTTATTGGAGGAACTGCTAGTCTGGGTCAAATCTAGATCAGACCAACTGAAGCATGTATCTGACAAAGATCAAAATAAGGTGCTTTCACAGGCTTGCATAAAACTTCCACAGCAGTAATCCTCTTCTCATTTCTGTTTCCCATTCCTCTCTGCTTTAGGCTGATTTAAGACTTAAAAAGGCTAATCACTGCCTCAACAGTATATATCATCATTAATGTTTCCATATCCCTTTTTAAAGAAGTATATCCTTATAAATTATGGATCTTTTTTCGGGTGATCAATTATGGTCTACCCTTTCTGAAGCCATCTGGGGCTCTCTGCCTCTCAGTGTGCATCAGAGCAGTCTCAGGGCTGCTTTAAAACTGTACATTATTCCAAAACTTCTCTCAGCCTTGGGAAACAGAATAGTTACGACACACAGAGCTTAAGTGTCCCTCCGCCCTCGTCCTTGAATACAGTCTCTGGAAGGACAATGGATATAAAGGCTTTAGAGGTGGTGACCCTAACAAAGAGCAAGCCCTGCGCTGGGCTTTCTCAGGAGCAGTCACATTCACTTTTGACTGCTACTCTAGCCTAGTGTGAGTGAAGGCGGGATTTTCTCAGAATCTGCCACTAGGAAATATGCTTTTCACCGTGGACATAGATAAATTAAGTTTTCTTCTGAAATTCTTCAAAGGACAAGGAAAGTAAAGCTGTTCCAGCCTGGAAGCTGTCCAAGTTGAACTGCCCAGGGCAAGGCAAGTTTTTGCAGTTAAAACCCCCAGAATGAGAATTCAGAATGGCTGTACAACAGACTATTAACTACTGCCTTACATGAGAAACTTAAATTTACTCATCTCACTCTCCGTGCTTCAGAGATCCGGTTGTTGTTAACGCGCAGTCTAGCCAGGCTGTACTCCATTCATGCTTCCCCTTAGTCCTTGGGGGCTTGCTGTTGCACGAACTCTCATTTTGACGTGTGGAAAGCAGACAAAAGGAACAGCTGTAGGGATCACTGTCACTGCTCCCTCACCACCAGCTGCTTAGTCCTGACCCTGGACTTCACTGTGCTGCCCTCAGTTGTACCAACGCAGTGTTCATAGGGACCATTCTGAGCCAGGTCGCTAACGTGATCCCAAAACCTCCATCTTTCACTCCAGTCTCTAGACCATTGCGGCTGGTAGACCACAAAGCCCCTCTTCTTACAGTTTTATTTCCCCAGACTCCTGTAATGTTGGCACAACAAAGTTTTTCAACGGGATGAAGCAAAGCAGTGAATTTTACAGGGCTTGTTTTTCTTCACCAAGAAGATCTCCAGGAATTGGTACGTTGCTGCCGTTCCTTCTCCCCAGCCCAGCACTAGCAGTTCTGCTGGCTTTTCCTTTTTGATGTAATTGTTTGGGGCAGGATGTGGTCATGTTGTGGCCGCGCTGAGGATCTGCAGGGAATGAATAGGTGGTTGATATTCTTATAAAGAACGTTAAAGGAAAAGAGACAGCAGGAAGGAAAGGAAGCTAAATATGTAAAATTACTTCAGTTGTTTCTATTGTGATGGCTGTGTAACTCTGAGCTTAGTTTAAACCCATGTCCAACAGTCCATCTGCCAGTAACTCCGCCCTTCTGTTGTTCCAAAACTATGGAAAGAACTAGAACACCTACCTCTCACACCAGCTCACAGACAAGGGGAAAAGCAACTCTATTTTTGAGAGCATCCTCTGTAATTAGGTCTGCTTTTTCCCCCTCCCCTGGGCTCCTGCCCACACACCACAGTGAAACACCCGGCCCCAAGTCTGGGATGACAGCAGAGGTATAGCAAAAAGGGAGAAAACAAAAGGAAAGAAAACATCCTCAGGAAGCCAATAGATCTCAAAGGCTCTTGCAAGTTTTGTACAGAGAAACATTTTGGATTAGAAGAGAGCTGTTAAACTGGAAAGGGCCAAGACTTGACTCCCTTCTCCAGAGTCACAATTAACTCGTGCCAAGCAGTGGTAAAATACTGCTTAATTTGTACCTTCTTTCATAAAAACCACACGCTTTATTAGCACTGCGTTCAAGCCAGCCATTTGATGCGCCATTCCTGGCTATATTTCTGTTTGGGATTCAGCTGTATTCTTGTCATACTGCTTTTTTCACCTGCATGTCTTTGAATGCTCAGTAACCGCTTTACCAAAGGATCAGGACACGGGGTGACGGTGGACGTGCTGTTCAGTCACTCCATGAACCATTTAATTCGAATAAAATAGAACAAAACAGTTCAGTTGGAAGGGCCCTTCAAAAATCGTCTACCCCAACTGCCTGACCACGTGCCTTTGTACAAATATCCACAAGAGCCACAAATTACAATAATCCTACATCATATATACGTTAGTGCGTATATATATGTATCAGTATATATATATTTCTAGCATGAATTAAAACAAAAACAGCCTCTGGAGCTAGATAGGCGTCCTATAGTTCATATAAATTAATCAGGAAAAGATGGAACATTCTGGGCTCCACGAGGCAGTAAACAGCCAGGCTGTGTATCTTTAAAAGCAAATATGCCTCAGTTCAGCTCAGTTCAGTGGGGGTGGTTAAAAGGCAGCTGTTGGACCAGAGGGAAATGATGCTGACTTTCATTTTCTTTGTATTCAGTTCCCCTCGTGCTCGGGTAGGGATAGTGCACGGGGCTCTTCCATAGCTCGTGTTTTTAGGTGGAGATTAACGAGGAGTCTGAGCGAGGGTTTACAGCTGAGATAAATCTCAAACGTAATAGCAGCTATGGGAACGAGTAGGAAGAGGTCTTGTGGGAGGGCAAGGGATCTGGATGCTTGTCAGCCACTCTTACCCATCAGTTGGTCTGAGGAAGGAAGTTCAGAGGTTTTTTACGTTTCAGCCCCAGCCTTCTCTGCAAGGATGGTACCTGTGCTGCAGCTCTTGGTTTTCACACCAAGGGAAAAGGACATCGGTGGGTTTCAGCTCTGCTGGGCTGGATTTAACTAAGTAACAGAAGCTGCAAAATCTGTTAATGAGAGATTATATGGCCTTCTCTATTCATGTGAGAAAAAGCCTGAGGAACTCCGCTGCTTCTCCTGAGATAAACACCAGCAGAACTGCAGCTCAGGGAAAAACAGCTGCAAAGGCAGCTTTCGATCCCATTTTTGTATGGGAAGGGCACCTGAGGAACGAAACAGCAGCTGCAGAGTTCTAACTTAAGATAGTTACCTGCAGGCTACTGGCAAATCGGAGGCACAGCTCCCCTTCCTGTGAGCTCATCTCCCTTCCGCAGTAAAAGAAAGGTCTGATTCTTCATTTTATCCATCGCACTGGTGCTGATTTTGTTTACAAAGCTCTCCTGTTTTGTCACTGCTGAGTCCTTGATCCCTTCTTAGTGAGATTCTCCTCTGAACATCAGGTTAGAGATGACTGCTGCACTGGGAAGTCTTCGCTGCCCAGCGTAATGGGTTGTGTGAGGCTAACTTTTACAAACTCGCTGCTGGTCACTTGCTCTTGTGATGACTCAGAAAGAAAGGGAACCTCCCCCCAAATCTCATGTACAGATGGAGAAACAATGCCCTCTGACGTGAGGCACCAGGGGTGCCTCAAGCATCTCGGTGTGATGGAGCAGTCACAGATCCCACTATCTTGTAGCACAGTTTCTGAAGCAGGGCACCAGCAACGTTCATCAGTGCTAGTCCAAGCCTAACCACTGGAGAAACTCAAACCCACTTCCATTTCACTCCAGAACTCCTGGATTCTTCTAGCTCAGCTGTTGATCGCCTAATTCAGGCAACTGCTGAGTCTTCTGCAGAGAAATCAACACAGCAGGGGCTCGTCTGTAGAGGGGTGTATCTCAGCAGAGGCATTTGAAATACAAATGAAGGCAATCCCAGCCTTGGTTTGACCAGGGACAACTGCCCAGCCATGCAACTGCGGCTACATAGTGTAGCGCACGTCACACTAGCCAGGGCTAAAGAAGACGTAGAGGTACCGCCGACTCTTGCCAGGGTTCCCCCAGTTACTGCACGCCTGGGACATCTTCGTCTGTCCGGGCGTCCTTTCGCCTCTCTGGCCTGAGGATGGTTTCATGGGCAGAGAAGTGGAAACAGGAAGCCTCCTGCAAGTTTCTCCCACTTCTGGAGATGCAGTTTGACCCCTTGGAGCAGCTGGAGAGAAACAGGATGTCAGTGACCCGTGTTTGTTGGCAACTCCAGCGTGTTCCTGACGAGCCAACAGACTGGATCAGGATACTTGTTTGCTTTCCAGCCCACTAGGGAGTTTTCCGTGCAGACCAATTGCACTCCTTCCAGTGCGAAAATCACTGGTGTTTGAACCACTCTGTTTATTGCTTAGTGCTGGTATTGGAAACTGGCAGAAGTCTATAAGCAATCGTTCTTGTCCAGGCTTGTCCTTGTATGAGAAAAACAGAATTCAGATGTGGAACAACAACAAAATTCAGTTTTATTTTGGCTGAGATAACTCCTCTGACTGACTTTGTGTTAGGACTGGTGACAGCCTAGAGAGGATCGCCGGTCGGGAGCTGCTGTTGTAGAGAACGGCTTTGCTGCACGTCACTGTGCCTTGCTTCCAGCCACGCTCGGAGAGGTGGCTTGCAGCCAACAGGCAGCACATTTCTATCTGCTTTACTGCTTTCTGGAGCTAGGTTTTCAGTGGTCATTTTGCAGACTGGTATTTCGGTCTTCCTGCGGGGAAAAAGGCGAAATTGAGGCTGTCTTATCTGATCCTATGTCCACTTCCCAAGGACAAGCCTTAGATACACAAGGACATTCCCTCCCTTGTCCTGGACCACATCTAGGCGTTTCCACTAGTGCCAGGCAGGGGTAGCGAGCTGCCTGGTCATTACTGGAAATAAGCTCTGGTATGGTCGTTAGAGAACAAGATGAGATGAAGCTGGGTTTAATCTGAGTACGTTTGTTAACCTTTAACAAGCTCTTCTTTGATCAGATAATAACACAGAAGATGTTGTACGCAGGTCCTACATACCTCTTTCTTCATTTTTCTGCGTTTTGGTAATTTGGCTCATTCGACCACATGTGTAGGAAATCTGTGCTTCCAAGAAGCTCTATAGTTGGAAGTAGGGAGGTTTTGCTGTTCTGTGAACATTTTGCAATTTCACATCACCTGCTGAAGCTCACCACAACAGGTAAACCTTCTCAGGTTTTCCATTAAAAAGCAGACCCTTGCTCTGTGGGGCTCTGGGTAATTTCTTTCCTATAGAAGTTTGCCTGAGATCAGGTTTAAGCATCCTAAAATGTTTCCCACCCTCCAGATGGGGGACGTCTTCATTAGAGGATTGCATTTCAAGCCTAGGAGTTCTCCAGTCACACACTGCCTTTTTTTCTAGCATCACAAGCAGTTGATTAAAAGGGTTTTAAAAGTTAATGGATTTCTTTCTCGGTTAAATTTGATCATTCATCATACTTACGAGGAGAAGAGGCATTGTGCACGCGACTGAATCCAAGCAACCACAAAAAACTGCCTGGAAATCCCCAGCAAAGTAACAGCAAAGTCCAGCAGGCTTTATTGCAAGGGCTGGTTTGCTCTGAGACGGCAGCAGAGGGTGCTGCCTCCCCAGGGCAGGGGAAGGCTGCTCAAGGCGCCCTCGAACCACCAAGGAAGCCCATCAGAGCTTCTGGGAGCTCACTTTTACTTTTATTTATCAATCTAGTTATATTTTCTAGGCAAAACTAGCTGTTCACGATCAGTGATACTTGGTTTGCAGGAAGGGCATGGAGAGAGCAACCATTTTTTTGCAGTGGCCAGTGCATGTTTGTATTTCTCCCAGCTTTGGAGGATGCCGGTATAGAATCGTGCTTGAGGTAAGGACTTACTGTCAGAGCACTGCCTGGTGTTTGGGAGACGGGTTTTCCTCCCAGTTTTGGCACAATTAGATGGCTGAATGTGACAGGTTGCTTCACTATCACGTGCCTTAATAGCTCTGCTTATAGGACAGTGCTTTTCTCGTCCTTCGCTATGCAGCCGTGTACAAGCCCGGGGCTGTGTGGTGTCCCAGGAACCATCAGGGACAGGACAGCCGCTCTGGGGGTTCCATCGGGGCTTTCTGTATCGTCCCAGCTGCCTCGACTGGAAGCCGGTCTGCCAGATGGGAGCACCAGCCCAGCGCCTCTGCTGCCAGGGGCTGCGAGCAAACTTCTCTTCCCACCTCCACAAGCGACAGTTGCTCTCTTAGCACGGCCCAAACCCTTCTGGCTCGCCAGTCTCTCCTTGCATGCAGCAGTTTTCCCTGTTCCCAGCTTAAGGACAGCTCGAAGCAGCAGTCCTTTGAGCCAGACCCGTCCTCGCTGCTGTCCCTCGGCCCGGAGCAGCAGGGAGAGCATCCACGGCAGGATGTGGCCCGTAGATGGCACTGGCCTTCCACCATCGGTGTCCGAGGGCTGAGCATCTGCCCCTGGCTGCCCGGACATGACTAACCCAGCTTAACCCTTGGGCTGCCAACGACACCCACGGCCCCACACTTCTTATGTCACCGCTTGGCAGTGGGTGGCTGAAGATGTCGCCAGCAGGCTGCAGGTTTTATTTATTTACTTTGATGCTGTGCTCTGCACTTAATGAGGGAGGACTTTAATAACGCGCTGCCTGCAATGTGTGCGACCAGCAACAGGAGGCTCTGTGCCTCCGACACCGAAAGGGGTGCTGAGGTTGCTCGGTTCAAGTCAAGCTCCTCTGGTTTTGCAGTTTTCCCTAAAATAACCGGACCTGCCCCAGAGCTCTGCAACTGAGCAAACACGATGCTCAGACTTCTCTCCTCCTTGGAGCAGCACTCTCGGCCTGAATGTAGGATCTGTTACAGCTCGAGAAGCTGTGGTTTTCTTTTTTATTTCCCTTCTGCTAGCATCTTGGAGCCCTAATAAAGATGCAGACTTCATTTTGCCACTAGATGAGCGAGCAATGGGATGGGAAGGTGTCTGTGCGTTGGTGTGGGGCGGTGAGGGGGGGAGAACTGACCGATTTTCTAAAGGGTCTGCATCTTCTCTTCTCCCCGAAGGAGTAGGTGGCTTTTTTGCTGCGACCACGCTGCTGCGCTGCGTGTTGTTGAAAAGCTGGTTCTGGCTACGGGCAGCAAGCCCCGTGGAAAATTTTAGCCTTCCAGCCGGAAGATGACCACTGTCAGAGCTGAGAAGAGAGCAGTAAACTGGTCAGGAGCTTGAGGGACTGGTTTGTGACAAAAGGCTGAATCAGGTGGCGGGGAGGGGCTGATAGGCATGCTTGGAAGATGCCCAAGGAAGGAGGAAGATGTTTAGGGGACATAAGCAGGTAAATAACTATAACCAAAGGGATGAAAGAGAAGGGAAATACAGGATGACTGTCGGAAAAACACGAGCCCGCTGAACTTTCATTATGTTCCTACAGCCCTGGGAGATGTCCCAGCACCGTGGTCATAGCACTAGGAAAAGACCCGAGGAATCTTGTGTTGACCTTAGAGAGCTGGGCTGGACGGGACTCCAAGAGGCTTCTCTTTTGCTGCCTTTCCTGTGATTATTTCTGTTACACGGGGGGCAGAGCGGGGTCTGCTTTGGAGTAACAGCGCCAACCTGCTGCTTTTGAAAAACAAGTGTCGAGGCTGTGCTGGTGAGAGTGGGAACCGCACAAAGTCAGGGGCTGGTTCCGTCACCTGCGTCAACCACAGCCTGCTGGAGCCGGTGGGCTCTGACGTGGCTGAGAGCCACGGGTTGAGGCAGGTGGGCTGCAGTGGTTGATCAGCAGTGCTCTGTAGATCAGCGGCGATCCCACCGTCTGCAGCCCCCATGTTTCGATTTCCACATTAATAAGGTGAGCCACGGAGCGTTCAGAGACACAGCGTGGTCATGACTTCGGCTGGCTCGAGGGGAGGACAGGTCAGGACCGCACCCTGAGACCTGAGCAACTTGTGTTTGTCCCTCCGCAGGTTACCTGCACCTCACCTTGGCCATGTTTCCTCTGTTTCCCTGCATGGTACGTGGTCTCACACGGGAATTAGAGGATGTTCTGTATTGTACCGAGGGCTGTGGAAGTTGGTAGCCATTAAACAGGACTTTTTCCTAGCGCAATGTCCTTTTCTTTTCCTTTCTGCCTTTCCTGTTCTGGGAGTTACTTCCTCCCATGGTCCCAGCTCCACTCCCAGCAGGAGCACAACGTTGGAAAGCCCGGCTGGAAAATTCCTGCTCTAAAGTGCTCGTGGGGGATAAGGGAGGGGATCTTATTCTGAAAGCCATCCGTGGGGCATTTACCTTTACTACTGACACAGGGCCCCCTGTAGTGTTGTCTGCATCTAGTGAAGCCGTATCACTGCAGAACAAGTCTGCCAGATGCTACAAGCTTTCACCCACTTTGCACCACTGGATCCAGACCCACAGTCCTGCTCGCTGTCGTTTTGGACTTGCCCTGGATGTGCAGATTTACCTAATTCTGAGGGAGAGGGTGGCGCTGGAGAGAACATCCCTGCCTGATTTTGCAAATCCACCTTTGTGTCCCGTGCTGCGGTCACGACTGCACAAGCGCCCGGTTCTCCGGCCAGCGGCTGTGCCTGCCCCTGCTCCTGGGCCGGGTTCTCCACCTCCCGTGGCTGGTAAGGGCGCTGCAGCATCCGCTCGGTGTCTTGTTAAACCCTGAGCTCTTCCCTTATTCCACCACCTCCTCCCACACACGGAGGGATGCTGCCAGAATGCCAGAGGCACGGCAGCGGGGAGCCAGGCTTTGCTCTCCTGAGCTGGGAGACGGGCAGACAGAGACAGTGCTGGGAGCAGTCAATGGAGCGAGGGAGAGCCAAGGCTGCCAGACAGACGCAGACAATGCGCAGTCAACAGGCAGAGCTTCTGTCCTGCCCAGACGGACAGACGGAGACTATCAGGCTGAGGAGCCGAGATAACCGAGCCTCCTCAGGCAAAGGGAAGGATGTGGCGGGGGGAAGCGCTGCCTGTCCTATCTTGTTCCTGCTGTGAAACCAGCGATGGGTTGCAGCGGGAGCAGGAGTGCACCCTGACTGCCCAGCGCGGCAGAATTCAGCTGGAGGCTGGAATGTCTGCTGGAGTGAACGCAGGCCTGGAGACGGGCGGCGTGGGGAGGTGGTGGCTCTTCCTAGCTCAGCCTGCAGCTGGCTGTGCAACCTCAGGCAAGTCACTTCTCCTGTCTCCGGGACATATTTCTACAGCAGCTAGCACGAAGCTAATTCCCTGAATTCCTCGGGGTCTTTCCATGCTATTCTTCTGCACGTGCTAATCACAGTCGGGCCCGTTTTAAGTTGGGAAACCCCAGTGAACAAGAACTGCATCCGTCAGGAGCGTTACGGAGCGGAGACACCCGGGGCAGGCCCCATCTCTTCTTGGCCAACAGCCCTGCGTTTGCTCCCATAAGCAAAGCCGTGTTTGGCTTGGTCAGTCGATTTTCTGCATGGGAGTTCTCCCCATGGAGCCGGCTTGTGCAGGAAGTTTTGCTGATGATTCAGCAGGTGATGCTGCTCTTTCTGAGTCACTCCCAAGGCAGGCTAGGAGGGGGGAGATGATGCTAGCGGAGATGCTCTCAGCCAGACCAGCTTCAAACCTGACGGCTTAGGTCATTAACTGCCCCGTGATAGCTTACGATACTTGTTATCCAAAACTGATAAGAGGAATTGCTGTGTTGCTCTTGTGCTCCGTCCCAAGCTGGATTTGTTTCAGTTGGAAGATTGCGAATTTGCAATCAGTGCGGACAAAGGGCTTGAGGACTTTTTTTCTTGGCCATCCACTGAGAAAGACACTTGTTCCCTCCCTAGAGTTCATTACCTGTAAAACTGAGGTGGTCCTGTTTGGGATTAAATGCTGAGAAACCCATTCATTAAATTCTGGGTCGTGTTTGCACCACCTCAGAGGACAATTAGATAAGGAGAATATCTAAATTACAATGTGGTAGTAGCAAACAGGGCAAATGACGAAATTTTCTTGTTGCCCTGCACCTGCGTGTGATCCTTAGAAGCAAGAGCTTCCGTGCTGCTTTTCCATCTTTGCATCCAAGCTTTCAGGGCCAAACATGGTCCTGGCATAACCGTATGCTAGATCTATAGGCAACAGTCACAGACGGGATCGAATTCCCAGTTCCTCTTCAGGTCAATGGAATCACATTTGTTTGAACTGTGGATCTGGGCATCCACTGGGAAATCCCTTTAGTGTGTTGTTCCGCTGGCAGCCACAGGCTGCTTCTCCTCTCCTCCTTGCTCTGCTCTGCCCCAGAGAGGCTGAACTCCTTGATCCTGCAGGTTTTTAGAGGGACCAGGGGCTCAGCAGACCCTCTCTGTGCATCGAGCAGCCAGCTGGGCACTGAGCTCTTCCTTCCCCGGCCGTGTGAATAGAGATGAACAGAGAAATGTCTTTCATCACCTTGGATTCTCAGCAGGCTTGGGAAAAGCCACGGACTGAGCAGAGGACTCCAGCTGCCTCAGAGTCAGCCCACAGCTGGCTTTCATGTTCCCTGAAACTCGTAGAAAGTCTTCATACCCCACATGCTGTCATCTGAGGGACTGAGGCAGGTACCAGCATCCCCAGAACAGCACAGAGAAACCTTGCTAAGGCTGTTGTCCCTAGTTCAGCTTCATGTGGTCTCGGCCATGCTGAGAGCTGTGTGCTGCAGGACTTACTGGAGGTGTCCCAAAGGGATGAAGGGGATGAAGGGAGCTCTCTGCTTGCTCAGAAGGACAGGACAGTGTGTGCTTGGCTCGTACGGGCACCTCACAGAGCTCCAGCAGGGATTGCTGCTATCTCTGCCTGCCATGGGCTCCTCTGCAGGCACGCTTGGGCTTTTGGGGCTCAAGGCAGCTACTGGTATCCAGGACTTTCCTGAGAGGTTAAAATCTGCCCATCTTTATAGGAACAGAAAGCCTGGAGCCTCAGCTGCTGCTTACCAGCAGGACCAAGAGCTCTGAACTCCAAACACCCTTTCCCTCTGTAATTACATTTTATTTTTAGGTGTCCCTTCCTTTTTCTATTTCAAGCCCGCATCCTCCGCAGAGTAAACCGGAGAAGGTGCACCGAGCCGAACCCGCTGTGTTTGGGAAGCAGTAAAACGAGGCTTCTAAACTGGGCTCGGAGGCGTAGGAGCCACTGGCGAAGGCTGGCAGGGAGCCCTGGCGCAGCGCAGACCGCAGCTCTCCCTGCACGAGGCTGCGAGAGCCGCTTTGGGGCGAGGGAGGCAGGGGGAGCGTCGAGCTGCGGCCGTCTCGGGGGAACGCAAGGGGCTGTCTGGGCTTCTTGCTGAGCAGGTGGATGCGTGCACCGTGGGCCTCGTGATTTCCCAGCTGGCTCTAATCCTCGGGTGATTCGTGCGGCAGAACTTGGTTTCGTTCCTAGATGTGCAGAGATCCATGGCTTTAGTGATGGATCCTGTTCCATCTCTGGAGCACCGAGGAAGCTGGTGGTTGTCCCAGCTCCCCTGAGCTGCACCAAAAAGGGAGCTTCTCTTTCTTTAGAGCAGCTTCGAGGCCCCTTCGCTTTCCATTTGTATTTATATGACCTGGTAATGAGCTTGCTTGGTGCTCCGTGGATTGAATACCACTATGACAGGGCAGAACATTTCCCAGACAGCGGCAAGAGGTCATCGGAGCTCCCCTGCACTGCAGACTGGTCACACTGAAGCCCTCAGAGGGTTTTTACCTAACTGGCCATCCTCAGGTCCTTCCCACATCCCTGCAGTGAGGAGACTCATCCCACAACGGGATCACCACAAGCTGCTGGTAGAATGAGACAGGTTTCTCCTAGCTGCTTTTGGCTAAACCAAACTTCTTATTGTGCTAACACCTCAGGGCTAAGAAATGCTGATTAGCCCCAGATTCCTCTACAGATTTTCTCGAACAGAGTCACTAGGTCAGCCCTGACTTGTAGGGAACCCCTTGCTGCTGAGCTGAGCTGTGCAAGGGTCGATGCTGGAGCCCCTCCACATCCTTTTGCCAAGAGGCTTCAACTCTGCCATCCCGGCGTAGATTCTGCCCTGCTTCCCGAGGGAACAGCCTCTGCAGAGACAAGGGGAGAAAGGCAAGAGGTGCTGGGCTGCTTTTGCATTCCCCCACCCGATGTTCAGGCTGAACCAGCCCCTCACTCCGAGCATGAATGTAAACAGCCTTGGGAGCGCCCCGCGTCGTAGCTGGCTCCCACGGGACGCCGCCGAGGCTGGAGCAGCCCAGAGCCTCTGCGGCATCGCGGCCCAGGCTGCATCTCTGTCCCGCTCCCCTCGTTGTCCGCCTGCCTTCTTGCAGGCTTTCCGAGCTTCTGGGGTCTGTGAGACAATGGTTGGGCCTGGAAGAGCAGATTTACCATTGCAGATGGTTTCAGTTAGTGCTCAAGACACATTAAAGCCAGCAAGGGTTTATATTTAGCTGGGCTTCTTTAGGAGGAAAGCCTTTTATCCTCCTGGCTGGTCATCCATCAAGCCCTTGGGAGGGCGGGGTCGTGTCTCCAAATAGATCCCACGGACGAGCAGCCACTGTGAAAACCACATTTCCTCCTGGGAGGGCCCTCCAGAGACAGGCGCTCGCTGTGGCGAGGCCTCTGGTCGCCAGTCTTAGAGCGGGCTGGTCACGGGAGCTGGCAGCAGCACAAAGCAGAGGCAGGGACGTAACCAACTTGGGTCCTGTCTTGGCATCGTGGCATTTAAAGGGCCTCGCGGCCCCGATCCTACAACTCGTGCTTCTACTGCCTGGAATGGAAGCTGCAGTTGGACGTTTTCATCTGGTTTTAGCCAAGAGATAACACGGGGAGCCAATCTAGTCGGGGATCTAGTAGCTACTGGGGGGTGAAGCTACTGATCTACTGGAGCCACAAGCAGTTGCATCGCTGTGATGGAGTCCTCTGAGATGCCCACTGCAGCTGGCAGTCTTGCTCTTTCTCAGGGTTGCAAGGCTTATGCCCTCTCACTGGTCCTAGCATCACTGGCATCAAAACTCAGGTAGCAGCTAAAGGGAGGATGCTGATGGCAAGGAGAGTTTTACAATGAACTGCCAGGTGGCTCTGCTGCAAAGGCCTCTGAAGTCCTAGCTGCGTGTTTGTCACTTCTTAGCACAGCTCTGTTGCGTTTCTGGCTCTTCAGGTAGCACAGATACATCACTGCAAAGTGGATCTTCGAAGTAAGTCCATGGCATCCTCTCGGGAAGGCTTGCACTGCCAGCGTCCTCCTGGCATTGCTGGCGCCTTGCTGCAAGAAGTTCGCAGTGCTGAGGCTTTAGCCGTGGCTGGGAAAAAATTCAGGGAAGGAGAAACCTGCTGTCAAGGACAGGAAAAGTTACTTGGCTGGAAGCTCCTTTTACTCACGCCAGTATAAATTTTAGTGGATTTACTTCAGGTTTATATTGGCATCGGTGAGAGGGGAGTTGGACCCTGTTCCTGAGTTTCACAGCCCTTGTGAGAGCATGAGTGTATTTGATCATTGTAACTCCCTTGGCTTTTTTGAGGACTGTGCATCACTGATGTTGTTCTAATTGCCACGGATGGATTAGGAACCCCAAATTGTCCCGGTTCATCCCAGCAATTGCAACTCCCACCACTGCCAGCACAGTGCTCTACCCCAGCAGTAGCAAAGGGTGATTTTTTAGACTCTCCGGACACTGATGTCTGAAGTCTACAGGGTAAATTACAGCTCTGGGGCAGCAGGACCCATCTTGAATTACACTGCTGATTCTAAAGAGGTTCCCTCCCCTGGGAAACTACCAGGGCACTTGGGAGGGGCTCTGTGTGCACAAGCAAAACCAGTTTGGAACTGGAACCAGTCTGAGATTAAGCCATTTCCTTTGCTCTCTTTCCAAGAATGAACTTTATTTTTCCAGTTGATCTGAAACAGGGAATATCGGGACTTGTTGTTTTTTGTGTGTGTTTTGTTTTTTTTTTTTTTACTTGTGTCTGGATGCTTTCCCAGAAAAACACAGAAAATGAAACATTTATTTTTCTTCCCAGTGAGAAAGTTTCTTCTTTTCTGGGAAGAAGTGCAAGGGTCGGACTAGAACTCCTATCATCCATCCTTGCTTTGTGAGGAGCAGCCACAGCTAGGAAATGCAGAGCCTGGCCATACAGCCCACCGTCTGCTGAAGAAGGCTGAAGGACGAGGTTGTGAACATGCCAGAAAATCCACATGTGAGAGGGTGTAGGAACACGGTGCCAAGGGGGTGCTCCAGAGGAGGTATCACTGACTCGGGAGTGGTCTAACTGTAACAACCTCCTGGCCCTGCCTTGGGGCAGCTCGCCTAGTTTGGCCTCCGGTCCCTTCCAAGGGAGAAAAATAAAAGTTTTGCAGCTGTGTGTCCTCTTCTAGTCCTCTGTCTTCCTGAGACAGAGGAGGCACAGCTTACTGGGGAAGGTAATGGCCTAGGACCCAGGAGACCTTTCATTTTCTCTCCGTTTGCTTTCCAGGTTTCCCATTTCATATTTTGCTTTTGAGGTAGGGGCAGTCTCTTAGCTGAGGGCCTGGACGTGCCACTGCAATGCAAATAACAGTGGGGTTGCTAAGTATTCCAATATTATCCTACAATTTTGACCCAAATCAGCCGACAGTGACCCTGCCGGTGAGCAGGTCTGGCTCTAAAGGACCACACAGGGCTGTGGGGCCTGCTCTCCAGGGGAGGCCTGGCGCTGAGGCGATGCTGCCTTGGCTCCTTGCTCTCCAAGGGCAGCAGAGGAAGGGGCTGACAGTTCTAGTTTGCTCCCCACCTCCACTCTCCTCCTTTGAAGACCTCCCAGTGAGTAACCCAAGCCCAGAGCTGTGGTGACATCCACTGCTGGGGAGGAACTTCCAGTCTCCGAGGCTCTAACCGCCCAAGGAACCAGCCTCTCCATCCCCACAAATTACAGGCTCCTGCCTGCCCTTTAGAGACGAGCAGAGAAATGGATGACAGAGAGCACGAAACGATCCCACCCCCCACGTAACCCTCCTCTCCTCATCTCCCGGGCACAACCCGTTATCTCTGCTGGGAGAAGAAGCTCTCGGCAGTGCTGCTGTGGTCTCCTGTGTGTGCCCGCGCGGATTAACCACCCCCAGGAAAGGGCTGAGCTGCTGTGTGAGTGCTGGAGCCAGCGGGAGACGGCTGTAAGAGCTAGTTTACCACAGTCTCCCCTTCTTCCACCCCTCTCTCCAACACAGGCGTGTTGTGGTACCTCCGCAGCGGGCGAGGAGAGTCAGAAACGCAGTGGGCACGGTGCAGAAAAGAGCTCGTGTTGGGAGGTATCCAAGCGGATGCTCAGGGGCCTGCTTGTTCCCTCCCAGTCCACCAGAGCAGATCAATGGGCTTTATTTGGTGTCTTATTGCTCCTGCCAGCAAGCTGAGCCCTGGATCGCTGCAGACTCTGGGCATTAGCTCACGCTGTGCAGATGGGCAGCAGCAAAGTCTCTTCTGGTTAAGGTATCGTGCTGAATTCAGGAGGGCTGGGGTCAAAGTCGAGCTTTGCTCTGCACTCTAGGCCATCCCCATGCTCAGTTCCTACCTGTGGACTAGGGTAACAACAGGGCTTTTTCGCTGCATCTTCAAATGCATTCAGGCTGCAAATCCTCATTGCATCGCGAAGTCAAAATGTGTCTTCCAAGAATCTGGACCCAAGTTCTTCGGCTGGGGACTTTCCCCACTCTGTGTCTTGTGCAATGGCTTCTTCCCCTCAATAAGCAGCTGTGGGCAGAACCGTTAACTCCAGTAAATGATAATACAGATACAGCTTGGGTGGTAACTGCCGGTCTCCAGCTTTGGCAATAGAAATTAAATTCAGCTCTGTATTAAAGATGTTGATTTGTATAAAGCTTCAGAATAGGCTGTAAGTGACTGTAATTTAGTGGACAGGGGCAAACCAGTGCCAGGCCTGTGCCCCAGGGCAGTTATCTGTAAGAAACGTCAGTCTGCAGGTCAAACCCAGGAGGCTGGTGAGAAAACTCAAGACGCAGTGCCAGAAAGGTGGGCGGCAGGGCCAAAAGCTGGAAAGGATGATGCTGAAACAGTAAAAAGCTTGAATGAGGTAGCAAAGGGGAGAAAGGCTGGTGCTAGCAGAGGAGCTATTGATGGGATATCAGTGTCTGAATCAGCAGCTTTGAAACCAACTGGGAGGCCTGGCTGGCTGTGCTTGCTGGTGATGGGTTCCTCCGGAGTCAGGATCCACAACGAGCAAGCTCAGATGCTTTGCCGACTCTTTTCTCCAAGCTCTGGCACTGCTCTTCACCGGAGTTCAGCTCAGGTCCCCTGGGAGCTGCCCCATTCACTTGGAAGCTGGGGGGGGGGAAGGAAGAATGTTTAATAAGGGCAATGTCCAAATTAGGAGGTGAAGGAGGGCTGCAGATGCTCGTAAATACTGCCCAGCTTGTCAGAAATGCTGTTCTTCTGCTTTTATTGCAGCCCCGGATTTACGAGCTGGGCTGAGTGCCAGGCAGTGTGCTGCTGCCAGCCAAGAGGAGATGCGGGTGTGTGTGCGGGTGTGCACACCTTCACGCGGGCAGGTTCACTAGCCTGGTGCAGGCACTCTGCCTTCAGATTGCTTCTATCCTGTCTTTCGGAGGATTTCCAGACTGTCAGGCTTTACAGGCTAGCTGTGGACAAAATTCTCACTGCGTATTGCGCTCCTGTGAGCTGGTCCATCCGTCTGCCTAAGCTCTTTGTCACTACCCCATCGCTGGTTTGCCCGTGCGTCCTCAAGGAAGCTTCACCTGCGTGAGAAGCACAAGACCAGTGGGTTTGTAAGGCACACACTGCAGCAGCATCAAATCCTTTAACTTAAACTGCTCTCTTCCAGATAGGAAAATATCCCTGATATTTTGGCGTTCTCAGACAGCTGATTTTAAGTTGGCTAGTGACTAACGTATCGTCTAATGCAGGGGTTTGTAGTGAATACAGAGGTTGTCCTAAGCCATATCCATTCTCCAAGTCCAGTGCCATTGTAAAGTCATGTTGTAGACAAGCAAAATCACTAAAAGACAATGTTTTCAGGAGCTCTCAGCACTGAAGTCAGTGAGAGGTTCTCATGTAGCCTCTTCTTCAGTGGCAGCAGAGGCAAGCTGACACTGCCTATAGGGAAACCTTTTTGGCTTCACACCGGCAGAGTTGCAGTAGCTTGAAAATGGAATGAACTTCAAGATTGCCAAGTGTGGCTTATTGATTGCCATTTGTGGGGAAGAATTCTTGCCTCAAGGATGAGGTAAACATCTACAGAACAACAAGAAACGAGGCCTTCATCTTCCTCTTGACGGAGTAGGGTATCTGCCCCGCTTCCCTGGCAGTAGGGTGCTCTGGCTTGAGCTGGAGAGCTAAAACCCTAAAACTGTAAGGTTATCAACCAGACCGTAGATTTTACATGGGGCATTCTCATCCTGATTTACGCTCTCTTCCCTCTGCTGAGTGGCAGCAGATGTTTGCAGATCCACAGCATGCCATTTGGGAAGTCTGTACTCTTGGCCTTTGTTTGTCCCGGGACTCTTCAGTCTTAGGACAGAGCTGTGTGGAAAAGGCAGTACGAAATCCTCTACACCTTCCTTTCTCAGGAGCAATAAATAATCTGCAACACCTTCATTTCCCAGCAGCAGTTCTGCTCTGCACACCGACTCTAGCTGGAAAGATTAACAGAGGGAGCAGGAGCGTTTACTGTCTGAACAGCTCCTGTCAAGAATTAGCATAGTGAAACAAGAGCCAAGCATCTCCCCAAACCCGAGTCGTGTTTACACGCCCGAGTAGGGCTCACTGAAACAAACCCGTAACGCAACGTGGGACAGCGCCGTCTGCTGACTCCAGCCATACAGGAGGCTCCAAGTGATGGCCAATTTGCCACGTCCTTTGGTAACATGTGCTAACTTAATTACCTTCTTTGTTGACAATTTGCAGTAGTTATTTATTCATAAAATCCACTTACCATGCCATAAATTTACACAGTCAAGCAGCAACAGCGAGGAGGCTTTTTCCCTTAACACCCCCCTGGGCTTACCCTCGGGCACGCTTCCTACATGGAGACAAGCCCACCAGCGCCTCAGTGACTGCTGGGCTGAGTTTCACTGAGTCATCACTACCAGCCTCGTTCATATTCCCATTTCAGTTTGCCAATTCACGTTTTATTTAGCAACTGCCATGACTCACCCATGGGATGATGACAGTGAAGAGATGGAGCGATACTGGCATTTAATGTTCAGTTTCTCAGGGCCGAACGCTTCCTATAGTTCTTGGCTTCCATCACGGGCTGCACAATTGGGTTTGCCATTTACCATCGCCCCAGAGAGGAAAGTAGGGGTGTCTTCGAGAATGATGCACAGAGGGAACCCCAGCTACGGCTTTGGGGCAGGGGAGAGAAGGAGGCACCCCGCAGAGCACATGTGGCTGAGTATTAGCCAGAGCTGTGCAACCTTAGTTACAAAACATGAAACTGGGCTGAACTTCCCTGGTTTCAGGTTTCACATCGTGCTCTGGGCTTCAGCCAGGTACCTTGAGCCTGGGCTGGGGAATTCTGGGGGGTGACTTCCAGCAGCTCTGGCAGTGTGAGTGGAGTCTCGCAGGTTTTAATATTTGTCTTGCAACTCCTGTTTTTGGAAATCAGCCTATTGAATCTGCAGCTTCTGTAAAGCAACATCGAGCAAACAAGTTTTTAGCTGTCAGAAAGCTGAAAAAGCTCTCAAAAACAGAATCTAACTTGCATTCTATAAGTTGAAGAGGTAGAAAAAAGAAATCTGTTAGTAATTCATTTTAGAAACACCCAGAACTGATTTGACATTTTGCTGGGCTAGACTGATGACATCTGATTAAGTGTGGATGGGACCATCCGCACATTTCTGAGCAACTGAACAGGGTAGAATTTAATTGCATTGACCTGAAGGGCTCGGGAAAGATGTGCATTTTCATCAGAACAAAAGCATTTTCCCAGTTTCAACTACGTATTTACTGCAAGATGCTTCATCTTCATTTCATTGCATCCGATCTCATTTTTCTTTGATTTTTATATTAAAATACCATTTAAACTATATATTTTATTTATATCTGTGCTTTATATTTGTATATATTGCATAATAGCCCATTTTATGTCACATTCTCATGTTCTGACATGAGAAACATCCAAGGAAAGCAATTCCAATACCCAGAATTTGTATTTTTTTCAAAGATCCAGTATGCTTTGCTTTGGGATGTAGTTTGGAGAGGAAGGATCTGACATCATTCCCTGTGCAATGGCAACTTGGTCTCCCTCACCAAACGCAAGCTCTACGTGCATTCCCTTTTTGCAGCAGGTCTTCATTTCAGAGCACTCCTCCCAGTGCCTTAACCCTAAATTCTCAACCTCAGCCTCTACCCGGTGGAGGTACCTGCCCCACTTCCCCCGTGCTAGCAGAGCTGCCTTCAAGCTGTTCCCAAGATCAGAGGCAAGAGGTCCTGATCTTCGCTGAGCGCTTGGGGTGACAGGTGTAAAATGCCTGTAGGTTTGTTCTTCTTGACACCATGGGATGTGCCTGCAGTGGCTCCTAGCCTCCTTCTCCAGCTCCTGCAAGGCGCTTCCCTTTGATGCCTCTCTGCTCTGAGCTACTTCAAACAGCCTGGGAGGGTGGTTCAGCCAGGGTGGTAATTACACCCTTTTGCAGCTCGCTGGTACTGCAGCCCCTTTGAAGTGAATTTACCACCCAGCCTCGTCGCCAGGAGCCACACGCACACACACATACCACGGAGTTCAGTCTCCCTAGCAGCTCTGCCCTAGGGGCCCTATGGAAAGGTGGGAGTGGACGGAGGACAAGGAAACGAGATGAATGAGGGCTTTCAAAAAACAACAAAAACCACCCAAGCCCATAAACCATCTACCAAACATTTTATTAACCCTTCAAGTGCCCAAGCACATCCCTGGTGGGGCCTGTGTGTGTGCAACCAGCCGTTTCCACTCCTTTGCAACACCAGACTGTGTCAAGAAGAGGTTCCTCAACTGGAAGGAATCAGGGATCTCTCCCTAATGCTGGCTGGCCCCGACGAGCTCCAGCCTCTGCCCTGAGTGTCCTGGCACCATCTGCAACCTTTGGATGGACACATTCCCCAGCATCTTGCAGCAGGCTAAGTGCTCCTATTGCTCCCTGATAAACTGTTCTGGGAACAGGCAAGGTGTCACTGCTGGTTGTGATGCTTTGAAAGAGATCCCACTTGTGACGCCTTGTGGTTAGCAAGCTACACCCCTACTTCCATCTGTCATCTTGTCCGATAGACTCATTTATGTCCCTTACATCTTTGTGTGTCCATTGTGACCAGAATCTGAGGTTAGGTTATGCTGTTGTCATCTGCCTGGGCTCTGATTTCAGGCTGTAAGTGGCACCCCAAGTGACAAAAACGACTCTAGCACAGCAAGGATGTGAAACGGGGCCATCCAAACCTGAGATTAACGCACCAGTGCTGGGCTATTCTCTTTGTAGGCAGCTGAGCTCCAGGCTGCAGCGTAAATACAAAAAGCAAAGGAACCAGAGCCCAGGATGCTGCAGCCTGCTCTTGGCTTCGTGTGAGCACCTTTAGATAAGCCGACTGCCGAGCACCATCAGCACCAGCGCATCTGGGGGAACTGTTGGAAACGGACGGTGATCCACGGACTCAACAAGACTGGAAGCAACTGCTCTGAAGCACCTGGCACCAGCTGCTCTTGGAGACAGGAGTCTGAGCAAAATGGGCTCTTGTTAGGGCTTGGAAATGTCCATGTTCTATCTGATCAGGCTCCTCCTTCTCTTGCTTTATTTGGTGGAGATCACAAACCTGGACGTTTATCCTCTCCTTTGGCTGCAGCCGAGTGTCTCCCTGATTATAGACACAGACCAACTTCTTTTGGCTTGGGGGTAATTTGATTGTGCCCTGGCAAGCCTCCCAGAGCCACATCGTCTTAGACAACTGCACATCCCTCCTCCCCCCTCGCCACCACCTTAATCACCAAGTCTACCATCAGCAGTGCTCAACCATGCAATTGTCTGGCAGACACACCGCTGTTTTGAGGGCTGCTGAGGGGTAGCTGGAGGGAGCAAAGCCATATGTGTGTGAGCTGCAGCCTTCTGGCTTTTCATCTCCAGCACCACCACAAGTACCACTGTGTAATGCAGAAATGACCTTCGTTAACAGCTGGCATTCCAAGAGCTTGGGTTTATCCAAGCTCTTCCATTAAACTGAGACTGCTGAGGCAACTAGTGATAGCTTGGCTTTTGAAGGTCATCATCGTCCAGTCTTCCTGAAACTGGAGGTAAAACGTTTATCACAGAGATAAGGGAGAATGGTAGTGAACTCAAGTATTTCAGTGGAGAGGATGTGAAATAGCAGCACGGTTTGAGTAACAGGGCTACACAGTCACTGTCATCTTCCAGCCCTCTGTTGCTCCCTTGGGATGGGCTTTGGTAGATCTGTTTGAAAGATTGGATGCAGCTGTGCAGAAGACAGGTCCTACTCAAGGCTTCCTTCCTCTCCCATCAAGGCCAGCAATGCTTTGGAGGTTTTTCCACCAATGTCAAGGCAAGGCTGGGGAATCTCTGTGCTCATTTGAATTGTGAAGGTCTGGATGAGCCTGAAACTGATTTGAATTGGGTTTTGCAAAACCCAAATATCAACATATTGATTAGCCAAAGTTTTACCATGAGCCTGATCTGTGCTGTCCATGACATCACCAAAGGCGCTTCAATATTTGCTGGCTCATTTAATGCTAGTATATTTACTGGTAAGGAGAGGCTCAAGCCAAAATCCTCATTCCCCTGAACACGGACGTACCCTGATCTGGATTGTATAGCTTGGGGCCATCTCATGTTAGTTGTATTAAATTTGCTTGTGCAATGAGCTTGTTTGCTTTAAAGAGATGCACGCTGCAGCTATGAAATGCAGCTATTTTATAAATCGCTGGTGGTGCATTTGCTCCTTAACAGTCGGAGGATACAAGCAGTACGTGTACGCTGTCCTGACAGGCACAAGTTGGGTAATTGTTGCTGCTGGGACTGAACGGCGACCGGTATGACTGGAGCTGGGAAGCTGGGAGCAGGCCTCCATACGGGATGAGCCGACATAAAGCCTCCTGCTTGGGGAAGGGATTTGAAAGTAAGAAAATTTGGAAGTAAAGGTCCACAAATTGACGTTTGTCTCCAAATGGAGCTTTGTTGCTCCCAACCCAAGAAATAGAGGGCACCGAATGCAAGTAGCAGGCACGTATTTAAAACAACAAAAATAAGGTAGAAGCTTAGAGGTTATCCAGGGAAAGGGCTGCTCCAGAGAGGCGTATTCCTGCGCTCCTTGCATTGATTGCTGATCCTGCCACGGCGTGGAACCAGCGCCCAGGGAGCCCTTGGTCCAGGCTGGTGCAGGCATTTGTACAGCTCGTGGTGCTGAAGGTCTCTGGCCCTCAGAGGCTTGCTGCACAACCCTCATCAATAGTTCTCTTTTTGGCAATGTGGTTTTTGGTGGTTTTGTTTGTTTTAATCGGTAGCAAGAAAACAGGCAGGAGATGGGCTGGGAAATGCTCTGCAAAGGGCAGAGAGACACTGCAGGGCAGTTTTAAGTATAACGTTGCTCGGTGTAATTTATAGCAATGGAAAAAATCCATTTTTGCCTCCTTGCTATCAGTAGGAAAACTCCCAAGTTGTAGAGAACGCTCAGCAGCCGCCCGCAAGCGTGGTCTGAGTAAGATTTCTGCTCCTGTTTATGCTCCTAGGGTGACATGGGTGCACGAAATTGATAAGCGTGTCATCCGAGGTCGTAAGCTCTCGAGGACTCCTTCTGCTTTGCTTACAGGCAGCAGCAGTATCCGTGTTTGGGTCTCCTAGGCATCGTTGCGACACGCCATCAGTTCTAACAGCTAGAACTAAAACAAGAATGGTGGCTTTGATTGTTCAATAGTTGGGACACGCTGGAAAACAAGGGGCATGTCCACAGCTACGGAAAGCAGCTCTTAGTTCCAGGCATCGGAGGTACCATAAAGTCTAGTCAGCAACATTTGAGAAAGAGAGAAGGCAGGGCCCAGCGATTGCAAGAGGGGTTGGAAGACAAAACAAGGGCAGGGACATCAGCGGGGTGGAGGCAATCAGAGCCCGGAGGGTGGGGACTAGCTCAGGCAGCAGAACAACTTCCAGCCTTGTTTTCTGCATTTTGCACCTCGGAGTTTTTGGAAGTCTCGTGGCTGCGGAGGAAGCTGCGATGGCGCGTGGCAAGCCAGGTGCAGCAGGTGAAAGGGGCACGCACCGTGGTACCTCCCAGGGAAATCCGCCTTTTGTTCTGGCAGCCTACAGGGGTTATGGGGGGAGGCCATCCGCAGAACCCTAAAACCTCTCTCCGACATTGTGACAAGCAGCCTTAAAGCCATTGTGATTGAAACAGAATTGTTTTCTCCTGGTCTTTGCCTGAGTTCCCGAGCCTCTGCGGTACCTGTGCAAAGTGTAGCTGTGCCATTTCCCTATCTGAACTAATCCCTGAGCCCAAACCTGCTGGAAACAACAGCAAAACTTCCAGCTTTCATTTTAACCTGGGCCCCAGGTTAGCCTCCCTTGTTTGCATGCCTTTGTGTGCTGATAAAGGGCAAAGATAAAGCTTTACAAACCATTAGGGAAATGTAAAGCCCTGATGAGAAAATGCAAAACCTTAACAAAGGTTCCTAGGTGGACTCCAGGAGGGTCACAAGAGACAAAGAGAAGCCGAACTAATGAATGAAACCCCCCAGCTGGTGTTACTTCACAGACAGACTGTGAACTAACTGCTCGTGGTGACTTAGAAGAAAAAGAGCAGCCAAAATGGATATAGAAGTGGTGTGGAAGCCCGATAAGGAATGGGAAGTGCCAGCGATGTGTGCTCAGGGTGAAACAGCAAGCCTGACCTCGAGGGCTTACCCCTTTACACCAAACCAACGACTGCCAGCACCAGACCTTTATTCCTTTGGGTTTTCTTTGGGGTGAGGAGGTGCCGCTTTCTCCAGCAGGCACCACAAGGTGCAGCTGTGCCATTCAGCGGCCACTGCCACATCTCATGCCCGCTCCTCCAAGCCGGGGCTGTGGCAGCCGGCGAGAGGGCTGGGACGTTTTTGGGGGACCGGCGGAGGCGGCGTGTGGGAGGCTGTGCAGGCAGGGAGCCGGAGCACTCACCTGTCTGATGTGTCAGCCTTTGATGCACACGCCTGAGGACAGATGGCTCAGCTCCTATTAGGCCAGCAGGGAGCCGGAGCAAACAGCCTGCCGCCTTCTCCTCCCAGCCCACCCTCCTACCTCTGCCCCGGACCCAGCACCCCTCCCAGCGCTGGCACTCCACGGCTCCTCGCTGATTTACCAGCTCCGTCAGCGACTTGGCAGCCGCGGGATGCTGAAGTTGCCCGCAGGGGTACGTGGGGGTGTGGTGAGCCGGAGACGCCCCGCTTGTTTATTTGGTTACCGTTTTGTGGTTTTCCAAAGGTGCCTGCAGGTCTGCAGGAGAAGCTGCTGCGAGAGGGACCTCGCCCTGTTCCTGGCTCCTCCGCGGGCCCAGCCGGTGCCGCGGCCGTGCCTGGGCGCTGGGTTTCCGTGTGTGTGTGTGTGTGTGAGCGTGTGAGAAAAGAGCAAGGGAGAGCAAACGCTGCAGAGGCATGCAGAGCTGCATGGGGTTACCGCCGTCGCTCTCTGCAGCAGGAGTTCCGCACGGTTTTTGACTTCACCATGCAGCAGATAGCAAGGAGTTACAGGACCCTGTAAATTAACTCTGCCCCTGCCGGTGTCTTTTGGTAGGTTAGAAAGAGGAAAGGACTCTTTCGTGCCTTTTAACTTTCTCATTAACTGTAAACCCCCTCGTACAATTTCAAAATCCCTTGTGCAAAGCGGGAAGTATCTCTGGAGCCGGACTTTAGTGCAAGGAAGCGTCAGGCTCTACAGCTGCTCCCCTTCCCACGATCTAGAGTTTGCACTGCACTTCAGGAGATGTAACAGGCCGGATCTTCTCCTTGTCTTCCTAGGAAATCCATCCAAATATTATTCTTGGCTGAACATAAGATACAAAATGGATTTAAAACATAGCAGTAATGTCAGGAACTGCAGTTATGAATATTTGCATGATGCGACATTAGCTTATCCCATTTTGCATTGCTCTTCTTACCTGCGTGGTGATCACACCTAGGGACTGAGAGCACGGATTCCTTCTGATAAAACTTACTCAGACTGCAGGAAATACTTCCCCTCCCGAGAACCCCCCAGAAAATACAAGAAAGTGTGATCGTCCCCACTTGGGGGGTTTGAGGCATGCAGGAAGACCACGTTTCCCATAGGCCTCACAGCTGGGAGGTGATGCCGATTTTTGATTCCCTTTCCAGAAACAGAGCCACAAAACCACCCCTCTCTCCTGCTGCGCCATGTCCCGGCAGCACCGCGGAAACGCAGGCCCTGCTGCGGCGACGGCTCGCACCGTAGCGCTGCCTAACAGTTTAGCAACACCTGATCCGAAAACTGAAAATAGAGGCGAAATCTCTGCCACATGCCATCTGCTGAGCTGGAACCCGGCCCACGCTGTGCATCAGGTGCTGCTTTCCCTGCGGAGACCGACAGGGAGACGAGCGAGCAGATCCCCAGCAGCACCGCGCTCCTGGCTCCGCACTGAGGCACCAGCCTTGCGCTGCCCAGAGGGGAGAACCCCAGCTTGGGAATCACCCCGTGTGCTTCCTGCAGCACCTCGCCGGTCCTCTGCATCTCCCACCAGACACTGACCCAGCTCAGCTGCCTTGGCTGCAAACCCTACACAGGAGTTCAGGGGGTGATGTTAAGATCGCGTGCAGGAAGCACGGGGGGGGCAGAGAGCCTGCTGCTCCAGATTAATGCACCACCGGGACACGTTTGCCCAATTTCACTCAATCTCGGTGCAGCATCAAGTTGCCACGCTGTAATATTTGCTTTGAGAGCACGCAGCAGGACTTAAACTTCCTGTCAGGACCCATGAGCCAGCTGGAGGAGAGGGGAAGGGACGGTTCCTGGTTCCATTTGTGATGCCCTGCTGATTTATGGGCTCCTCGTGCTTCCTTTTCCTCTTGTCATCAGCAGTTGGCACCCAGGCTTTGGGCAGCATGAGCTGTGTGGGTGTCGCATGCCCTGCTCTGAGAGGCAGGATGGGGATGGAGGAAGTTTCTGATAGCACTCAAGACCGCGAAGCATGGGAAGATCTCCTGTTGCCACTACGGGATTGCTAGTGATCACAGCTGGGTCATGAATTGGCACCTTTAATGCTGGTGTAATGTTAACCTAGAAGGGGAGTTCCACCTCCTACAGAGAAAGCCTTTCTTCTTCTGAACCAGAGTTGGGGCTTTTCTCTGGGGGCAGCCGGACAAGCCCTTCGCTCGGGACCTGTCATTAACTGCTGCTCAGAGCGGGCACTATCTCCATTTTTTGCAGTGCCAGCAGCATGGGATTGTCAGCCCTGACTACAGCTCCGAGGCTTTACCGTTCAGCAGATATTTGTAATACTAATGAATAAACATCACACCTGACCAGTCAAAGGGCCTCTGGCTATAAGGAGGATCTCCGCTCCACGAGCTGCATTAGCAGAGTGCCGTTGTGCGGGCCTAATCCTGCCTTGCTGGCTCGTATGAAATCAGTAGCTTGCACCTGCTGAGAAGACTGGGATGGGAAGGAAAACCGTAAAATTACCGGCTCCGTTTTCCTCTGGTGACTGCCCGCTGAGTTTAGGGGTTCCTTGTGCTCCAGGAGAGCCTCGATTTATTTGCCAGGTGTTCACACAGGGCACTTATTTGCTGTTTTTAGGATTAGACAAACAAATAGACTGCTCGAGAAAGTTCAGCTCGGTTGGATGCTGAGCTGAGGCAGCTGGAGAGGAGGGGGCACTGCCGCCAGCAAGTGAGGTCAGGGGTGCTAGTGAGAAAAGGGGAGAGCACCCAGGGATCGGCACCCAATATTGATCCGCTGTGTGTGAGCCAGACCTGGAGTCTGCAGAGGAATCAGGATCCACCCAGTACCCACCCAGTTTGGTTCTTCGTTCAGGGCAGGACTGAATTCAGCAGGTTTTGCCTTTCAAACAGAGCCAGGCCCAGTTTGGGGCTGTTCTCCTGCAGGGCCTGGGGGCAGGAACTGCACGAGGGGAAGTTTAATTTGCTGTTTCTGTACACGGACTTGCAGAACTGACAAAGTTCAGCTTGGCTGGACGTTCAGATTTTGAGATGTGTAGGAAGCCAGATCATAAAGCGAACACTTCAAGGGGAAGAGGGCGTGAGCAGGGGAAGGCAGGGGAACCCACCAGTGATGAAGCAGGAAAAGATTTTCCTGTGCTGGAAAGCAGTGAAAGAACCCGATTCTTTTATAGCTCTTTGTTTTCTAATTACCAAATGGCTTTATTGCATATATACCTGCTGGGAGTACCTGACCAATCCTTTAATCCCCACTGCTCTTTGGTATAAATCATGATTAAGACAGAACTAGACATGTGAAAAAAAAGAGGTTCTTTGGTGTTTCCCAGTTGTGCATGACTCCCTTGACACCTCCCTTGGCTTCACACGCTTCTCTGCTCTGGATAGATTGGACTTGGACGGGACCTGGGTTACTGAAGTTGCTTTACTTAACATCTTGTGATTCTCTAGCGCCCTGCAGCTGATGAGCACAAACACGCTTTGCGAAAATTTATGATTTAAACTGTGGTCTTTCGGCTGTGAGTCAGAACAGCATCATTTTTATTATTCCCACTTCAGAGACGAGTGGAAGCAGGAGTTATTTGCTCGGTGTCAGGCAGTAGGAGAGCCCGAAATGCAGCCCAGGGGTCTCAACTCCTTGTCCCCACCTCTAACCACTAAGTGACCCTCGCAGGAATTGCTGCAGGCAGGAGCCAGGACCAGGGGACATGTAAGTCCCTCCAAGCCAGGAGCAGAGCCCCACATGCTGACCCCCGATCCCTTCCTATCTCACCCTCCCACCCACAGCTGGAAACAGTCGAGACGCCGTGGCCAGCAGCCCCTGCTCCAACCACCAGAGCCTCCTCCACCCCCTGGAGAACATGTTTAGCCCGTGTCCCAGTGAGGACATCATCTTGTCTGCAAGTCTCTTAAGTTGTTGGTTGTTGTTTTTTGGTCATTTCCTTCGTGCTGCCCACTCCCATTGCGGGGCTGGTTTTTGCTCTTTAATCCTTTAATACGTAGCCTTGGCAGCGTGTGGGGGGCAGGAACTGTGCCGGGTTGGGAGCGCAGGAAGGCGTCGATGGGGGGGCTGATGCACTCCGTGAAATCCCATCTGAACCGAGCCGTGCCCTGCCTGGTGACTGAGGGAAACAAAATGATAGATTGCCGTCTCCTTCAAGGCTACAATTTAGTCCTCCGGTTGCGATATTCCCCTGCAGTTAATAAGCACCCTGCCTACTCTGAGGAGGCTACTGTGGCTGGGGAATATGTAAACCCAGAGAGACTTGAGCTTTCTAGGATTCAGGGGAAGGAGTCCGGCAGGACCAGGGAGTGGTCAGGAGCTGCGCCAAACTGACCCAAAGAAGTGGAACTGAATTCAGAGCTCGCAGAGTTACTCGTGGCCGATGTTCTCGTGCTGGGCTTGGGCCTGATTCATCCCTGAACGCTGCGTGAACTCATCTTTGAAGTGCTGCAGCATGGCAGACACCGTGCACAAGTCTCGTGTCTCCATTTTAACCCAGGTCTTTGGGAGAGCTGGTGGGGGCTTGCAGACTTCAGTGGGAGGCTGCTTCATTTTTGGAGACCAAGAAGCCCATAGCAAAATCCTACCTCCATTAAATTTAATGACAAAACACCCCTTGACGTTGCTGGCTCTAGAGTCCTGTCCTGTTATTTAGTTCTTTATTGTGTTGCCAAGTCTCACATCTCATGATATTTGCCATTTTCTTCTGGAGCCAGGTTCTGGAGTGGTGTGATGACTCGGGGAGTTCAACTTTCATTTTAAACTGAAAAGCATGTTACTAACCCTCCTTGCGGTGGAGCAAACCTGAAAAACATTAAGGCTCAAAAGCCAGGAAGCAAACATGAAGAATGAAAGTAGTATTTTGATAAATCTTTAAAGCCAATCCATGGTTTGGGGGCACAGCTCAGGATGGCTTAACGTTGTTGGATGGTCCTGGATTTGGCTAAGGTCTTGCTTGCAGTCCCTTACTGTGACTAGGAGAGACTCCGAGAGTGCACATGTTAAGGGAGATCAGTTCCCAAAGAATTCCCCACTTCCACTCCTACCACAGGATCAGCATCTCAGGGTATCCTGAATATCAGAGACAGTTTTCCCTGTATTCCAGTGTCTGCCAATATTGATGTTGGTTCCGGAATGCAAATGGTTTTGACTAAAAGCAAAGAGAACACCATTACTTGCTGCTGTGGCTGCTAAACGCGATTCATGCAGGCAGATGTGTCCAGGAATTAGAGGCTAAGCTTCATCTTTTGGAGGCATAGAACACGGCTGATCAGTGGTCGGAGTTAAAATAAACCCATCCTTTGCCTAGTGCAAAAAAAAAAAAAAAAAGAGAATTAGATAAAATTGAGTGGCGGCTCCTGATTCAGCCTCCTCGGCCCGCTCCTGCCTTTGCAGTTCAGCTGTAGCCCATCAGTGCGTTCAGCACGGCCAGCACCACCTCAACGGGGCTCAGCGAGCAGTTCTCCTGCAGAAGGTAATGGAAAAATGCCATGTGCATGGGGAGAGAGATCTGCCCTTGAGGTAAATGATGGCTCAAAGCCAAAATCTCTCCTGAGTGAACTCAGTGTGCTTACAGAGGCTGGAAGATAAGCCTTGGCCTGAGCTTTGGGCTGAAGGTTTAAAAAATGAGGACGTAATTATTGCCACTGGAGTCTGGAGGAATCTTCTCATTTTACTTCTGGCTTTACTGGGACGAGGATGAGGCCACAGCTGGTAGCTTCTGAAAAGCTCATATGCTTCTCAGCCTGGGTTTCTTCACAAATTTCTCTGTCTTAGCAATGCTACTCATGGATTGCTTACATTCAAGAAGGAAATCTCTATAATTTCAGGTTGGAATTATTTGGTAAATTTGGCTTGAGAGATACGTAATTGTAATTCCCTGTTCCGAGTGTGTTGTTCTTCCTTCAGACAAAATTTGAACGTGGTTCTTTACAAAATCATCTTGCAAACCTCCGTCTTGACATTGTCACAACAGGTAGTCACGTGTATGGAATCTTCTGGTCCTGCTTACATGGAAGGCAATTCCTCCTTGGAGTCATGCAAAGGAAGACAAGATTTTCACTATGATCAGTTTTGCTCTCTTGCTCTAGACAGCATATCAGACGTCTTTATTGCAGCAGCAAGTGTAATCTGCTTTTGGTTGCAGTATGGAACTCCTCACAGCCATTAAACCTCCCATAACCCATTCTATAGGAGCTATAGGAGCCTTAGGAGACCTCAGCCCCACTGTCTTGGCTGGATTCCACCAGCGACGGCCGCATTCTGTCTCCCTGACTTCTCACTCTGCTTCCTGAAGAAACCTTTGTCTCCCTTTCTGCCCCTCCTGGCATAAAAGCATTCCTCACCAGCTCCCGTTAAAACTCAGCTGAAGGTTAGTGTTGGATCAGATGAGGCTTTTTGGTGAGCCACACGGTGTGCGAAGAAACACGGGCGATCTTTCTAAATGTTAATGCCCTCTGCTTAGCACTTCCTTCTTGCAGCCCCTTGCAAGCAGAGGGGTTTGAAATAAAAGCAGACAAATTAGGGCCTGGATATGGTCAGGTATTTAAGCTCAAGATAAAAGTCCATGGTGTTCAGCTAAGCCTTTTAAGCAAGTACTCAAAGTTAAGCTTCCAAATAATTCCCATTTAAGTCAGTAATTAAGACTGTCAGTACTTAAAGCTAGGCACCTCTGGGAATGGTTTGCTTTTTTCCATTTTTCTTTTTAAGCAGACTCAGCCTGGTAGAATTAAGGTTTCTTGGATTTGGCCCAGGACATGGGAAGCTGTGGGTTTGAAGTCCAACTTCCTAAAAGTTCCCAGTTATCAGGTGTGTGCTTCACCCCATAGTAATAAGGTGATATTGCTAATACCTAGCCTTTTCATGGCAGTTTAATTTGTCAGTCTCAAAGCATTAGTACAAGAGAATCGATGCCTGTGCACAGAACTGGAAATAGGATCGAGATGTCTTGAGTCCCGGTCCAGTGCTCTGGCCTCTGCCTCCAGGTGTTTTTAAATGATATTATTTATAATAATTGCTTACCATTAATTGTTTCTCATTTGATCACAATAATCACCTTGTTGTGCAAGAAACACAAATGCATTGAGCAGCTGTAGTGCCAGGCATTTGGAATGGAAAGGCATTTCAGCTATTCCCGGCTGTGCAATACAGACTGTACATAGTGCCCTGAAATACTCGCCCAATTCAGTGTCTTTGCAGGCGTCTGTAGCCCAGCCACAATGGGAATGTGGAGTTTGGTGACAAGGTCGATAGGAGCCCTGTGCCAGGCTACGCAGTCCTGGAAAATGGGGCTTAACGGTGCAGCATCCTCAGTGCTGGCTCCTGGGACACAAAGGGACGGAAGGGACGGGAGCAGGGACCACCCTTCTGCAGCAGGTGTTCTGCACCAGGCTGCCCTTCCTGAGAGCTGAGGAGTGGACAGAGGTGGTGTTGGTGGGCCATGGCACAGCTGAACTGGCACAGAAGGAGAAACACCCGAGGAAGTGGCTGGAACAGCTGATAAGTGGACATGCTAATGTATTCCAGGCATCTCCTGCTGACCTTCACCTCCAGATCAGCATGTGCAGTGAGATTTGTCTGAAAACTCCCACCTGAATTAGTTTTCCATAGGAAAGTTGTTTTAGAGTGTGCTATTATTGCAGAAATGTTTCCTCTAATCCACAGATTTTAATTCCCCAAACTTTTCAAAGTTAACAACTTTTCCCATTAGAAAGTGATGAAAATTTCCATCTGAAATTTGATGGACGCAAAAGATTGTTTTTTAATTGTGGGAGAAAATGTATCTTGAGCAAGCTCTCATCTGTCCCCCGACTCTCACACTAGCACTGAGGGATGTTTGTTACTCCAAGAAGTCAATATTTGGCTCTCTGGAGAAAATGGTTTGAGGATCTCAATATAATCTCCAAACACACATTCCTGAAGGGCTAAATTTGTAAGGATGCTACACATTCCCGTCCCTATTAGAGGAGGGGTGTTTATGGTTTTTAGTCTGTACCATCCTGGCTCTGATGGAGTCCTGGATTTTAGTGTTTAGCAATACGTACTCTGATTTGAAAATGGTATTTGCTGGCCCCAGTTCTCAAATATGGGTATCCAAAATTAGGTACATAAGAGTGACCAGATTCCTTAAAATCTGAGCATCCTCTTCCACGTCTGCACCACCAGGCACGATGGGAATACCAGGCCTGTACAGGTTTGCTTGGAGACTCTAAAGGCACCTGCTTGGGAGGCACTCCCCAGAAAGTGATAGTTGTTGAAGAGGCGATGAACCCTGTACAGCAAAACAGCGAGGGAACAGCACGGGGAGGTAATGGGAGCCTCTTCCCAGGTCCGGGATTCCTATGGAGCGGCTTCTAGTGGTGTAGTTTGACAGGTCTGAGGCTATAAATCCTGCAGATGAATTTGAGTCAGAGAGGGAACACTGGCACCTCTTGAACATGTTCTACTGCTGAAGGGGGTTATTTAGGTCTCTGCCACCCACGATGTATGATGTGAAAGACATCACCCAGGTTCCTGTGGAAACATTAAAAGAAATATGGGGGCTGGCTCACTTTCATTTGCCAATTACAATTTAGCTGAGTTGCATTTGCAGGTAGGTGCAGGCTCAGGAGAGAGGGAGAAGGAGAGCGCAGTCTTGGAACGAATACCTTGTAGCTCAGGGCTTCTTTGCAAATCAGGGGGGTGATAAACCCTGGGGACGGCGTGTTGTGCTGCTCGGGCTGTGCCCCCTGAGCCAGAGAGGCTCAGGTTTTAGCCCAGAACGTCCACAGCTCAGTCCCCAAAGGTTGCAGTGGCTTTGGCATTGGGTTCTGCACTACGTATCGCTGGCCTAAAGGGGAACTTTCTGAAAATCGAGATGTTTGATATTAGAAATCGGAGTTAGACCCTCCTGAGCAAAGTGCTGGAGTCTCTGGGGAGGGATTGTCCCAAACCCAGAAAGGTGGAGGTTTAGACAGCGAAACCAGAATGGACACAAGATGTGGGAATGCTGTTGTGTCGTGTTACTGATATGCAAACGATCCCAATATGCAAACGAAGCACAAAGAAGGCAAATGAATTTGCTTAAGGCTATGCAGGAAAGGCGTGAAGGAGCCGGGAAGCACAGTGGCATCCCTGAGCCCCACTCCATCGCTCCAGCTGTTCCCCTTTCAGATACTCGTGCTCCCTGCTCCTGCTGCAGCATCCAAACCGTCGTCGTTTGTGCAAGCAAAGCGTGCAACCCGGCATGAGACCGGCTTCTGCCGGTGACTGAGCGAAGGAACCCGTGGCCTGAAGGGACCGTGGCAGGGAAAGAAATTCTCAGGGGATCTGGGCTTCTGCCTTGAGCCCGGCGAGGGCTGGGAGCGCGGCAGCAGCAGTGTCCCCGGCGGAGGGGAGTGCCGTGCTTTGTTCTCGGCGGGCCCCGAAGGAGCCGCGCTGGGCTGCGGCGGGAGCCGAGGCCAATCCTCCCTGCTGGAGGGGAGATTCTTTATGAAAGTGAGGAAGGAAAAAGGAGGATTAATGAGTGAGAAGGGTGGGGATAGGGCCCATGGCCTGAAGATTCCCAAGCAATAATGTCTCAGGTGTGTGTATATATATATTTATATAAATATATGGGAACTGTTCTGAAGGTTGAATGAAGGTTCAGGGCTTTACAGAGAGAGGGATGACCCTGCGGTTAAAGTGTTGGCCTACATTTCAGAAAACCTGCTCTCCTTCCACGGTGCAGCTTTAGACAAGTTGTTGAGTTTTTTCCCTGCCTCAGTTTCCCAAACTTCTGTTTATGCACCGCAAGGAGAAAAATAACTTTTCTGCCAGTTCTGGGTTCCGTATTTCAATAACCCTGGGGCACCAAAGGAGGCAGGGAGCTGAGGTTCAGCCTGGTCTTGGAAAGCCTGGTTTGACTTGTTGCTCAGCCACGCTGTACAGTGACACAAGGGGCTGAGGTTCACCAGGGTCTTCTCCACAGCACCCAGTAGCAGAAGGAGAGATGCCCCAAGGGGAGAGCAGCCACCTCCTCCAGGCAGGCGGATAAAAGGGACGGGCAGAGACAGGGCATTGACAGATGAATAGAGATAATCATTAATTCAGCAAATCTTAAAAGGTTTGATAATCCCCATCTCCTCCTTTCAACCCCATCTCTTTAAGTCTTCAGTGGATGCCAAAGGTACAGTTCTTGGCAGATGAGCATTCCCGAGACGTGATGTGTCCTGGCTCTCAGGTGCTTTGACACCTTTTCCATCACTTACCCACCCGTGGCGGAGTCGTGACTCCAGATTTACCTCTTTTGCATGCCCAAATGCCCCTGCAATGGGGTTCCTTTCTGTGGCCTTCCTCTCCTGGGCTTCTCACGAGGCTGCCAGGAGATCAGCTCAGTCCCCATGCCCGTGCAGCCCCTGGCCCAAGCATGGAGCCTGCCCACGAAGATGTCTGCTCCAGCTAGCATAAAGCACGTGGCTACCAGGCAAGGGACGGTGCTGATTTCCTGTCGTCATGGCTTGCATTCAAACCAGGGCAGAGAAGAAACATCTTCAGGCTCATTCCCATTCTCTGTAGCCATCTGGTCCTATGCTGCTGGAGCCTTCCCTGCCTTAGAAGGAGGCCCAGATCGGCTCTTTGTGGTATCTTCCCTTCTGCCAGGCTCGTCTCCGCTTTCATCCTTGGTGCCATGCCCGCCCCCTCATCCCCTTTGATTCTAGGACCTGAAGAGAAGACTGGTTTAGGGAATGTCTTGTCAAGTCCACCTCCCCCTCCTCCTCCCCAGGGGCCTTCTGCATTGTCTCACTGTGGTGCAGACGGAGCGAGGAGATCAAAGCCCAACCGTCTTTTTTTAGCTCGGGGAGGAATGCACAATGCCTCCTGCGCTGCGAGCTGTCGCCAGCTCGAGCAGAGTGTTCCTCTCCTCTCCGTAACTCGAGACTCCCATCCCTGGAGGCGGCTCGGGGATTGACAGGTGACACAGAGCTGCTCTGAGCAGGCAGGTCCTCCGCAACAAGTCTGACTTTGCACAGAGAGCTTTCCGTCAAGGATTTGAAGATGTCTGCGGTTAAGATGAGATGTGCCTCATAATATTCAGCTTTGAAAGAACTTACCTGGATGGAATTAACCCTTTCCAGATCTTAGTTCTTTTCTGCTCCAAGCTGGAGCGATGTGTAGCCTCTTTCTCTAATTTAATTGCAGTTTGCTTTCTCTCTTCCTTAGTCTTGCCCATCTCACAGGTCCTGTCAACCCTGTCTCCCTCATTCTCAAGGCTGCTGGGTCATGGTGGAACAGCTCTCCGATGGGTCGGCGACGGACAAGTTTGCAGGGGTGACACTTGCATGCAGGCTTCATCAGCTTCATCAGCTGGGGTCTTACTCATTAGAGCCCCAACTGCCCTCACGTGAGCTGAAAAATCGCTCCAGTGTTTCTCACAGTAGCAGCAGAAGGCTCTTGCCTTCCTCTGTGAATCACCTGCTGGAAAAGTTCATGACCCATTTTGACCTTGAGGGTTATGTTGAACCAAGAGCTTTTGCTGCGAAGAGCGCTGAGCCTGGGAAGGAGATGTGTCTAGTATGCGACTGAGATCTTTCAGGCAGCTTCAGACTCAGTTTCCACACATGCTCCACGTGATTTTTTCCCAACCCCAACAGTGTTCTGGGCAGGGATTGCTGGCATCCGTAAGATAGCAAATATGGGATTCCTAAAACCCCGAAGCCTCAGGCAGGTTTTCTGTGCCTCTGTTCCTGGCAGGGAATGCTGTGAGCTGCCAGTAAAGCTCTGATAAAGACTTTGCTCAGAGGGGTTGTTCATTGAGTAAATGAAAAGGAAACAGCATGAGTAGATGGGGAGGAGGTAAAATTCTCTGCCCTTATCGCGCCCTGATTAACAGAGACCTCAGCCAGAGAAGTTCGTACAATGAAGCAATCGCATGTGTTTATTAAGTTTATGCATATTGTTAGGGCGGTTTTCTTGGACTGCTGGAGTATCATTCCTCTGATACATTCCCTTCAGGATATCAGGCAAGTCATCTCTCCTCCCTGGACCCCTTTGTTCATCCTGTCTGTTTTGACTGAGGAGCTCTTTAGACGAGGATTGTCTCTTGCTCTGGGCATGTACAGAGCCTGGCGATGGGCAGAGCACCATTTGAAGCACGGAGTAAGGCTTTGAACTGGAACGGTTCGCATTCTCCATCCAAAGAAGCCACTGAGCTTTTGAGACGCTCTAACCAGCCCTGTGTGGCAGATCCTCAGCCTGATTTCTTCAGCAGGGAAACTGAGGCACAGAACAGCACTCCGGGGTCATATGCTGATTTTGTGGCTGAGCAGGGAATGCAGACAAGGTCTCTTGCCTGCTAGGCCTGTGCTTTAGCCACAATCCATCTCCCTGCCCAAGGCCCTTTCTGTGTTCAAAGTGTTCCACAAACAATTGAGGTCTTTGAACTCCTCCTCGTCCTGGTTAGTTTGAAAGTGAAGGCAGGGAAGGAAACACCTTCCTAAACTTAGCCCCCAGCCAGCCAATACTTTTGGGAGCAGTGTTTGATTAGGCCTGGGGAGCAGTAATTTGGTCTGAGGTTTATAAAAAATCCTTTCCTCTCTGGTTAGAAGGCTGCTGCTTCTGAACAGGGGAAGGAATAGGTGCCATCTTCTCCAAAGCAGAACTTGCTTATTCTTCAGCCAGAGTTATTCCCACTTGCTCCATCACAGCCCCTCCTGTGCTCGTGATGTTCCCCTGTTCGCCAAACCAGCATTTCCCCTGGCATCCATCCCTGGTGTCAGTCCCAAAAAGCAGTGATACAGGCTCTCAGGGGCTGGACAGAGAGGATGGACCATAGGAAGTGGCTGGGTCTGCCCCAGGGACACTCACCGGACAGCTGTTATGTGTCTTCTGCACTGAGTCCTGTGCAACAAGACAAGCAGGTCTGAAAAGAGATGGTTTTTCAGAGAGAAAGTGAATTTCAAAAGAAACGGCAGGATGACGGCTAAGTTGAAGTACGTGTGGATGCCTGCTTAGCCTTCCATGCCTTTCTAACCCAGCCTTTCCATGAGCTTCTCCAGCACTTCTAAAAGTCCTGTCTTTTTAGCCTCCTGCCAGCACCAAGAGGGAAGGGACTGAAGCTTGATGGGAAAAGCTGATCTTGTGGTATTTCCTGCTTGGACTGGAAACTAGCCACGTGTGAGTCTTTGCATGAGATTCACAGCCCAGGAAAACACACAAGTCAGATAGTTCAGATTGAGAGTCATGTAGTTCCTTCATGCTCTGGGGGCAGGCAAGCTGCCAGCCCCACACACCCATGTGTCTAAAGCACTTTGAGATCATTGTGAAAAGCCAAGAGTGAGGATGATTATATAGCAAGCAAAAGTGAACTTGATTTCTTGATTTAATTGCACAGGACTCGGTGCAAGGCTCTCAGCTGATGACTCTGGTTGTTTACCAAAAATGTATTATTATATGCTGCCTCTACCAATCCAGTGGCAACCTCCCCTAAACTTTGGGGTCTTTATCCAGGGCCCAGACCAATGCACGGTGCAGGCACCAAATTTCCAGATACTGGGCAAAAGGAAAAAAAAAGTTTGCCCACAAATTCAGAGACTGTGCAAGCTTTCACGCATGCAGAAAGCATGCTGCAGAGTCACTGCCAACCTCACGAGCTCAGGTGTGTGATTTGGAGCAGGAGTGCAGCGAAGGTGGCAAAATGGATGGCGTATTGCGTGCCGCAGTGCCGGAGCGCTGAGGATGGCAGCAGCAGTCCCAGAGGTGGCTGGTCATCTGGATGCCACCTCTCTCCAAACGCCCTGGAAACTCTGGTGCAAACTGTGCCTGCAGTGCTATCCGCAGGAGATGTGGGAGGCTGGCCGTGCACATGCACATGCATGTGTGACTTCCACCTTCAAAATGCCTGGAAAAATGCAGCAAATCAGATCAGAATGGGCAGGTGTTACCATTGGTTAGTAGTTGCAGCTGTCAAAGACGTGCTTTCACTTCAAGTGCTTTGGGAACTTGTAATAATAGATTATCCCAGCGAAAGGAAACCGCTGAAAATAAGGTAAATCTGGCTTTGAAGTAATTCCTACTTAATTGTAAACTATGAAATGGTTGCTTTTTGCAAACAGTTTTACCATAACAACACAAGCTTTAAGTAAAATCTGAAGGTATTATTTCATAATTTATGTTCTTGCTTCCATATTCTGAACTCAAAACCTGATTTTGAGTTTTTTTCTCTATCTTCTCAGCAAATCGAGACACACACGACTGCACCGAGCTGAATTCAACTGTTGTTGGTTATTAGCAGCTGAAGTTCCGCTCCCGTGTTTTTAAATAATAATAACAGTTGTGATGCTTTAAAGATGCCCTCAGGCCCCTGAGTATAATTTATCTTTTCATCCATGTTTACACAGCAGGTAGAACAATGGGATCTATATTGTGATAAGGGTTTTTGGTCATCATAATAATACTAATAAATAATATGATGTGATTGGGAAGAAAAAGGTGAACATGTAGGAAAATATTTGGGTGCCTTCTCTTTTTATTGATATCAAAGTCTGTAATACTCAGAAATCTTCACTTTTTAGTTTAGAAAATTGCAACTGACTCTTACAAAGACACTTTGCTCTGTTTGATCAGGCTGTTTGCTGCTGTCCAGGTCACTGAAATGCCAATGAGACTAGATGCAAAGAAAGTTCCCAACTGTTTCATCGTTGTGCTACTGAAAAATTTAGAGCTAGTCTAATGTCAGCTATAGGGGGAAATATTTATTTACTTATTTTTTAGGATCTAGCGCCTCAGTATTTCTTACAATTAATTATGAATGTTTTACTGAGGTAGTTGTGTTTCTTGCTGGCACACCAACAGGATGGGGGGAGAGCTTGTCTGAGGATGGAAAAGGAAAATAACTTGGTGCCTTTATGCTATCCTATTAGATTTTGGATGCTAAACCTGTTTCATAGCCTCACCTCCTATTCACTAGCCATTATCCATCACACCAAAGATTAAGGCTCGAGTCCCAGGGCAGGGGGGTGAAGGCAGGCTCTCAGAGGACACCGTGTCAGTCTGCACAGCAATTGTGCACTGCAGAACATCCCATATGACAGCAGAAGATTTTATGCAGGGTCACAGGAGGGGAATTTTGCAGGGGAATGAGTCACTGCAGGGAGCAGGCAGCGCTGTGGGGAAGGTGCTCACCGCCAGGGAGGCAGCTTCGGGCTTCGTTGTAGGTTTTCCGACTGCCTTGCAAAGATGTCTCTTCTCAGTGCCTTCAAACATCCCGACCCCCTTCCCACCATCTATTAATTTAGGATACTGGTTCTTCCTTGCCTCACAGGCAATGCTGCTAGTGCTGGCAGGGTCTGCAGGTACCATAAACCCAGATCACAGAAACAGATCCTGATTGTCAATATTTACACCATTAGTATCCCTTGCAGCCATCTCCTGGGGAGCACTGCAGAGTTTCCTCACACAGGTGGTAGACTTCCCCGTCTGACAGGTCTGTTTCCCCTTCTCTAAGGGAAAATTTGCCTTCCTCTCCCCAGCAGCAGCTCGCTGATCACCGCAAGATGTCTCTGTTCAGCTGCGCTGCGAGGCCACAGCGCAGGCCAAGGCTTCTGCAGAGCGATGGGTGGAGGGAGCTTCAGCCAGATGAGGGAGATCTCGTTTGGTTAAGAGGGAGCTGGGGTAGAAAATCTCAACAGCTTCCCAAAGATCTCTTACCTGACCTCGCTGGCGTCCTCTTTTACCTGCTGTGCTAAGCCCCTTGGTGGGCTGCACCCTTCTCCAGAGCCGTGCAGGCCGCTGGCACCTCAGCTGGAGCTTGAGGTTTCTTTCCAAAAGTTTTTCCTTGAGCAAGTGCCTTGCTGGGGGATCACACAGCGCAGGGTACCTTCGCTTCTCCTCACATGCCTAAGAGACTTCAGAGGATCCTGCCTGGATTAAAACCATTCCTCAGCAGAGAAATAATGTGGGGCCTGCAGGGGCCTCTGAGCCCTGCCCTGTCCCCCAGGAGGTTGTGCTGCCATGGGTGGGAGAGACTCGGGGAGACCAGTGCCTGTAGTTACGTGGTCCCAGCAGCAAGAAGCAGGGCAGGGGACAGCAAAGGTTGTCTGTGGGCAAAACAAGCCTCTCCCATAAATACCACAAGCAGAAAAAAAAAAAAAAAAAAAAAGAAGAAAAAAAAAGCCGGGAGGGTGGAAGTTTTTGGTGACCCGCTTTGCTTTCAGGAGGTGCTGTGGCAAGGGGGCACCTGCCTGACCTTGCCCCCCAGCCCCGAAGGCAGCACCTGTCCTGTTCCCGTTTGTCAGCACCGCTCGGAGCTCTCGGACCCTGGAGCTACCCAAGGGAGAGGGGCTGGCTGGGTTAAACGTCGGCGGGGCGCGATGCCACGCGGCTGTGTCACTCTGCTGGCTCCTGCCGCATTTGCGCGTGTGGGTGGGTGGCAGAAGGAGGCGGCGCGCAGCTGACAGGGGACGCAAGGGGGCTGCAGGCCAGCTCAGACCCAGCTAATTAGGTCCCTGGAGAAAACAGAGAGCGTAATTTTATTTGGCAGAAGGCAGGCGGTTGGTTCTGCAGGCGTCACCTCTCTGCTGGTACAACTTTCTGAGTCCAAAGGGTTTCTGTGGGGCATCCTTCTGCTTATACATGAGGGGAGCAGGGAGGCACAGAGCTCCTCGAGCTGTAGCAGCGCAACCATCACCCTGTCTCAGCAGCTCCTGCTGGGGTGGGCAGAAGATGGTGCTGTGACCCTTTGCTGGCTGTCTTGGGGCAAGCCCTGGGGCTCAGCACGTTGCCATATGGCCTGTCTCTGATCCTGTCTCAGTGGCAGCAGCATTCCCCTGGTGGCAATTGCTCCAAGCCCTAAACTGGTCAGAAATGACCATGACATTCATTATTCCAGAGTCCATTAGGCTTCATCCCCTTCTCTTCTGCCTCCTTTGAGTTCCTCTTAGCAAAAGCCTTGAAGAAATACAGTCTCCACCTCTGCTTTTCATGGCCCAGAGCCATCGCACTGCTGGGAATGAGTGGTGCCTGAAAATAGGGAGAAAGACTGTCTTTGCTCGTCTTCTCCCAGCAACCAGAGGGACCAAGTCCATCTTAATTATGTGCCCATTTATGATCTGAACGTCAAAGAATTTGACCAGAGTGCAGCTGAAGCATGTGGATGGGATGTGGACAAAGTCCCTCATGTCTTAGGATTTCTGGTCATTCTTGCTTCAGGGGAGGGGGACTGCAAACAAACAATACTTATTTCCGTTCTTCCACCTTGGCCTTGAGCCTCTCAATGGAGAAGTGCCATCAAGAAATAAATCCAGAAGTGGGGATAATTTGCTTTGTGTGGCTTGGAAGTCCAGGCCAGGTCAGTCCTTGCTTTACAGTGGTCAGCTGGAGACACTTGGGAGACTCTTTGGCTTGGAGATGCTTCTACATGCAAGGTCCTCAACCCCCAGGGATGCCCTTTCCCTTCCCATCCCCACTGATTTTCTCTGCAGGTTGCAGCTGTTGGGATGGGGAATCTGTTTTGTTCTCTTTCAGTCTCTCTGGGGGACAGTTCCCTGCTTTCTCTTCGCGATCCACGTTTGCCAGCCCTGCTCATTCCTACGAAAAGGTGTGGTCAGAGCCACTCATCTGTCCCCGTGCACCTCCCCAGCCAGTCATCTGCAGGCTCTGCTCGTGCAGCTGGGATCCTGGAGGGCTGATCCTGACAGTGGCTTCTGCGTGAAAAGCCAATGGCCTGGGCTTTGCACAAGTGGGAATACAGGGAACTAAAGGTGTCCCAGAGCTTAACCACTCATAGCACTCTGGCAGGAGAGCTGCTGCCATTTGTCACAGTGTTCCATGATGGAGAGTCGTAGACGGATCAGCAGTGGCTGAATTAGGTTTATTATGGGTGGCTGTGAATAAATTCAGGGGTGACATTTCTCCTACTTCATCCCGGAAGGCCCCAAGGCTTCAGTTGCTTTCACAGCTGCTTTGTTAAGTTGAGGAAGAGGCCAGGCTCCGGGGTTCCCTTCCAAACGGGCAGCTGCCCAAGCTGACACCTTGCTCTGTCTATCCAAGACCTGCCCTCTGTGACTGTTAGCTGCACGGTATGGCCTGAAACAGCTCTGCCACCCCATTTTCTAGGTCATCCCAGCTCCATCTCAGCTCTAGCACAGCACCACTCATCAAGAGGCTTCAAAGCAACTCTGGGATGCCAAAGAATGGCAATGGGGGAGGTGACACATTCGGGGACAACACAAGGAGCAGTGGCAGAGCCACTAGCTGAGCCTACACTGAGTGTTGTGACCCTGAGCAGTACTGTCACGGTATTTATTCCCCGTGCCTCAGTTTCCCCACCTGGAAGGTAAGCTAGATGAAAAGTGCAGGCCCACGTGTGCTAGGGATTGTTGTTATAAAGAGCGTGGCCAGTGCACCATCCTGCCACGCCAGGTTGCCTCTGCCAGCTCAGATCTTGCTGGAGATGGTGCCAGCAGCCACGAAGTGCCAGCTGCTGGCACGGCTGGGGGCCTGCTGGAGGGAGCCCCTTTGGGAAACGAACCTCCCAGACTCCAAGACGAGATAAGGGGATCCAGGCGGAGGGTGCAGTTCAGACTGCGTCTGGAGCAATGTTTTCATTCCAGCTTGGTAGGGAGAACCTCAATAGGTGGCCTTGCTAGGGTGGAGGATATTGCTGGAGTGAGTGTGAGGTGCTGAGAGCTCCCAGGCAACTGAGCGAGGCAGCCTAAGCAAATAACTCTTTGGGGAGAGGAGCCAGGGAAAATTCTCTGATCGCTGCATATTAAAGCCGCATGGTGCCGAAACCCTTATTAGCGCATACAATCCTAATTGTGTTGTTTGCATGTGCTGTTCTGTACTTGCCTTTCTAACAACAAGAGAACTGACAGGAAAGGCAATAGGGATGCCCACGGCAGTCTGGGCTTGGATCAGCTGCAGAGATTTTGATTTCTGATAAGGTGAAGCTGTGGTGATTTATACCCCCTCCACTTCCTTCCTTGTGGGGATGAAGACATCCCGGAGGAGCCCTCTTCTTCCCAGGACATTCTTGGGTGATCTCATCATGCTCTGCCTGTGCCTGTGCTGGCACCAGCAAAACCAGTGCTTGTGCTTTGCACATGTGGCCAGGTTAATGGTGGCAGGGAAACTGAGTCACAAAGAAGTTACTGACGGGCAGGAGGGTTACCCGGGGTACAGCAAAGAGACCTGGTCCAGCATTAGCTGAGCTCATGGCAAGACTCTCTCGGGGACTTTAGCAGGCTCTGGATGGGGTATTTGGACAAGGAGGAGCCCTGCCTTTCCCTTCTTTTCTGCCCCACATTGTACAGCGGGAGACAAAGGACCTCCTTTTAGCTTGTGGCATCCATTCAGCTCAATGCAGTCATGACAGATTTGGCCACTTGGGAATTTAGCTCAAGGCAGCAGAGCATAGGCTGGAGGTGGAAACCCTCTGTGACCCTGGGCACTTCCCCGTGTCCTTCTGGACTGCTCCTCAAAGTGGGGGTGATGGGGATAATAATATTTCCTTTGTCTAGGGAGACTGAAAGCCTTGCAGGGCTGGGCTCTCTCTGCGAGCATGTCTGTGCAGTGCTGAGCACAGTGGGGCTTGGAGCTGGGCGAAGGCCCCCCAGGCGCTATCCTAATATAAATAATAATGAAGCACAGCTAGAGATAAAGTTTAACCGAGAACACCAGTGTGAAAACAATGCACAGGGCTCATTAGGAGCCCTGGAGAAGATGAGATTGAGAATGATCTTCCTGATTTCTGACTCATTTTAAAATAGTGGGCTTCTTAAGATTCACTGAATACTGGGATCTCTACTTCACACCAAAGCTTAAATGTTTTCCCTGGGGAATATCACCCTAATGTTGTCTTCCCATCTTCGTCAGACTCCCTCTAAGTGCTTCTCTGTCTCTTCTGTGGAAGCATCTCTGTCTAGAGATAGGCAGGATCAAAACCTGTAATCAAACTTCTCCAAAACCTCCATGTCATGTATTTTGTTACGGATTTTAATTGGCCCAAGTCAGTCTGCAGTCTAGCCTATAACTACGTCCAGAGCCAGGACAGGGTCCCAAGTAGGTGCAATGACTCTCCACCCCAAGAAAGAAGTTCCTCGGGTGGGTGACTTCAGCATCCTGCTGAGGCGATTTGAAAAGGTCCCAAAAAAAACTTCCCCTGTGATAGACACATCAGAGCTGCGGGGTGTCGTGGGGCTTCCAGAGGATGTGGCAACTGCTCTAAACTTCATACTGCCACCGTTTTGAGATTTTGTGTCACGTCATCTCTGTAAGAGCCGCTTGGGATCTCAGTCCTCCAAAGGCAATCCAAACTGGATCACAGGATCATTAGCACGCTTTGCAGAATCTGCTGCTTTTCTGAATACGAGGGGTCTTTTATCAACTTCAGCACTCCAGCATTGAAGCAGCTAACTTCACTGAGCTTTGCTTGGGCTGGCCAAAACGGTGGGCTGTACCTGCTGGGCAAGTGTGCCACGGTTATCTGGCTATAGGGGGCTATAGGGGCAGGCTGCGTGCACTGGGCACGATCTCCGCCGTGGGCTGTGTCAGAGCAGGTCACAGGACAAGGCAGGGAGATGCTGTTGGTATCATCACGGTCTCTGAAGCAGGCAGAGATATTTCTCGAAAACTGAACAAAGCCTTTTTGGTGAAAGCAAATGCACCAAGAATGACGTTTCAGGGCATGATGATCAAAAGAGAGACCAAAACTACTCATGAATTTGGATTGAATTTGGCAGTTTAGTTTGGAGAAGGCAGGAGGGAAAATCTGGAGGAAGTTCAAATGTTTGCTTTGTTTCAAAAAGATCAGAAATGAAATTAAACTTGAGGGGTTCAAAGCAGTGTTTTGATTTCAAATTAATCTGTGTTTTTTTTTTCAAGGTGAAAAAGACAATAAAATAACTTTAGATGAAGGTTATGCTCCAACACAGAAAACATTTCCTTTTCGCTCAGCCAGCAAACAGATAAATCCAGTGCATGGAGTGTGCAGTAGAAAAATGGAGAGGGCCCTGGCCATCTTTTATTCGAAGATAATGGAAGAAACTACTATCTGCCTCTTCCTACACTAAGAGCTGAGACCACAGGGTGTCCCAGTGCTTAAGTTAGTAGTCTCATGGCATGGCTGATCACACTGTATTTGAATATACAGCAAACAGAGAGGTAACTGCGTCCATTTGGGCAAGGGAAGGAGCTCTGGAAAGATGTATTTTGAGGGCATAAAACACCTGGAAAAGTAGATCTGAATTTCTGGAAGAGGCGGCTGCCTCTCTTGGGGCTCTGTAAATAACCAGGATCGTACCAAAGAAACACCTGACTCACATAATCAGTTTCCCCTTCTAACGGAAACACCCTGGCAAGGCCCCAAAAATTGGCTAACCACTCAGGCCAGGAGGGAGCGAGAGCAGCATCGCTCCCAGACACCGTGAGTTAGCTGCGAGGGATCGTTTCATTGGCTTTTTTTTTTTTTTTTATATTAATGCTTTCAAGTTTGTTGGTAAAGAAATGTGAGTCTTCTCCCTAAATACCTGGGTGCGCGCGTGTGCGATTGTGTGGTGAGATGCCGGCTGCTTGGGATCGTGCAGCGGTATGAGTGTGTGGTGGGGCAATTATGTCGGGCGAGCGCGTGGGGCCGGGACGCAGGGTGCCGGGGTGAGGCGTGCTGGGGCTCTGCGGTTGTGGGGAGGGTGAGGCTAACCCCGCTGCAGGGAAGGCGCAGCGGGAGCTAGCTCCTGCTTCCGAGGCCTGGGGAGGGAAGATTCATCCTCCCGAAGTCTTGATCCATCTGTGCATCCTACACAGAGAGAGACGAAGGGCGCTCTTTGGACGGGACTGGGTATTTGCAGAATACCCTGGGGCAGCTCAGGTCTTGGGGGGTGGGCTCAGAGCCAGGCTCAGTCCTGGTCCCAAACTTACCCACCCCAAACCGTTCTGAAACCCATCTCTCCACAGCTTCATGCCTACGTGGTCCTTTCCCCAAGGCTCCAAGCCCTCCAAACACAAAGTCACTTCCATCCTAAAGCCAGGCAAGTAGGTTAGCATGCTACTGAGACAGAATAAGCACACCCAGGCCAGTGAGCCTGGGCTTAGTCCTGCGCTAACGTCACTGCGTGCATCCCAGCACACGGCGGCGTGGCTCAGAGCATGGGTGTCCACCAAGCACACACGTTTTCTGCGTCACGCGTGCTTCTCCTGCATCTCTGTGGTGCGTCGCAGCCCTGCTCCGCCAGAGGAAGGTCCGGGTGCGGAGCTCCTACACCTGGGTCCCGCTGCTCCCCTCGCCTCCTCCCTCGCACCCTCTCCTCTTTCTCAACAGCTTCCGTGCAACAGCCTCGCTCCTCGCACAAACAGCCCGTCCCCACGCTCCCGTTCAGGCGGCAGCCCCGACCTGTTCTTCCAACCCACACCGCTCTGGCACCTTCGGGATTTAGGAGCGGTCTGGCCCGGGGCCTTCCCACTTCACAGGGCATCGCGTGCCCTGGAATGCGGCTGATCTGGCTCTCGCCTCCCTGCGAGCGCTGGGGCAGGCTCCTCGGCGGAGCCAGCTGGGAGCCCAGGGCTCCCTCTCCCCTGCCGCCGCCCTCCCAGGTAGTCTGCGTCCCCGGCGTGCAGAGGGAGAAAGACGCTGCGTCGGCCGCAAGAGACGCTGAGCCCCGAGCTGGCGGCTGCGGGGAGCCCCGCCGTCCTCCCCGTGTTATTTCCAGAGGGATGAGGCTCAGAGGTGGAGTTTGCTGGGCCGTGGGGCTCCCGGCAAGCCCCGGGTGCAGAAGTGCTGACGGAGCATCTCCAAGCCCGTGCTGGAGCCCGGGGGAGCGCTGAGTGCTCAGCGCTGTGCAAAACCAGTCCCTGTCGTGCCAGGCTGCTCCTGCACTCATTTAGGGCTCATTTAGGGCCGGTTTGTGCACAAGAGAAAGGCAGTTTCTGTGTGACCACATCAGCAGAGCGCCTCGCCAGGCCGGCTGGCCGTGTAGATAGAAAGGTATGAAACGTACCGTGTATCAGGTTACCACCAAGGATTGATTTACTGCTCCCAGCAAGGTGCCCGAGAGAGAAATTCCCTGGTGGTGATGCAAGGTCAGGCCATGGAAACTTGCAAGACTCTTCATCCCGCTGGAATGAAGAGCAGCGTGTCAGCTCCCCCGGGCCAGGGTGGACACGAGGCGTTGTGGACACCACCGGGTGCTTGCACAGCTCCGAGCAGGCGGCAGTGCGGCCGGACGGGCTTGGAGCAGGGCAAAGGGTTGCTGGGGTCCGTGCAGGGATGTGACCGGTGGCATCACAGAAGCCAGGAAGGGACAGGGAATGAGCGTTACAAAGCCTAGAGAATGGTTTGGGTGATAATAAAGCCCGGAGGGTGGAGGACTGAAGGGCTGCTGGGGTTTGGGCACCATCCTGGGAAGGACCGGAGTGATGAATAACATCGCACCCAGCCCTTACGCACGATTTCCCTTCTGCACGTGGGGAAATGGGGACACAACGAAGCACGTTGTTTCCATCACGATCAGCCACCTACTAACAAAGGAGCTGGGAGGGGATCTCGGTTCTGCTAAATCCTTGGCCGTGGCTGTATCGCCTTGTCTGTGGGAGGGGAGGAGAGGAGGAACAGGACCGCAGTGGGGCGCAGCAGGTGCTGCACCACAGACGGAGGCTGGAGCCGACGCGGGCAGGTCCGTGCTCGGCAGCAGGCAGTGGAGCAGATGATGCTGCATGGGGAGGACTTGGGGAGGCCAGCAGTGAGCATGAGAAACCACCCTGGGAGGATCTATCTGAGCACTGAGGAGCCCTGAGATGTGCTGGATCAGACCCTGGGTGTCTCCTGAACTGGTAGTCTCTGATTTTGTCCCCAGGCTCAGCCAGGTGCCTTGCACTGGGACCAGGGAGAGAAATGCACAGCAGCAGGGAGAGGAGTAAGGCTGAGAATCCCACACCACTATTTTGAACATCATAAGGGAACAGCACATTTGAGTGCAAACCCCACGTTCTCTCTCTGTGCGTATGGAGCTGTATTCACGTTTCATCCCCTCGCCTTGCTCTCAGTGGGTTTTTAGCGCACTCTTTTCGTGTGCACGTCTCCACGTGTGTGTCCTGGTCGGTGTGTCTCGCTTGACACCTCTGCGTCGGCGTATCTCTCCGGCTCCGTGACACATCCCGGTGCTATGCTGCTCCCCCGGTCTGGAGGAGGGGGACCCAGGGCTGTGTGCTCCCGGGGGACACGAGGGGGCACTTCTCGGGTGCTGCAAGCTCGGAGCGTGAGGGCTGAGCCTTGGCCCGGTGCTAGATCCCTTGGGCTTGTAACTGGCCAAGGGCACTGGCAGGAAGGCGACGGGACCCTCCAGCAGCGGCAGCGTCTACAGGAACCAGACTTGTTTTTCTCTCTCCTCTCACCCACCCTTAACCGCTTTGCCACAATATCAACAGCAGGAACCACCAGCCAGCCCCAGATCCTAGCCGATAAAGATCTTCTCACCTAATTACTCATCAGACCACAAATCCAGCCTCAGTTAAGCCCCTGAGAAGTAAATACCCTGGGCTACCTCTTCTCCCTGCCCTCCGTCCTTCTGGTCCTCGCTCTGGTGGGCAAACCTGCAGCTGCTGGGGCTTACTGGCGCAGTGCTCTGGGGGCTGTAAGCCATTTCCCAAACACCAGAGGTACGGGATGGCTGTGGGACTATGGTGAGCCCAGGGTGCAGCCAAGGGAAAAGACCACAGAGTGAAAATTGCCCTGTTCTTTGTGGGATGGACAAGGGAGAAGGAGAGGCTTGGGAGAGAAGGGCTATGTGCCTAAAGTCATGCAAAGTCCAAGCTGCTTGTCTGGCTGGGGGCTTCCATAGAGCAGAAATCGTGTAATACGCACATGAAGTGTATAGTATTAGCAGAACTGTGTGCAGAGAACTTTGTGGGCTCAGTGTGCCCCCCACAAGGAGGGTTTATGCGGGGAGGGAGCTGCTCAGGGGCAGTGTTCAAAGTAGGATGCAGCTGGGCGCTGGGAAAACCAGCTCGGGGGGAGCAGCCCATGGCTGGATGGCAGCTGAGAAATCACAACCTTGTCAGAGCTCCTGCTCAGGTCAGAAACCATGCAGCTCGGGCTGGGGGCAGCTCCAATCCAGTACTGACACCGGGCTGCCGTTCCCCTCCTGGGATTCCTTCTGCGCAGCCTGAAAGGGAAAGGTAATGTGAGGGCAATTAATGGCATTGCTTACCGACTGCAGAGCTATTATTTATTTGTGGGGTTAAGTATACATTGGCACCAAATCGCTGTGAATCTCGTGTGCATAGAAAGCACCTTGGCACTAAGCCCAGCCTGAGAATAAGAAGGGACCAAGCCCCAGATTTGGCTTTCCAAGCCCTCAGCTTCCCATCGCAAAGCCCCGTGGTGCCAGCAGCACTGTATGAGGTGGCTTGGGGGGGAGCAGAAACCGGGGGGATCGGTGCCCTCTCGGTCCCGTGCCTTGCTCACAAGGATCGGGAGCTGAGTCCTCATGAGTCAGCTGAGAGCAAACCACAGAAGAGGTTTTGCATCAGAAATGTAGCTGGCACTCACGTGGCTCCCGGCTCCGCGGAGCTGCTGTGGGTCGTTTGGGATAAGCGAAGGATGGATTTCAGAAGGACTGGAGCATGCTGGAAAAATGTCCTAGGAGAAGACTTTTCTGCTGTGGCCCAGTGCTTGCAAGTGTTCGGGGCTGCCCGTCTGATCCCTCTCAACCAGAGGGCTGGATTTCTAGGAGAGCTCAGCATCCACCACCCCCAGGCTTTGCCTGTTCAAAGAGCTCCTTTCTTAGGCAGCTCCATAGAGCTCTCAAGTGAGCTCAGCACCGAAGTGCCAGGCTCTGGGATCCTTGGGAGAGCTTGGCCCCGCTGCTGGGAGCGAGCAGGACGGCTGGCCCCATGGACCTTGTGCTGAGCTGAGCTATCCCCTGTAGATGGCATCACAGCATCTCGGCTGTCCCTGCAGGGATGCTTCCAGCCCCAGCACCAGCGAGGGCTCAGGGGCTGAGCCCCACCGCTGCCTGCACTGCCCCAGGCACAAAACCAGCCGGGGACACCGTCCCTGGCAGCTCGGGCAGCCCCAGCTGAAGCCTGCAGCCTTGGTTAGCTCCGCCGGCTGGATTACAGTTAGAGAGGCACCGTGCGGTGCTGCCACCGGAGCTGAAATTGCAGTGTGGACACATCTGGCTCTGCTGGGAGAGAGCGCTAAATCAGGGCTTGGTCCCAGTCCAGATCAAAACTCTTGATCAGTTTTGTTGGTGGACTTAAATTGCGTCTTTGCTTCCTATAGCACAGTTTGTCTACCTGGGGACATTCGGGAAGGTTAATCTGCATTCACTTTGAAAGTGGATAAATTAAACCACATTAAACATGCTTATTGAGAATTAAAATAGCTTTAATGTGGTTTGGTTTAATTTACTTTGAGAGTGTGTTGAACTAGATTAAATTAAAACCATTTTAATTCCGAAATCTGAATCATGAGTTTAACGGGCTTTAACTGATCAACTTTAAATTCATACTTTTAATTAATTTGAATTAATTTTCCGGAGTGGCTCCATGTCGACAAGCCTGGTAGCAAGAGAAAACCACAGAGACACAGCGGGGCTCTGTGTAATCCCATTTGCTATCTGCGGGAACGTCTATTGTAGTCTCTGCTGGGACGGCAGCGTGCTGGAGAGGTACCTGAAGGGGTTTGGAGGTGGTTGGAGACCAGGAGCCAGCTGGAGCATCTCTTAGCCCGCTGGAGTCCTAGGCCAGCGAGACGCAAACACACAGAGCTTTGCCAGGCATTGGTTTGCTGGGATTTGGATCCCCCCCAGAACGCAGAAAGTATTTAAGGAAACGCCGTCCTCTCATCCTCCTGTGGGCAGCGGTGGGGCAGGAGAAGCCCTGCGAGAGCTTTCTGCAGCAGATTTTTTCAGCCTGTTTTGCCCACGTTGTTTTTTTTTTTGTCTTGTTTTGTTTTTAATTCCCTTTGTCCCGAAATCCAGAGGGGTTGTCCCACTACTGGGGATGCCGTCGGTCACTGCTCAGCCCCGGATGCCTCCCGCATTCCTTCCATCTGATGGCTGCCTGAGCTGGTCCAAGGCTGGGCTTGTAGCGACCTGGCTATGTCACGTCTGACCGGGCTGCCACATGTCACCGCGTGGCATGCGTGGGGAGGCTGGCTTCCAATAAACAGCCCTTCCACTGCATTTCGACATGCCCCTTCCTCCAGCCCGAGGTGCCTCCGAAATCCAGGTCACGGCGCTGTGGGCACGGGCAGAGACCAAGACGGGGATACGGGGCCGTGGAGGCAGGGGGCCGTGGGCTCTCGCACTGCCCCTGCTGGGCTCTGCAGCCCTGGGCAAGGCACACGTCAGCTTCCCCATCTCCAAAGAGAAGATAACATTTAGCTGGCCATTATGAGGATTAATTGATGTTTGATTAGTTCTTTGGAATTATAAAATAACCAGATAAGCGTGAAGGATTATGATAACCCAATTTGCCTTCGTGTTGCTTATCACTCAGGGCGATTTCTCGGTGCTCCAGGTAGGATTTAGTCCTGACAACTGGAGCAAAGACCAGAAAATCAAAGACTGCTTTCCAGCCACTTTTCTTTGTCCCAAATAGATAGAAACTCCTAAGACAGAAAAACGTAGGCTGGGAAAATCCCTTACTCTTGGAAATTAGTCACTAGGGCCCCGTTTGGATTGATTACAGAATTTGTGAGTGTGTGTACACACAGCACAGGATGGCCTCATGTGACTGAGAAGCAGCCAGCATTCAGAGAAGCAGTGCTGTTAATTTCAGATTTTAAAGACAGAGAAATGGCTTTTACCAACATTTGCATGAGGCCAAAGAGCAAACACGTGGAGGAAACCGGCTCCTCTCTTGCTCCCTCCCGTTCCCTTCTTGGCAAATCTGCTCGCCTGTGTTTTTATAACCATGTCACCTCGTAACGTGCAATAAAGGGCACGGGACTCTTGTTTGTTTTTCATTCACCGCAGCATCATTGGGCAAGGATGTCCCAGAGGCGGCGTGTCACCCAGGGAGTGTTCCCCACGCGCAGCGGCGGGCGCTCAGCACCCTCCTGGCTGGAAGAACCAGGTGGGCGAGGGGAAGGACGCACCCCACCCTTGGTGGGCATTGCCTAAGCTCCCCAGGCTCGCAGGGTCTGGCTGGCTCACTGGGGGTTAAAAAACGCCTTCCTCCTGCTCAGAGATCCCAGCTGTGGTTGGAGCCAGGCCAGCCGTGAGGGAAGGCAATGGTGAGTCGTGTGGAGGAGAGGGAAGGGCTGGCGTTTTAATCTGGCTCCGCAGGGACAAATATACCCTTCCCTGAAAGCACCGAACAGCATCTCTGCTGGGCTGGCAGCGTTCAGCAAAAATCCGTGGGTCCTTCTGCATCTCACCCACTGCAAAGCTTCAGTGCCCCCTCGCTCCAGGAGGCAACTGGTGGGGGTATCACTGCTCCGTGTCCAGCTGGATCTGCAGCAAAGGGATCCGGGAGAGGCTCTGGGGGGCTGCATTTACCTGCAGGGACTTAGGGGCAGGATGCCCAGCCCTGAGCATGGCCCTAAATTTAAGAACATCCTGCAAAGAGGCAGGCAGGCATCACAGCATCCGCGCGGAAGTCCTCGCACCGCTGCTTTGTGCACCAAAAAGCAGAATGCTGCCAGGTCGAATCTAACTGGCATCCGTCTTCTGCCTCGTGCTCCTCTTCGTCTTTCTGCTTAGAGGTATTTGCTTACAATATGACTCACAACTATCGTTATTTATGGTGTCTCAATCCGTTCCATCTCGGTCCTTTTCTTTTGTCAATCTCCATGTTCTCTCTTTGTCTAATTTGGATGACAAGGCCTTCCAGGCAGGAACAGTATCTTCCTTAATCTCTCTAAAATGCCAGCCACTAGTTATAATGCTAGATAAATATTTAATGATAATAATTGAACTAGACAGTAACAATGCTCAGCCACACTTACATTTTCTAAGCCCTTTCAGACACAGGCTAATTAATTAATTGCAAATTTACAAACAAGATAATTAAAGGATGCCCTGGCTGAGCAGGAAAATACGCTGAAAGCAGTGCAGGGCTTTTGGAGGGATCACCATAAATCATGGAGGGGAAAGGGAAGTTGCACTGGGTGCACCCTTCTCCCAGAGCTGTGTTAAATCCATGGAGTAGGAGGTCTGAGGACATTCTCTGCCATTAGGTTCACAAAACTGGATCCAGTTCATGATCCTATCCCTCTCCCCACCTCCCTCGTATAATTGCATCATTTCTCCTCCCTCCCCTAAGGGAGAGTCAATTAAAATAGTTGGGTTTGATTTTTTTTTTCTTCTTCTTCTTTGAAAGGCAACCCGTGCCCTTTATTTGATGTAAAAGTTGTCAGATTTGGAACGGCAGAAACGAGCTCCTTTCATCAACAGCAGACCAGTTCCCCTGAGCCTGAGCCCTGCTCACGCAGGGAACCCCAGCCAAGAGCCAGCTGTAATCCCCTTTATCTTGCCCAGGCTGGCACGTGGCCACAGGGTTGCTCTGATTTTTGTCACATCAGGTGTTAGAGGCCAAAGCAGGGAGGATGGGGTGCATGGGGCTGGGGTCCCCCCACCAGCTTCAGCACTGGGAAAGGTCCCCCCAGAGTGGGATTCTCCTGCAAGAGCTCTCTGGGCCACCTGAACAGTGAGAAACAGCTGGGCTACGATAAAGAATCTCGTATTTTCTTTGCATCTTCTCTTTTCATTGCAATGCTTCTTCTTTTTCACCTGTTCAGTATTTTTAGCCTTATTTCCCTGACTTTTTGATGGGAAAATTTCAAGCTTGGGAGTATCCATGCCTGTTCCCTTTCCACAGTCTCCCCAACGGAATATGAATGAGCTGAAAATTTAGGCCCCCAGCAATTGCTGCAGCATTTAAACCAAACCCTATTCACAAATATATTAGCAAATAAAAGAAACAAAAGCAGCTCTCGCTGAACTTTGAGATCATTGTTTTGTTGTTTCTCAGTCGGATTTGGATGTTGATCAGGTATTTATGCAGATGTTCATAATCTGTGTCATTTTCCCTCATTTCAATGCTAGTGTTTGTTCGCTTGAAAATATATTTCCGGAAAGTAATGGGGGAAAGTGAGTTGCCCAGGGCCATGCTCTGAGTCGGTGGCAGAGCCAGGAACATATCGCTCACTTCCCGCTCCCGTGTTTTAACCACAAGATAATCTTAATGAATAATAATAATTCATGTAAACACTGGGCCAAATTCATCCCAGGAGCAGCTCCAGTGCAGCAATTGGCGTTGTATCAGAAGAAAAATTAGCTGGTGCGTAGACTCTCACTCTGCGTGCTCCCTCCTACACAGGAGGAAGAAGGGGAATGTTTGCAGTGGATTTCCTCTTCTGTCCTCCTCCTTCCTGTCCCAGTTCGTGGGGATAAGTGAGGCCCGTGCAGGGCTGGATAGGACGGCGATCCCAGCCAAGCCACTCCCACATCAGCTGCTCTGAGCCCAGCATAATTATTATTTATTGTTTGTATTGTGGCAGCACCGGGAAGCTTCAGTCGCGGAGCGGGGTCACGTTGCTCTCCGCGCCGTGCACATCCGACGCAGATATCCCCAAGAGAATCCAATCAAAGCACAAGGCGACGGGCAGCGGGCGATGACGGGCAGCCAGGGGAGCCCGAGGTAACGTGGCAGCACCCACGCTGCCTGCAGGAGCCCACGCAGCGCCCACCTCGGCCGGGCTCCAGCTCCAGCCCCTTCGGCGCAGCACCACGTGCGCCGTCCCGAGATGCTCATCGCCGGCTGCCGGGTGACCGACAGCCAAGCCCTGAGCCCTCCCTGTGCAGGCAGCACGGTCCCTGCCTCCCCAATAACCCAGGGGCTTGCTGGTGGTGGCCGGCAGCAGACTGCAAGGGGCTGACTGGATTTTTCGGGTGCACAAAACCCGGAGCCGAGAGTTTCGTATGACCAAAGCTGCCTGGCAGAAAACGCTGAAGGTACCAGAAGAACAAGGTGTGCAGGAAATGCTCGGCTCCGATGGAAAACTGGTTGTACCAGAGCTGCTGCGACTCCGCCAGCTGCCCAGGCACTGCCTGGTGTGCTGCAGCCAGGGGAGCTGTCCCTCCACCTCGGCGTGGTGCCGCGAGGTTTTATTGCACGGGGACCTGCAGTGCCATGGCCACGGGTGTGAAATGCATTCCTTTTTTTTCATTATCCCTTTCCTGGGCTTGTACAAGGCACAGCGGATGAGCTGGCTGGAGAAAATCGTGGCTGGCAGTGAGGTTTCTGAGCCTCCAAGCGCTGGTGTCGGGAACAGCGTCCAACTCACTACAGGAGGGGGCAAAACCCCATGGCACTGCGCTGGCATTTAGGGAAAGGATCGCACAGCACGGTGCCTGCTGTAGCTGCTCACTGTGCTTGATGGCCCAGAAGTTCCCTCCTCACGTGCCCTCCTACCCTGCAGGTTGCTCTTATCCTCATGGGACACCTGCCTCCACCTCTGTCTTGATGTTTTCCCCTTCGATCTAAATTCTAGATCATTTTACCCAGGAAAGGTGAGATTCACAATGGCACCAACGTACACATTCCCTCTCCCTTATTAAAATCTTGGGGGGCCCATCAGAGGCTCAGAAGCCTCTGCACCTGGCGCAGGGTTGTGTAACTCCCTTGTAAAACACGTTCCCTGACTCCTCCTTCACCCACCCAACCACCGTTCCCATTCCTTCCGCACAGCACCGGCACTGCTGCTGCAGCCGCAGTGTTTCTGCCAGTCCTGTGACAGCTCCGGGTTTAAACTTTGCTGTTTTACTGGAAAAAAAAATATACAAAAACAGGAAAACAGGTCAATGAGGAATTTCATTGTGCGGTGTGGAAATGTCCCGTGGAGCTGGAGGACCAGGCTTATCTTGTCAGCCTGCCTGCTTGGAGGACACCAACACCTACAGAACGGCCTTGGCCGCTGCTGCTCCGAGCTTCTCCCTCCGACACGGCCTTACCGAGAGATGGCTACGCCAGGTTTTGAAGCGGAGTGCTCTGCACAAGCAGCAGTAGCTGCTGTAGGTTTCCCTGATCTCCTTCGGGACCCATGCCACTCCAGCACCACGCACTTCTGGTAGAGGACCAAGCAGGAGCAGCGCCACCTTGGAGCATGCAGGAGACCCCAGCCCAGGAGGAGAAGCCCCACAAAGCCTTTTCCCGTTCGAGCAGAGCTGGGACAGATCGTAGCATGAGGCCTAACCCGGCTCTCTGCCCTTCGGCCACGTTTCGGCCCAACTTTCCTTGGCCCTTTTTGATGCCTCAATGAAGTCGGTGACCAGTGCTCATGTCTCTGGCTGCCGTGCCTCCCACCCAGCAACAATTCTGACCCCACTGAATCTGCTCAGGACTTTCTCCAGATGGCAGAGGTGCCTGAGGCTTGTGAGCTGACCTCCTCAGCTGGCCACCCCAACTCAGGACCTTGCAGGATCAGGCCCTGGGGGTGACGCCCGCCTCATGCAGCAGGTGCTCAGCGCAGCACATCCCAGCCCATGGGCTGCCAAGCAGGGGCACAGTCAAGAGGGGGACGAGCAAGGACGTGGAGCCAAGAAGCCTGCTGGGGTTGTGAGACAGCCGGAGCGACGCCGAGCAAGGCCTGAGCTGTGCAGACCTAATGGAAAATCCAGGGCACTCTATGGGAGTCTTTCCATGAGCGTCGATGCATTTGGGGCCAGGCCTTTGATTCTGGAGCTAGCCTCAAACTTTTCCAGCTTTTTCAGGTGTTTGCAGATGGTATTTTGTTTCAGCTCCTCTTCCAGCCTGATTCACTTGGGTAGCAGTTGGCTGGAGACAGACACCTACGTCTGCGCTGTGCTGAGCTCAGACTTTCATCCGCTCCAGCAAGCACGTGTGGCATGGCGTGGTCCATCACGTTCAGCATCCTAAGAGTAACACCATCCACCACGTCCCCTCTCGCCCCATCCACCTCGTGGTGTCCGGCACCGAACATTTTTTAGTGAAAAAAGGAATCACAGGCGTGTTGGGACACACACTTACGCACAGACTCGCCTCCTTTGGTTATTGAGGATGCGCATGAGTTGAGTGGTGCTGCTGAACAACAATGATTAAGGGCTCAGAGGAAAAGCTGAGTCACCCCAAGGGCATGCTGCTACTCCTTACCAGTGAGGGAGCTGTGTGGGGAATTTGCCTGGCACCAGTTCACAACACGTGAACTTACATCCTCATGTGACACGGTACGGCAAGTGGTGTGCTACCGACTGTGCTTTCTTCCTAAATCCCTGACCTAGACCAAAGGAAGTGGCAGGAGACCCCCAGAATCCCTCCCTGGTGTTATGCTGGGCTCTGTGCATCCCCAGATGAGTCTGTAAGATCCTGCTCTGAATCCCAGACGCAATCTGAAAATCCCACAGTTCCTTTATTTACCCATCTCAGGGCCTTGGTGTAAGGTTCTCTCAGTTGTTTGTGTCAAAACACTTTCGGAGACCTACTGCCCAGGTTCTCAGGTTGAGATGGACGCCAGGGCTCGAGTCCTGAGTGCTGTGAATTACCCGGCCATCGCTCCTCGTGGTGGAGCTGAGGTTCCATCCTGGCGATCCGAATTGCAACTGCAGTTCCCATAACGTGCATGCTCCTGCTCCATCCCAGCACTGCTGAGCAGCAGAGGAAGGTGGAGGAGAGGGGGCAGGGAGGCAGAATTTATGTAATTACCTGCAGGAACCTTTCTGCCTCTGCGTTGAATGGAGAAACCAGAATACAGCCAAGGTTTCTGCAAGCTGGGCAAACATCCCGACCAGAGAAGGCTTTCTTGAAACTCCACTCTTCCAGGCGGTGCCTTTCTTGGCTGTTGCTTTGGCAGCACCCGGCCAGAATGTCTGGAGGCTGTTACAGGGCAGGACTGCTGCCTCCTCTGTTTTCTTATGAAATACACCCACAAAGCAACCTGCAGAGGCTCCAGTCTGCCAAATCAAAGGGATCGCAGTTGTCCCAGGGCTACACACTCAGCAGCATTCCAAGCAAAGCTGCATTTCTAAAACCTGGGCTGCAGAAATTAAAGGCACAGGCAGCCTTTCCTCCCCTGCCCCGTCCCCACTGTGACCCGTTCCATCCTCCCTTTGCTCCCCCTTTCCCCAAAGTTGACAGAAACTGAGCGAATTAACAACTTTTCCAGCCTGCACCAAAATCCTGGACCCTGGAGCCACGGTTGGTATCGATTGTCCAGCACCGAGTCCCTTATGATTGTGCTCTCCCACACGATGAGATTAATCCTGTCTCTTCTCCCTTTCCAGACTTAGTAATGTGGAGATTATTATTATTATATTTTTAGGTATCTCTTTCTTTCCCTTGAATTTTTCCAGTATTGTCTGCACTGGCAAGGGGACCTGGGTGAGCTCGTGTCCCCTCTTGTCAGCAGAGATTTCCAGCGGGACCCTCCTCAGGGTGCACGCCTGCTGTGGAGCACCTGCACACATCTCAGCTGCAGTGCTGGGACGTCGTAGCACCGCTGTGTCTGCACAGATGCTCAGCTGAGCCCCGCTAGCCAGCGGTGCAGGACCAGTGGGTTCACATCCCTTTTGTAAACCAGGTGGAGACCTCTCCCTGAGCCAAGGAATTGGGAGAGAGAAGGGGAAATACCCTCACAAGGCATCCTGTTTTGTACTGCTGGCTGGGCTCATTGCCACTCGATTTTATTCATGCAGGTGACCGAGTCTCTGTCGACTCCTTGTAGCATCCACAGATGGAAAAAGGCACCTTCAGAGGGTGGGTCAGCCCGCTTTATACCCTCTCCACCAGGTGCTAGAGGAAGCGATGGCACCACTTCTCTCTGGGCATCTCAGGTGGGACAGATCTTGACCTCCTCCAGTCCTCCTGGGGGGCTCCCAGGGCTGCTTTCTGTGCCAGCGTTTCTGTACCCTCTCGGTGAGGCTGGGCCACGTCAGTCCACTGCATTTTGCACAGGCTGGACATGATTCTTCGCTTTCTTGCACCTCTGCAACAATAGCACTTTTCAGCCTCTTTGCCCAAGGCTAAGTGGCAGTTTTTGGCATGAGGACACACAAAATCTTTCCTCGTATATTGTGTTTTCTTAATCCTCTTTATTGTTTGTGTTGTCTTTTTGGATTCACTTATACAGTCTCTTAAATTGCAGTGCCCAGAAGCGGATGCGATGAGATTTAAGTAAGTGTTTCCCATTTTGAGAATTCAGACATTCTCTTGAAATCAGTGTTTGCTGGGAAAAATACCGGTATTGAGGTAAACACGTCATCTGGAGAAGCTTTACCAGTAAAAAATGTTGTCTAGCTTTTTCCAATTTGCTGTTACTTTAATGTCTGAGCATTTTTTTTTTTCTGCAAGATTAGTGGGGTCATAAGCAAGTCTCTCCAGAGGGTTTTTTCTTTCTCTTGGCTCTTTCTTTTCTTCTTCTACTCAATGTAGTAGGTGCTTATGTGAGAGACAAGGAGACAATATAGGGAAGCATTGTAAAGAATGTGCCAAGCCTTGGCACCTAAAAGCTGCGAATTTCAGAAGAGGAGGAAGATGAGGGTGGAAGGAAAGGAAGATAAACTGGCAAAGAGTAAGGAGCCAAATAGGAAAGGCTTCATCCCAGAGAGTGCACGGTGCAAGCCTGAACCCAGACAGGGCACAGCAAAGCTGGCAATTTCGTGGCAATTTCTCTCCTGGTCATGAGCCTCAGCTTCAAACTCCAGGCGGCCAGAGAAGCTCTTCAAACTGCAGCCCCCGGAGCCCTAGGGAAGGATGATGCAGCACAGTCAGACTGTCCTTCCCTTCAAATTGCAAGGCCCTCCAGGCTGGAGGCAGGCTGAAATCTCCTACATCTTTCTCCATGCAATGAGGCAGGAGATATCAATATTGAGGGTGCCTCTGTTGTGGGTCTCAGTGTCATCAGCATGCAAACAAGGAGAAACCATATCTCCTCCTCAGCTGGTTAGAGCCAAAACACTGGCTGCTTAATTAACACATTTCAGGTTTCTGGGATGAGGAAGGTTGGGCAGGAGAGAGGCAGAGACCCTCATTGCACAGTGCTCAGAGAGATCCACTGTGGGCACCCAGCAAGAGGCTTTTCAGACTGTAGAGCCAGTAAATGAGCACTGTGCTTTTCAAAGTCTTCAGCTCCCATTGCACTGAATTCTTATGAGAATCTGCTTCCCAATTCGGGTGCTCTTGAGCACTTTTTTTGCTCATAAGCTCAGACCAGAGGGGGTCTAAGCCCTGAGCTTTCTCACCCAAAGGTCCTGGAGGTTTTCTGTGGAACCATGCTTGTAAAAGTGTGTTCTGCTGTTCCCTGTTTAATCAGGGGACTATGAGAAAAAAAAAAAGACAAAGTGGGAGATTCTCCCATATTCTCCCATGCAATCTTCAAGACCTCCCTCCCAGTTGCCTGTGATGGCTTTTGCAGAATGACTCTGGAGCACATGATCCGTGATCTCCTCCAGGGAGAAAGATCAGCAGATCCCACCAAGCTGAAAAACCCCCGAGCCGGCCACGGCTGGAGTTTAAAAGCAAAGGGTGATAAAGCAGTAGGAAACTCAGCACCAGAGCACAAGGCATTAGCCAGGACTGCAATGGCATGGTACACCTGCCCAGTGCTTGCCCCAGAAGGATGACAGCTGGTTTTCCAGGAAGCCCAGTGGCTTCTTAAGCTCTCACACTGGTCTTGTTTGCAGTGGGACTTGCAGAGTCTTCAACTATTTGATGGTTAACGAGAAAGTTTAAAAAAAAAGTCCAAAAGAGGAACCTTTCTGCGCCTTACAGCAGCCACAAGGGTGAATATCCCAGGAGAGCTGGACTGTAATTCCTGCCAGCTTAGCATCAAAGGATGCTCCGAAATTTTACCTTCCTGGTGACGTCTCTTCTTCCCAATGAAAGATGACCCAGGTGACCTTTGATTGAAAGTCTTGATAGTCCAGAAGGCAGGGAGCAAGATAATTAGAGCCATAACGTCTGATCACAGGAGAGAGGTGAAGCCAAGGTAGGGGCAGAACAATGCTCCTTTTCTATAGCGGGTGTGACCGCTGCGATGGTCACAGAGGGGCTGGGGAGGGGGCAGGAGTGCAGGCTTTACAAGGGGGGTTAAGTAGCTTATTTTTGAATAAAGGGTGCAGGAAGCTGGTTGTTATCTTCCTAGTGCCATTCAGACTGCAGGTGTGACTTAATCTCCCGGCTGGGGCGGATGGGTGCGTTGGGGAGCAGCCGTGGTCCTGAGGTGTGCAGGAGACCCCCGCAGGTGAACAACATCGCCTTTCCATCCAAACTGGCGGATTTTGATTTCCACATCTTACATAAGGGGATGCTAACACAGATGGAGCCTCTGCGTTTGTCCCGGGCTCACTGCACCACCCTGACACAGATGGGAATTTCAACCCAAATTTCTCGTGCTACTGTCTCAGTATCAGGCATTCAGAAACCTATAAATCCTTTCTCTCTTTCCATAGTGACAAAATCTTTTACAAATCCACTTTTTGGGGTTCTTTTTGTCTTCTCAGCATGCAAAAGTCTCATCTCCAAGCTTTGGAGATGCCAGGAACAGAAATTTTCTCAGCAAGTGTCTCCAGGAGCTGGGTTTTTCAGAGACAGCATGAGATTCGTGGTGCGATTTCAAGAAGTCACAAAAATCTGCCCTGTGCGTCGCTGTCCTAGCATCGATTTCTCACAGATATCCTTGTGCCCAAGAGTTTTACATGAAAGTTCATTTCTCCCAGTATTCCTGCTTACAGCTCCCACTTCACAGTTGTCCCAGATCCATTTGATGCAAAGCTTTCATGGGCAGTGTCTCTGAGCAGCAAAGCACGCTGTGTTTCCAATGCTAGATCAAGGCTATTATTAGCCATCACCTGGAACCTCACTGTCTCATTCATTCACTTCCAATCTCTTTAGATCCTTGTCTTGTTTCCCTCCCCCAGACAAGGAGCATTAAGTAAAAAATGATGAAAAGCCCCAGCCATACAACCGAAAGCCCCTGCTTCCTCTTTGCTGCTGCTTACCCGCCCCCCCCCCATTTTTGCTGGAGCCCCAGGAAGCATCCACACAAGTGTAAAATTATTTCCATCCTCTGCTCATGCTAAAACTCTATGGCTGCTAGTGCACAAGTCCCTACACAGCTCTCGAACAAATTGGACCAATTTGGAGTGATTAGTGAAGAATTCACATATGGTGCCCAGCCAGCACCGCGGACCAATTGCCTCCTGCAGCCCATTAAGAGCCATTTACTGTGATGGGCCCATTTGTCTTTGTTGTTAGTTCTGGCACGGCCGGTGACAGATCTTTGGCTGCCCAACGGGCCAACCTCTCCCTGACATCAGCTGAGGGGTAAGAGGGCAAGGCTGAGACACACATCGAGGCTGACACCAGCTGATGGATGTCCCACGGAGCCATGCCAGGCAGGGCTGGGGGGCCTGACCAAGGAAGGGGAAGAGGAGGAATTGCCGTTTGAGGGGGAATTGCCAAGGAAGAGGAGGAATTGCCGTTTGAGGGGGAATTGCCAAGGAAGAGGAGGAATTGCTATTTGAGGAGGAATTGCCATTTGAAGGGGAGTTGCCAAGGAAGATGAGAAATTGCCATTTGAAGAGGAATTGCCAAGGAAGAGGAGGAATTGCCACTTGGGGTTGCAGTTGGGTGCCAGTGGCAGCACGCAGCCATGCAGTGGATGAGACCTGGGGTTACAGGGACAGACTGCCCCACTTCCCCGGTGCTGTATGTGCCCTAATGCATATGGGCTTCAAGCAGGAGGCTTGGATAGGAAGACAATATGGAAGCCTGTGGGCCTTGAGGGTTGATGGATGCTCTTCTGGGTAAAAATCAAAGCAAGCAAGCTTGTCACAGGCACGCTCCTCCACGTTCCCTGCAGCTCCAGCAAAACGTGGAAGGGAAAAAAAAAAAAAAAAGTAAAGAGCATGGTAAGGAGTGCCCTTGAAACATATTTCACTGTCACTGGAGTCAACCAGTGGAACCAGGTGACTGTGGGTACACTCCTAGTCACGAAAAGATGCTTTCTGCTGTCTTAATTATTCTGGCAAAGGGAGGTGAATAGGCCAGGTTGGTTAAGGTGTGTTTACACTGGTGTAATGATAACCATGCTAGTGATTAAATGCACATGACTATACAGGTGAAAAATTCATACCCTGTAACTGACACAGGTGGCACAGCTCAAAACTGTCAACAGGGCTGAGAGACGAATCCAGTTCCAGGTTAGGTACAGGTGCATTTTAAAGGTTTGAGTTTAGAGACACAGAATATGTGATGCAGAGAAGGATGAGCCAGTGTGGAGACACTGCCCATAATTAGAGCTTTGCACACGACTGATATTTTCACTCTTTGGCAGATCAAGGACTTTTCTTTTGATTGATTTGGGTTGACCCAAAGTGAAATTTCAGAGTGACTAAAATAAAAAAAAAATAAAATGGTGCCAAGTGAGACTTCTCTGTCAAAAATGAAGATTTTGAGGAGTACCTCATTTCTAATTTCAAAATCAATCCTTTAATCACACGTGAGTTGGGATGGGAAAAAAAAAGCTCTAGTATCATAAATGAAATATTTTCATTCTTTAAATTATTGTTCTGACCAAAGTGATCACCTAGAATTACCATAAAATCTTGTGATTGACTGGAATTTGCAATTATTTGTGAAGAAAAAAAAAAGAGGAAAAAAACATTTTAGACGAACCTTTTTGCCTCCTACCAATGCCCAGGTCCCCTTTGAAATGGCACTTATGAAGTTTGACCTGGTTTTAACCTTTCTATAAAGGAAAAAAACAGACCAATACTATCCCCCTCCCCAGTAGTCAACTTTCTCTGTCAAAGCTGAGCGGTATTTTAACACTCCGGTCCCTTTGACAATGCCAGCCTATGAGTTGCTGTGTGCTGACAGCCTCTATTGTGTCCGTCCAGGGTAATTAAGAATTTGATCCAGAGCTTTTAAACTTCTTGGGCTGACAGATACTCTCTGAAGCAAGGCACTGTCACAGCTCTTTGGAGGGGAGACAGGGGTGCTAAAAGGTTTCTGTCCCGGGCCATAGGGCACCAGGACACCTGGGTCCGTTCTGAGCCGTTTTGGAGACTGCTATTTAGCCATCTCCTCGGCAATTGGGGCTATTTGAGGAATTGGGGTCAATTATAACCAGCCTTCACCTGTCTTGCTTGTAGGGAGAACTGGAGCCAGATGGCAACCTGTAGGACTGGCCTCCCCCTTTGTGTAGGGCTCAGCACCTCTCCTTCCCGCTGGACAGATGAACTTGGAGCTTGCAGCGTTACAAACCACCACGCAGCATTGTTTTAAACACAGAAATAGAGGTGGAACAAGGGAAAAAGGAGACGTTCATTCTGGTCCAAGTCCATCATCTGCTTAATATCTCGCACAGCAATAATCTCAGTGGATATAAGGAGGCTGACCCCCAGCATCCCCAAATCCCCTCTCAGTTGTTTCTGCCCAAATTACAAAACTGGTAAGTTTCAGCAATTCAGGCTGGAATTTCGTGACCACTTTGAGATTAAATCTGCCGTAAATCTAGACATGTCCAGCCTGCAGCTACTCAAAAAGGTTTTTCAAATACACAAGTGGATTTAAGGGCTTGTAGATGGGAATTAGGCTCTGAAATGCCATTTCTGCCTTCGCTAATCTCCCTAGCAGACTTCATCAACACATTTGTGTCTTGCCCACCGAATATCCATGATGTGATGTCATCCTTTTCCTTATTATTGTTCTGATTAATAATACTGTTTTGTATTGCACTGCAGAGCACGGTAAAACTGCGCTGAGCCTGCTAGCCTCCCCAGGACCTCCTGTCCACTTCTGTTTCCTGGTGGCACAGTGTCAGGCAATTCTTTCTTTTTAGGAGAGCCTGAAACAAACAAACAAACAAACAAAAACCCCTGTGAGTTGCAGCAAGACAAAAAGATCTTACAGAGACAGAGAAGCATCTGAATTTCTAAAGTCAAGGTTTGGGTAACGCTGCTGGAGAATTGCAAGAGCAGGGAGCAGAGGGACCAGCAGTTCTGGGGAGGGTGGAACACGTGGGGGACTCATAACACGTGTCTGCCTTTTGCTTCAAAGCTATGAAATCTTCAGAGGAGGCAAAACTACTGCTGACCCTCCAGTTGGTTAAAAAAAAGAAAAAAAAGAAAAAGGAAAAAAAAAAGGAGGTATGCTCTAAATATTTGCTACCTTCTGCTGCACTGAGCTGCGTGCAGACAGCGTCTTTATATACATCACCTGAGTAACTGAATAACTTCTTGCCTCAGCCACTGTCTTACCCTTTAGTGTATTTGGCTCTTTCATACACAGGTTTTGGGTGGTACTTGTCAGGTATCACCACACCAGAGGCTCCAGGTTTTTGCCAGTTATTTCAGAAGAGCCCAGATTTCATCCACGGGTCTGATTTTTCTCCTGCCCTCTTGTGTTCTCGTGGCACCGTTTGCAAATGTACTTAACCAGGGCACTGATGTTTGGCACCTTGTGTCCTCTTTTTCCCTGCTGCCAGAAGTGACATAAGATGCAGTAGCCTTTCCCTTAGCGTAGACTCGTCAGCCCTTGGATTCATAAGCCTCTGCTATGATTCAGCAGCAGATCACGCACTCGCTGTGCCCTTCCAGGGTGATGTGCACAACAAAGAAGCAAAGTAAGCGAAACCAGCCAAGCAAATAAAAACATGCTCCCAGCTGAGGATCTGACCTGCACTTCGATCATGGGTGTGCAGCCCAGCCTTCCCCATGTCGCTCCAGCCCGGCATCTCCCAAGCAGCCACCCTCAGTTGCACAAGAAGATGAGGTGGAAGAGATGAAATTAGCGCCTTTTTCCTCAGGTAATGTCCCAGTTGCTGTGACATTGCCTCGACCCAGAGAGGCTGCCACTGGAACTACTTTTTGGTCAAAAAATGAGAGATGTTTTTCCACTGATGGCTTGAAAAATATTTTGGTTCCGAGGAAATCTCTTTATGTAAGGCAGCTTTTCCATGCCCTTGGTCGTGCTGGTTGCCCTTCTCTGGACTTTCTGTAACTCCACATCGTGGGATTTGTGGCCAGAGTGACACGTGGTACTCCAAACATGAGCACATCATGGTTTTATACAGCAGCAAAACAGCACCCTCTGTGCTGCCCTCGGTACCCTGCCTGGAGATCCCCAGTTCTGTCAGCTCTCTTGGTCGCCACCGGACATTGAAATAATGGTTTCAGAGAACTGCCAGTGATGCCTCCAGGATCTCTTGCCTGATCTGTATCTACCAGTTCTGACTTCAGCACTGTGCAGGCATGGTTTAGATTACTTTTTCCCACATGTATTGCTTTGTTACTCTAGTCTAGAGACCTCTAGAGACCTCTTAGAGACCTTATTACTGGTACAGTGTCTGAGTACCCAGAAGAGCCCAATATCATCCTCAAACTGTCTCAGAACAAAACACATTGTTAGGGAAAAATCAGTTTACCTTTTTATTCCATTCTGTTAGAAATTCTGAAGGTTTCTTGCCTTCATTCCCCTTAGGAAGACTATTTATTTATTCATTTTTAGTATCACTGTTTTCCATTAAATCAGAAAAAAAAATATATATGGTTGTGCTGTACTCTTCTTGTAACATCAGGTCTTGACATGATTCAACAGAGAGAGATTTGGGGGTGAAATTTTGTTTTGGAATGTTTCCATTTTTCTTGTAATGTCCACATTGATCTGGAATGGGGGATAGAGGCATAAAAGGAAAAAGCCTGTGCTCCTTGGGTTGCTTCCCAGCAAATGATTTAATTTATGAACACAAAGCCAGCCTTGCTCTCCCTGACAGTGTCCAGACCTCACTGGGAATCACAGGTGTAGTTAAAAAGTAATTGGATAAAACTACTCTATAGCCCCTGTGAGTCCCTTTGGCAAAGTGTTTTCCCTAAACATGAATGAACTGAGGTCTGAAAAGTGAAGGGAAGCCAGAGGGGAATACACATCTCTGCGCTCGCTGGCAAAGGATGGAACCAGCAATTTAAGCTCTGATTCTCTCCATCTGTCAGGGGTGCAGCACTGAGATAAAATTAAGACAGCAATTTGGTCCGCTGTTGGAGGGAGGGTCACGCTGTTCGGGCAGGGTGGTGAAAGCCGTTTGTGCTGCTTTGTGCAAGACCAAGGCAAACGGAAGATTTCCCCATCCGTGCTGGGCTAGAGCAGAGGACACTGCGGGATCAGAAGGTGGCTGCCAGCCAAGGGCAGCTCCTTCCAGAGAGGACCGTGGCACTTTTCTATGGCAGAGAACGTACCAGGGAGGTCATTTATCACAGTCCGAGGGAGAGGGTCTTCTCTGAGATCCGGACCTCAAACCAGCAGGGCAGTCCCAGAGCCACTTTCCTGCCTGGGATCCCAGGAGGCTATGTTTCACTATTTTCATCTCTTGGAAATCCTCATGAAGCCACATTGGATTGCAGACAGTCTTTAGCACTTTCAAGGGCTATTTCTTCCTTAATTTCTTGGTGGATGTAGGCAGAGCAAACAAGCCTGATGTGATGAGAGAGCATGGTTTGCTGAAAGCTCCTACACCAGACACATCCTTACAGGTCTGATGGGGTCCTTGTCCACCTACAGGGCCAGGGTTCAGCATCCCCAAGGCCAGGACCACATTGCTTGAACCAGGACTGAAGCACGTAGGTGTCCTTGCTAGTCACAACTCAGGTTGCTTGGATTAAGAATATCTTCAAACTTGGGAACATGGAGGGTTTGCATGGTGTACGTCAGGGCTGTGCCTTATAAATGCCAGGAACTGCTTCTATGAACATTGTGAGCAGGCCTTTGGAGTTTCTTGAGCGTGTTGTTTGAACAGTAATGGGAATTTGGTCAGAGAGAATCGAGGAGGTGGGAAGCTGAATTGCCTCTGAATCCTTTTCGCTCCTGTGAGTGAGTGGTTCCAACAAGCACGAAAGAACTCAACTGCAGAAACGTTCACCTTATCTAGAAAGCCTGCTGTCAGGGCACATACAGACCTTAATGACCCCAGGCAGCTTCAGCTGGGGTCTCCACCCTCTCCATCTGTCCGCAGGCCCAGGAAATCTATTTAAGCTCAGGCCCTGGACTCTGACCTAGTGCTGTAGATGTGTGTGTTACAAGTTCTGTCTCCTGTGCCAGAAATAATCCATTGCCTGAGTGGACCCCTTAAAGCTACCTTGTGGGTTTGTCTCTGTTTCCTGCTGCTCCTGGGTGGACCTGGGACCTGAGTGATTGCTTTGCCTTGCTCAGTACTGCTGATAACTCCTGCTGCCAGTACCCTGCTGTGCTCATCCTCAGCCCCTGGGATGCTCTTGTTCCTCCCCAGCATTCCCTTCATGATGGATGGTGGTCAAGGAAGACTGATGCTGCTGGAGCTAGCAGAGTTATAGCGCCGTGCAGTCAAAGAACTTGGTGCTCTAGGTATGTGGCTCTGATGGGGATGAGCGGAAAGTTTTGAATTAAACTCCTGCTCCATGGATGAGATCTGCATTCTCTGGAGATTCTTCAGCTGCTGTTGTGCTGAGACAAAGAAGAAACAATTTCTGGGACTGAAGCAGTTATGAAAAAGATAAGGCTGGAAGGACCAACCAGATTAGGAGCTCCTTTTGTCATTCAGTTCCGACTGTGAATATTGTACAAGCTTAAATAGATAAGAAAGTCAAAAGGCAGGAAGAGGAAATATGCTCTGAACTTATGCTCCTCATATGTATAAATCAAAGCACTTTGTGAAAACTGGCAGCAGTTTCACTGCATTACTTATGGAGGAAACTGAATCAAAACATGTTTAAGGCAATGTGTGGAAGATCACAAGTGATCAAATTACTGCAGTTGTTCCTATTTTGCATTTTAATGAACTGAGCTACCATGGCCTGGCTGATGATCAGTAACTCATTAAGCTGCACTAACAAGATCGTGTGTCAGCATCCATCCATACCCTTAAACCAGTGGTTTTTCAATTGGGACCCCTTAATGTCATCTGCAAGCTTCACAGGGGCTGGCGAGGGCTAATAAGCTGCCCTGATGGACTGACAGCTGGGATGGATGGGGGGTGCTGGTGCTTGAGAGCAGAGCTCTGGCAGAGCAGGGTGCTGCAGGAATCTGCTTACTTGGAGCTTTTCTGCAGGGAGCATGACCTGAACCTTGACTCCTTGGGTTTATCTGGGCACAATGATGCTGCTCAAGCCAGGCTTCTGGCAGGGAATGGAACCTGCACAACAGACAGCTGAGACAGGTGAGATAAAGCTCCTCTTGGGCTCACTTGGGTGGCAAAGTGGGTTTTGCTGGACAAGATTTGATTAAAAAGCAAGCAGAGCAGTGCTAGAACTGCTGGGGAAGTGCCAGCGGGCAGGCTGGGGCTGGGAACCACCAGCATCCTCGCTCAGCTCCACGGGGATGAGCAGCAGGCAGTTGTGTGATTGAAGAGGTTGTCTAAAAATCTGGCTGCGTGTGCTCAACTGGTTTGTAGGCTGTAAACCCAGTAGCTGAGTCCTCCCTCTTCTCTGGACCAGAGAGGGCTGGAGGTGGGAGGCTTCCTGGCTTTGCTGGGGAGGTGGTTCAGAGCCAGCCTCATGGTTTCGATGAACGAGCAGATGAAAGGTGAGGGCAGAGACCTGGACGGGTACCAGCAGGTGGGTCCAGCCCTGTTCACCTCTGGTCATTCCCAGGGCTGATGGAAACCATCTGGTACCCTCGAGACTGCCTGTGGTTGCCCCAGAGCTTCCACCCACCAGCGTTGTGCCTCCACGTGGTGGCAGGAGCTGTTCTGGTGCCCTTGCCAGCCAAGCCACCTTTGTAACAAGGGGATCGGGGACCTGTGCCCCTGAGTCTTTTTCCTGGCTCTAGCAATAGCGACTGCTGTTGTTCCCTCAGCTGGACCTGTCTTTGAACTTGGGCAAGTGTTGCTGGAGCAGCGGCTCTCACCATTTGCCTCCCAGCTTTTCTTGGCAAACAGTGCCAGAAACGCTTTTACTAAGCGAAAGCTAAGACTGATGTCATCCGAAGGCTCCGTGAGCCAGGGAACTGAGCAAAGGCCTACAGTGCCTATATCTTAATCCAGCTGTGGTCGTTCCAGCTTTCAAGCCCTTATTACCTGCCTAATTCTGTGCTAGGATATTGCTCAGACATCTGAGGAGATGCAAGCTGGCAATTTCAACGCGCTCCTAAACATCTCCAGCAAAACACCCGCCAGTGCCAAGCCCTTGGCTCCTTAACCTGTTTCTACTAAGTAAGGAGATTTCCAGGGCGAGTCTGACTTGGCCCTGCAGGAGGCATCTTTTTTTCCTGCCAAGGCTCAGGCTGGAGCGAGCTGCTCCCGAGCTGTCACTCAGGGAGCAGGAATGCAGGCGAGGCTGCCCTGTGGTTAGGAGGACTCCACCCCAGAGACAGAGGTAGGCGCCCAGGTACCAACACTGGAGACTTGGGGCGCATCCAGGGTTGTTGATGACAGGCACTGATCTGTTTCTTAACTCCTTGCTTGCCTGCCTTTGGTTTGCTCCTTTCCTGCTGCACAGATATCCAGGTGGTGCTCGTGTCTCGCTTTTGCCCCGTGCTGGGGTGATGGTTGGTGTGGGAGCAGCTGTTGGATGGGGGATCTTTAACGGGAAGCCAGGGATAAGTAGGGACCCAGTCCTCTTTCCTCTGTTTCCTGGGTCTAAGGGACACTTCCCAGCTGGAGGCTTATGTTGCAGGGAGGATATTCCTGTGCTGTTTTATGCTGCAAGTCTGTAGGGTGATAATCAGTGAATATTTTCATTTTTCTTTAATGCTGGGGTTGTGTATTGATTTTTCTGTCAAGGTCTCCTTGGAAGGCTAGGAGTCAAAACAGATTATTTACCTAGAAGTACTGTATTTTATTAGCATTAATTGCCCATAAAGTGGGCAATCCCAATGTGTACCTTCTTCCTTGATGAGAGTCCTGGCCTAGGAGTTTTGGAAAGTCTGACCATGTAAATATTTCCCTAGCTCAGTAACCCAAGTTTCAGCTACACCTTCCTTGTGATGGCAACACCCCCCTGGCCCCCAGGTACCCACACAGCCCCAGACAAAAGCTTGTTGGTGGGCAAGGCTGGGGCTGGCACCAGCAGCCCAGCTGCCAGCACACAGCCCTGGATGCTGAGAGTGAATTTCTGCAATGCCAGGGTTTGTTTTGGGAAAGCGTTGTGGCCTCGTGCTCCTGTCTCGGAGCCTCGGCTCTCCATCTATAAAGCAGGAATGACTTTTGTCTGCCCTGCTTAGATGCTAAGCTCTACCCAGTGTCATACCAGTACAAGCCCTCAACTGGGTCCTAGGAATTCTACTGGCATCAATGTCCCATCGGTTGTGTTTTATCAGTTATGTAGCTTCTATATGCTTAATAATGTGGAAGGATAAACTTTGCATTCCTCTCTGCTCCATGGAACAGGGCAGGTTTCCTGCTTGGTTCTTCCCTCCTGCAGATCCTGAGTGTTAGGAGGGCTCAGTTCAAAACTTTGGCTTGTCTTCCTGGTTGTTCTCTTTATGTATTTGCTTAAGGTTGCTGCAATATCTAAATTTTTGTAGTGTGGCTAAAGGGTTATGGTGTGTCCCTAAAGCTGCCTGATACACCGGTGTGCTCCGAGGTGATGTCTTGTCTAGACCGTGGCTGTGTCAGCCCTTCCCAAGCACATTAAATCCACTTAAAAACGCATCACTGCTTGTTTGAGGGAAGGGTACAGATCCTCCTTGTTGCGCCCTTCTCACCTGTTCTGAGTTTACAGGCTTGTTCACCATTGCCTGGTGATGCTCCCTCCCATGCTGAGAGGGTAACGCACCAGTTTGTCTCAATCCAGGCTGTGAAGTTGCTTCTGCTGCTGTTTGTGGAGCATTTTCCAGCCTGCAGCAGCAAAGTGATGCAGAAAGGGCAATTGGTGTTGTTCAGGGACTTGAAGCCATGGGTCTGAGGCTTGTTGCTGTCAGGTGCTGCAGTGTCTTTGCCTGGTGCTGTATCCCAAAGTGCCCTTGGTGAGGTTTTCTCTGGTCCTCATGGCAAATCATCAGCCAAAGTAAGGGATTCCTGTATCCTACTCACAAAAGTCATCTCGATGCACTGATGTCCCCTGCTTTGTGCCTGCAAATATTGTGGTCTGTAGAGATTCCCTGGGTGAGGGGCCCCTTGCTGCAGGTACACAGCGCGTGCTCCCAGCCCACTGTGCTGACCTCCATTGCCCAAAGGCCAAGATCTACAGGTCAAGAAATTCCTCAGGAGAAAAAGGGGGATTTGTAATGTTCGGTGGCTTCAGAGCTGTCGGGCTTATCCATGCGTCCACTGCCAGAGGACAGGCAGGAACAGTTTCCTTGAGGCTGGCATGGGTGCTGGAGTCTCGGTTCAGATGTGGTAGCAGTTCTCCTGCTCTTTTGGTCAACCCCTGCCTCTCCAATGGTGCCCTGAAGGTGTTTCCCATGTGCTGAATTGCCTTGCTCAGAACCCAATGGAAAATCTCACAGAGCAGAGATTCCCCCCAACACACCCCTTTTATTTTCTTTTTAAACGCAGCTTTATTGAGCTTGTGGATGAGACTTTCTCCATCCCTAGTGTGCTCAGCAAGTGTTATCAACCTGTTTATCTGCAAGGATGTGTATTTCAATGAAAAAAAGCATCAAACCCATCACCAACACAGCAGGCCATTACAAACCCCCCTGGGGGATGTTCCAGTCCATGGGGAGGTTGTTAGAGGGACCTTTACCTCCTTTCATCCTGGCTTCCACTGCTAGCACTGCTGTGACCTGGGAGCCCCTGCTTATTTTAAGGAAGAGCAAGAAATATTGGACTGGGAGTGGTTGGGAAGGGTTAGTGGGAGTGAACCAGTGACCTCTGTTGTCCGTCTGCAGACACGTAATTCCCCTAGGAAAGAGGCGGCCGGCGATGCTGGCTCCGTCCTGATGGGTGCTTTGAGCTGCCCTGCTCCTGACGGTGGGGTGACCCTGGCTCTGGGCCGGTTTCGGTGGGGATGTTGTAATTCCTCGTGGCACGACCTGCTCCGTGGGCTCGGGTGATGTCACGGCGGACACGGCAATGTCGTCTCACGCCACAACACGCTCCTGCTGACGCAGCTCGGCGCCACGTGGGCACCGCGCTCCTTGGGCACAGCGGGGCTGGGTGCTCTGCCCGCTGCTGGAAGTATGATGTCAGCCAGGGGCCCTGCCAAGGCTACCAGGGCAGCAGAGCCTGCCTTTGCTCCAGCAGCACCTTTTGAGCTCTGCTCGGTGCTGACACACCGGTTTGAGAGCTGCCTGGCGGTTTGTGCCTCTGCAGGTTGGGTTTCTGCTCTGTCCTCGCCACCTGGAGCCTCCAAGTGCTTAGTCCAGTGTTTGGCTGGAGGACGGGGCAAGGGCAGCTGAGTTTGCTCAGCTCTCTGCCTTGCTTGTGGTTCTGCAGGCAGGAGTCGTGCTCGGGCTTGGTGACTCCTCGCCTGCCGCCTTCTGGCATTGCTCACCCAGCGGTGGTCCCATCGTGGAAAGTGTTTTGTGGCTGAACCTTTTGGGAGCAGTGGTTGCAGAGCACCCATCGGTGCTGAGCTGCTGTCTCTGCCTCTGTATGCAATGCCAGCCACCCTATCACTGCTCCTGGCTTGCAAGTCTGGGGCTTGTCTCGGGGGATCCCTGTTCTCTTTATTAAATATCATGCTGAATCAAGCAGTACTGGCGGTGCACAGCTCTTCAGGGGTCATCGGCTCACATCAAAGCATTCCCCAGAGAGCCCTGCGTGTCTCTGGTGATAGGACTTGGCGACTCCTCATGACAAAGAGCCTCTCCTCAGTTCCCAGCCAGGCTTTCTGCTATGTCCCTTGGCTTGGTACAGCATCCTTGTCAGGAGCTGTTGGAGGGGGGGGCTCCTCTCCCTGCTAACTGGTGCCTATGACTCCCACTGCATGGCATGAGGTGTCCTTGAACTGCTCGGGCAGTCACAAGGAGCCCTTTCTCCTCTCTGCACTCTTTGGCTTTGTTTCTTTTCTTTATCTGGAGAACAAGTGGGCTATTCATCCCAGGGGAGGTCATGTTGGACCACCCACAAACCCAGCATCTGCAGGCATGACCGTGTCTCATCAGCCTGCTTCCCCTGGTGGCGAGGGCACTGTGATGGCACCTTGGGCATCCTCTCCTCTGACTGCCAGCTGCAGCCTTGGGAGACCTCTGGGTTGTCAGGAGCACTAAGTCGGGCATCAGTGCTTCTTTTCCAGTAAGCTTTATCAGATTTTATTCATGGTGGTGCACTGAAGAGGGTTCAGCTGGTTCTTTATTTATGCTGCCTTGCCTTGTGCTGGCATCCCGTGAACCAAGACCTTCTGCAGGAATCTCAAGCCCCCCAGGGCTGGAAGCCCTTGTCTGCCTTGGCATGGTCCTGTGCCATGCAGCATGCCTAGCTGCTCAGCCAGCCCTGGTCCTCTGGTGCTGTCAGGGCCCTGGTGACTGCATTCACTCGTGGCCCTTCGTTTTTGCATATTTTTGGGGAAAGGGGTGTTTGACCTTGAATACGAGGAATTTATGCCTCCATGTGTGGGCTGTGTGGATGTACCAGCCTGCTTGGAGCTAGCTTGGGGCTCATTGTGTGGTGTAGACTTGTCTTGCATCTAATTAGAGGCTCGTTTCTTCCCTTCTTGCCTGTCACTCATCCCTCTCTTCCCCTTCTGCCTTCAGAAATGGCAATCTACGCAGGCAGTGTAGCAAGAACTGGCTCTGGTGCACGTTTTCTTGGTCATTTTGGGTCCTGTGGTGATGAGTTTACCTGTAGGCTAAATCAGGCCAGGGTTTACAGAGGACCAAGCAAAGCTTTCCAACACCCAGCTCAAGAGTTGGGCTCGGTGTTAGAGCTCACACCAAAGAGCCAAATGAGGATATCCCTCTTAGGAGTTTGGGAAACTCAAATGCAGATGGACTTGCATCAGGGAGCTCGTTGCAGTGTCTCTGTTGTCCTGGTGTTCCCCGGGAGCTGAACATGGGGTCTCTTTTTTCCTGCTGTCATCGCAGGGTGACCCTTTGTATGTGAAGAGGGGCCACAGGGAATGCAATTGGGGTGCAAAATGGGTCCTCAGTGGCGTGTAGCATTGCAATGTCATTGGGGTATTTTGCAGAGAAACCGGTGTTCTGCAGGTATTAAGGTCTGGCTCTGACTGCCTTCGACACAAGAACGTGTGCTTTGTAAACTAGGAAAGCTTTTTCCTTGGGTGGTGTCATGACCTGACATTATTTAAAACTGATTTTGTATCTATGATGATTATTACTTGTATAATATTACAGGCAATTATCTACCAATAATTATTATGTTGAATAATTCCAGAAAGAGTTTATTTAACATAAACATTTAGAAAGCTAAGTGCTATGGATAAGATACAGCCCAAGGGCTCAGGACTGCTGGGTTTTATTTCCAGATTTGCCACTGATTTTCTGTATGGCTGAGGCACTTAACAGATGTGGCTTCTGCACATAGCTTGATGTTAGGGGGAAGGAGTCTTGCTCTCTACCATCAAATAAGCCAAAATTATACTGGCAGTATTGTAACAAGCAATAATGCTTGGACAAGGCTCCACTGCTCTAATAATGCATGTGAAAATTCCCTGAAAGGGATCAGTTCTCTGGTGTTTCTTTATAATAATCTAACATAGTAAAACACAACCAAAATTCACTTATTGCTTCAAAATCAACCTGGTAGCACCTCTTCTTTTTCCTATTCCCAGTTGAACAGAATGCTTCAAGTGTGCAAAGCTTCATGCTGAAAGCCTGGGGAAGAATTTGCACAGGGACCTATTTGTGCATATGAAGCTGGGCAGAGAGCTTGTCTGACAGAAAAAAAAAAAAAAAGAAAAACACATCAAGGATAGAACAGTCACCAGAAAATTGATAGACATGCCTGGAAATGCCTTTAACCCTTATTTACTGTAGGGCTTGTGGTTTGAAAAGCCTGGAGTCTCGTTTTGACTGTTTGGTCCCCACTGAAATTACAGAGGTGGGGAGAAACCACCCAGCGATCTGCACGGGCTCTGCCAAACAAGCCCAGAGGAAAGGGGTTCGTTCCTGGGCTTGCTGCACAAATTAAAAGCAGGCTTGGAGCTACCGTTTGTGCTCACTCCTGCGACGACTGCGGTGGGAAAAGCGAAGGAATGCACCACTGGTGTCCCCAAAGCCCGGGCTTCCATGGTGCTGCCTTGCTGTAACTCCCATGGGTGTGGAGTCCTAGTTATTTTATCATGGGGCCTGACTGCAATTTTTATGACACCGGAGTAAGGAGGAGCAGCTCACTGGAGATGATGGCACTGCAGCCAGGCTTGCAGTTGTAAGCTCTTGACTCCAGGCATCTCAAGGTGCCACCACCATGCCAAGCCTCTCCTTGGGCTGTGCTGAGCAGGTGGAGGAGCCCCACGTGTCTGTATTCGTGCAGAAAAGGACACTGAGGAATAAGAAGCGTCTTGCACAAGATTGCGCAATGTGGAGGAGCTGGCAATAACATGCAGGTCGCTGGCTTCCCGGCTGTCCTTGAGGCAGGTTGCTCATGTGTTGTGGAGGGAGTCTGGTCTTGCTTGACATCAAAATCCACAGGAGGAGGAGAAAAAGTAGGTGATCTGTCAGTGAGAAGCTCCGCAGGGACAATCCTTGTCTTGGAAGCTGCCTGGATTTGAAGGAAGACCTTGTGGCTGAATATATCCCTGTTTCCAAGGATGTGAGATCGTCAGCAGGGCTGGTAGTGGGGACCAAATGTCAGCCTGCTCTGACCCTGAGCAAAATGCTCTGGGCTTTGCTGCTGTGGTGCTTTGGAGCAGCAAAACAGAGCATAAATGACTAATTCCGAATCCCAAGGACTAACTAGGGTAGGGTGTGGGTGTGTGTAGCCTGTTCCTAACTGGTGAACAGGAGAGATCCAGGGCAAGTGATGGTTGTCTCCATGCAAGTTGTCTCCATGTATGATGCTGCTTTGGGGTCCTTCTTGTACCCAGCCCATGTGAAATCCAAACCCTTTCTTTCGTAAGCATCTGGGAACCTTTCTGGTGCCACAGCTGTCTAGAAACTGCTGCGAAGTAGCTGTTTCCTCTCCTTCTGAGACAGAGGAGAGGAAGGAGGCTTGGAGCAATGCAGCTCCCTCATGGTGGCCTCCCAGGGTGGGGCAGGTTTTAACAACGTGCCAGAATATGTGGCTGTCCTTGGACATGTTTAATTTCCCATCTTCTCGGCACTGGGAGCACTTGAATCGCCCTTTAGCAGTTGGGCACAGAAGGGGAAAGATCATTAACATACAAAGGGCTCCTCTTTCAACACAAGCGTTGCGAACTTTCATGATTTTAGCTCTTTCATCACATTTGTACTGTGTTGTACTTGTTTCCTTTTTTAAAAAAAGGTCCTAGTTCTTGGAATTGGGTGAACACATCAAAATCTCAGCTTTTGTTAAAGGCTCCTACTCCTGACAGCTGCAGAGGAAAATCACCACTTCTGAAGGCACCAGAAGTGGTGTTCCGGCACAAGCACTGCGTGCTCTTAGCTCACTTTTGAATCTCTCAATATTCAAACAAATCATCGTGAGGGGGAAGAAGATCAAAGTTTCCACTTTTGCCTGCATAGGACTGGCAGACTTGAATGGTGCCTGGGCTGCTTTGCTTGTTGCAAAAGAGGATTATCACTTCAGCAACATGAGTGGAAATGAAAAACATTACCTCTTCCCTTCTTTCACTTGTCTACTTCCCATCCCCTCCTCACTATCTTACTGAATCTGGTTCAAGAGCTGAATCGTGCTCCTGGGAACATAGATAAGGGCTGGACTGGCTGGGGGAACTGCTGCCTGCCCCTCTTGGTTCATGCAGGGTCAGTGCTTTGAGTGAGATGCTCTCCTTGGTTGTGTCCTGGTTTATCAGGTGGGATTTATTTATTGCGATGGGAATTTGAATTTTGTGCTGGCATCCGGGCAATGGGGTTGAAGGTCCTAATACAGACCTATTCCCACTTCTGCTGAGGATGCGACCCACTTAAGATCAGGTGTTTGGTGGGTATTGCCAAAGCTATTCAGGTTAAACATCTCCATTGGTTCCTTAGGCGATTCTGACAATGGCCCTAAGGGGAAATAGGTCAGGTACTTTGTGATCTGTGTCACTGTGTTGGCTTAAAGCATTCCTAAATGCAGTCTGTGAGGAGATGCCAGAGTGCTGACCCATCACCTGCTGCTTCTGCAGGCTTCCCCTTTGGATGGGTTGTGCTCTTCACCTCCAAAGCAGCATTGAAGCTCTTCAGCGTGGAGGCACAAAAGGAGAAAAATGATGGTGCTTCCCCCATAACATTCATCTGCGGTCCTGTGAGCCTGACTCACCTTTTCAGGAATCTGGTTTAATCATTTAGGCAGCTTCTGAAGGGACAGGCAGGAGGCAGCATGAAAGCATAACGCCTTTGAAAAGTATTGCCTGTAAAGCATTTGCCTCCCGGGGGATCCTGTAGCAGTTGCTCCAGGGCTGCAGTGATAAAATGGCACCAAAGTTTGCTCCAATTCTCCGTGGTTTTGCCTCTTGTTGGGCTGCCAGAGATCCTGGCAATGTTTGGTGGCTTTGCTGAAAGTCCTCCGATTCCTGGTATAATAAAAATCATAACATTACCTGAGAATCTCCTCTTTTTTTTTTTCCCCTTCATAAATTTTAGTTTTGGTGGAATGGAGAAAAAAATTTGTTTTACTTTGCCTGTCTTTGATATGTTTCTTGCACTCAAAACTAGCTTTGAGTGTCTATTGAAAATGATACTTCTCCACAAGAAGTGTAGAATGTTTGAAATATATAAGCAAAATGCAATTTACCCATTTTTTTAAAATGAAGCCAAATATTTTAATACCAGCAGCTAGTGTCTCTTTACTGTTCCCCCTTTGCTCCATTTCCCATGTCTGCTACAATTTTAGTGATAAAGTTGAAACAGGAAGAAAAAGTCAAAGTTAAGGAGTTCGAATTCTGGTTTTGTCACATTTTAAACAGAAATTTCAACCGAAACTGCTTTTAGATTTTTTTTCTCCTTTTTTTTTTTTTTTTTAACCAGAGGTTTTAAACCAAAAATTCCAGCCAGCTCCTTTCAGCTGTGCAAAACCCTAGTGCATCCTTCAGCAGGCAGTTGCTTGCAGGTGAGTCTTGTTCTCCTCTCCACCCACATGGACCTGCAGAGCTTGTGCTGCTCCATGTCTCCACACAGGGTCTCCCTAGTCTTGGACAAAGCAGCCACCGGAGAGATGTTAATATCAATTTAGATCTGATGCTTTGGCCTTGGCTCTGCTTCTTCCATGACAGTAGATGTTTTGCTGTCAACTGTAGTGGGAAGGAGATTGTTATATGTTTAATGAAACTGTGCAGGGACTGGATGACTTTGCAGTGCATAGGCTTGCACGGTTGTTTAATTCCATGGCAATGGATGTAGGAGAATCCCACAAACTGGTCTGCAATTTGGCAGTGTAGGAGATGAGTTAGGGGGTGAGTAGCAGTGCCAGTAGTTAGCAGTCGCAACCAAGTTTTCCAGGGCTCAGTTCCCACTTAGGAGCCTGCAAACCCAGCTGTCGAGGAGGAATGCCAGCTTCTTCCAAAGTGCTTGGACTCCGAGTGAGCTTTCTAGAAGAGCTAGCCACTTAGGGGACATAAATTGAAGCCGAGCTGCCCTTAAGCTCCAGTCTGGGGACAAGAGGGAAGACAGATGGAAAGGGAGATTGGGGACAGCAATGGGAGTGTGCGAAGGAGGGTCAGTCTCAAAGGAATTTGCCATTCCTTTGTTGGGAGGAACAGAGGAGGCGAACTCTTCGAAGGGAGCAGTGCCATGTGTACCTCTTTGGGAGCGGGAAACATGTGCTTCTAATTTTTGTTCCTCGCTGTGCGCCAAGGGGATCTGTTTCCCATTGACTCCTGACCCTTCAGAAGAAGGAGAAAAACAAAAGAAATAGCTGGCCAAACTAGTACTGCTGAGGTCCATGGCAAACATTCCATGAGCTTCAACAGAACCATGGTTCAACCTAGAAAAGAAGACCTCTCAGCTGGAACAGGGAAAAGAAAGTCTGACTCTGTCTGGGGCACTGGTAGGACTGGAAACCATGGCATTCCCAGCTTATTGAGATGCTGGATTAGTCCCACCTATAACTGGAAAATAGGATGATAATAGGATAATAGGATAAAATCCTCTCCCTTTCTGAAAGTGGAAAATTCTCCTGGGTTGTCTGTTAGCACAACAAACGGGGTCCTGGAGAGGATCTCCACGGGAATTGAATTTGTTGTCTGAATAATACTCCTAGAAAAATAATTTGAAAAAAAGCCTAAAATCTCTTGTTGTAAAAACAAAATTGCAGAAAAGAAAATTTTGGCTCAGTGAAAGCGACGTTCATTCAACAAATTTGAAGTGTTTAACTGAGGCTGATCTTTTTGATGTATGAAATGGAATAACTAGCAAAATGAGAAACTGTTGAAAGGAAAAAAAACGTTCTCTCCTACACCCGGGCCGTTCTTTACTGCGTGATCCTTTGCATCGTTTTCAGTCTCCCTCGAAAATATCCTGGGTAATGGAGACTTTCCCCATTTCTTTTCAGAAACTTCCGTGCCAAGAGAAGCTCCCTTGACTTGCACCCTTCTTTGGTCTAACCTTATAGCTTGTCAAAATCAAATAATTCTCTCTCTGAGCATCTTCACTCTTTGAAACTTTGACCTGCCTTGTAGCATGTCCTCCTTTGACTTTTGCTTTGCTCAGGTCAGAAAACCAAGCTGGTTTTGCTTTGTCCTGTATGACCAAGTCTCCATGCTCCTTCTCTTTACGTGTCCTGGTCTGAACTCCCATCTCTGATGGCAAGTTGTCTCTTCCCATACGTGCCATGGTGCCATCAACTTTTTTTTTTAACCTTGCTATTAATAACGATAGATTAGAGAGGATTTCTCCCAAGATGTCTTCCTGAGGAGCTCACTGCCCAGTCCTCAGCCTGAGACTCCTTCCCCACCACTCCCTGTTGTCTCACTTCTGGCCACTTCCAGGTCCATGGCAGGATTCCTGTGCTAATCCCCGTCTTTGACTCAGCTGGTGTGAAGCCATGTGGCAATTATTGCCCTACTCACTGTGGTCTATGAGAGCTTGTCTGCATTTCCTTTGCCTAGAGTTTGTGATTTTTATCAGAGCTTTCTGGTAAATCTGGCACCATCTTCCCCTGTCGCGTTTTGTTCCAATTTCCATTTCTTATGCTGTCTTGGATTATTCTTCTGATAGTAGGCTAGTGTTTGCCTCCATTAATGGATTTTACTCCTCCTGAAATAAGAGTTGCAAACTGAATATTGCTTCTATATCCATATATCCATTCACATTTTTTCTTCACAGTATTAATTTGTTTAATGTTTTCCTGATGTAACTTAATGACTTCTACTAGGTGTAAGACCTGAATTCTCTTCTGTTCTTCTTTGTGCTGTGATTCCACTTTTCTTGGAGTGTTTTTTTTTCTTCCTTTTTTTTTTTTTAAATCCATGATATACCTGCAGAATCTCCTTGCTATTTTTTCTCTGCAAGGCCTAACTCTGCTTCCTCCTTGGCAGTTCTCAAAATCCCTGTTCTTCCCAACCTCCTAAGCAGAATTTCCTCCCAGCTGTTGTCTTTGTGCATGTATAGAAGTCCCTGCTTATTCCTAAACCACTTCTTTGAGGTGGCTGGGCAGGATTATCCAAGCAGATCTAAGCCTTTTCCCTACACACTTTCATGCAACTCCCCATGAGGAAATAAGAGCTTCATCCCTTTATAGCACAAGTAGTGATTGTTTTCAAGCCAGGAACTTCTCTTCCTTCCTAAAATACCAACTCGTATTGCCATAGCCAGGGGCTGTAATAGGAAGAATTTGAGCAAAAAAAATAATATATATATTAATATTTTTTTAAAAAGCAGTAGTATTAAGTTCTCTACTAAGTCTTGCACAAAGCCTCAGTGATTTTCAGTGCTTCTTAGGCAGAAAGAGAAGGAGGAAGTCATGAACTGGCAACATGAGGATGCTTCCTGGAGATTTCCCACCAACCCCAAGTATGTTTTTTCCCCTTTGACCTGTGTATTGAATTATTTGAAGCAAGGAGCCCCTCTACTTGCTTTGGTAAAGATTTCAGACTCCTTCCCCTTTTTTCATTTTCCTCCTTCCCCTTTTTTTCATTTTCCTCCCTGAGTCTCTGTTGTTTCCTCAGTGGTCCCCAGCAGGGACTCTCCCACCGGTGGAGCCCAATGGGTGCATGCCACCGGTGTCAGGTGGACCAGGAGCTGCTTTTTGCCAGGTTCCTGCCTGATGACAGGTGACTCAATGCCTCAAGGCTTGTAAGGAAGCCAGCAAGCCAGCATCTGATGAAAGAGCCCAGTGGAGAGAGGTGCAAGGGGAGAGAGAAAAGGAGAAACCTCGCGGGATGTGATGGAAGTGAGTCATCTGACAGGTACTGCCACCAGGCCAGCCTGTAATTAAAGCTCACCTTGCTCCAGTGGAGACACCAGGCATATGCCAATCATTCCCTGTGGCATTTTCACACTCCTTATCTGTCAGCCTAGAAATTACTTTTTTAGATCAACTTTGAAGGCTTAATTCTGGCAGGGAGACGCAGGGGGCCAGACAGTCTGCTTCACCATGGAGCGCCTTGCAAGGGGAAGAGCCATCGCTGCTTTGTGTGGACCAGATTTTCAGGAGATCGGAGCTGGTTTTTCAAGGTGGGACCAGGTTTTCCAAAGAGCTTGGGTCCTGGCAACTCCCATCATGTTTTTCAAAATGCACCTGATGAATTGCAGCGACTTCTTCAAAACCTTAGTGGGAACCAAGGGAACCAAGCTTCCTAAAAATCTGGGGACCTGATGATCGTGCAGAATGAAACGGTGGCAAGTGCATGGGCATAAAATTAATGTGCTGGCCTCACAAGATGGTGTTAAATTTGCTGTCCTAGCCCGATGTTTTGCGTTGCTCTCAGTAAACCAACTTCTGCAGGCAGCTTTGCCCATCTGCAGAGGGGTCACTAAGTGGGCTGTTATTAACAAAGCCAGTTAGTGAGATTGTTATACTTAACTAGGAAAACAGTTTATGGATTGGATTCAGCTCTGTGGTGGTATCTGGGGGTACAGCTTCAGTAACATCCTCGGGAATCCTGCCTGAGCTGTGTGAATTAGGGACCAAATTCAGGTTATTAGGAATGGGGCAATATGACTGTCTCTGAAATTGGGACCATGTTAATGTCTTCCACCTCTTTAAAATCCTCTTGGCTGCTGTTCAGTTCATGAAATGGGAGTTTCCTCTGATTTCCTATGGTTGACTGCAGAAGGGTTTTGGGGGAAGCGTGCAAGAAAGTGTGTTCCTGTCTCATTCTCTATATGCGGTGCTTGTGTTAGGTAGCACGAGTGATGCTTCTGGGGTCACCGAAGTATCTGGGGATGGAGCTGGACCAGACACCCTTTCCCTAAGTCACCCAGAGACTTCTTAACCAGTGCCTTTCTCTAAAGAGGGAGGATGTTATGCATCCGCTCACAGGTGTGAGTGAAGCACAGGCACATGCACACCCTCCCTGGCAGCCTTCTGCCCGTGTACAGGTACGCGAGGCTCCAATCCCCAGCACACGCGCGCTCACCCACGCCAAGTGCCCTCTTCCAATGGCCTCGTGTGAGCACCAAGTGACTCCGTGCCCAGGAATGCTGCCACAGATGGATCGCCCGCTGGAGATTGCATCAAGCCCGTAAACTCGTTCTGCACAGGATGAAGTGGCTCGGTGACACCTGCTTGTGTGCAATGTGGCACTTCTCTGGGGACGACTGGTCACCGTGGGCTCAGGAAAAGGGAGGCGAGGGTTCATGCCACATCCTGGCACCAGGCAGCACTCAGTGGGGTTCCCGACAGTCTCTGCAAAGCTTTGGGGGCTTTTTCCATTCACCTGCAAGAGTTTGGAAGAAAGCTTCCCGTCTCAGATAATCTGCAATTTTTCCAGTTCTCTGGCTAGGAAGAAGACAGGCCTGCTGAGCTAACATCCTGCACGCTTCAGGGTTTTATGTCCTTACTCTAAGCCCTTCCTTTTTCTCCTCAAAAAGCCAACAGAAGGCCTCTTTCTGCTCAGCATCACCAGGCCATGTTTGGACTTGGTTTGTCCTTCTGGCCTTTTCCCTCTAAAGTGATGTTTGTCCTGGACCAGGGGTGTCTCCCAGGGACACCTCAGCAGTGGGCGTTGGGCACAGAGGAGCTTGTGCTGCTGTTTGCTTGTGCCTGTGTACCATTGCTTGGAGATCCAGAGGGATCAAGATCCAGAGGGCTGGCAGTGGGAATGTGCCCTGAAAAAGGGAGATATGATGTGAAGAAGCTCTGCTGGCAGGAGGGTGCTACAACTTCCATCTTTCCCCAGCAACTTAATTTTCAGTCATTTGGCAGCTGTTATTTTATATTTGTTACATCCACAGCAGGTTTGCCTGCTTGGCATATGGCTAAAGACAGCTGGGCTTAGCAGAAAAAAGCATGGGGCAAATTAATGGACTGGGCTTTTCCTCCATCACCTGCTGTGAGATACCAGGCCTGGATTCACCTCCCTTCTTTTGCGCGTCTCTGCGTCCCAGAGAGTTGCACTGCCTGCCTGCCTTTGGAGGCAGCTGCGAGGGATCAGCATTTGCAGGGTTTCAGCTCTCCCTAGGCAGGGCGCCTGCATTAGGCTGGAGGAATTACCGGAGCCCATTTCTCTCTCTGGACTGTAGACAGAGCCCCAGGTGCTCCGCTCCCAGATGCAGACGTCCTTCCTCTGAACATCTAAAGCTGGGTGAAACAACCACCACCCTTCACATTTCTCACATACATTAAAGGCAAAGTGGCTGATAAGGAACCTGCTAGTTTCTAGCCTAAATTTATTAATGTCCAATTTATACAAATGTGTCCTTGTAGCAAGAGTGTCCTTCAATTCCACGTCGCTTTTCCACCCCCTGGCTATTTAGGCAGTGCCTCCAGACAGAACAAGACCATGTCCTTTTATCTCTGTGAAAGCCGAGGTCTTCTGGCCTCTTCCTTGTGAGAAGGGCTCTCCATTTCTCTGGTTGGCCTAGTGCTGCTTCTCCACCCCTGGTTTCTTCTTTCAGGGCCGATTAAAGTAATATACTGTATTCCCAATGAGATCCCTCAAAGCCTTATTGAGGGATGGGATGGTTTCACCCTGCTGGCCGGCTTTATTCCACCACAATGAGCTCTCAATCCCCCCTTCAGAGGAAGAGAGGGAGAAAATACGAGGCAAAAGGGCTTGAAGGTTGATATGAGGACACGGATGTCGCTCACCAGTTACCATCATGGGAAAAACAGACTTAATGAAGGGAGATAAATATAATTTATTGCCTGTTACTGTCAGACTAGAGCAGCGAGAAACTAAAAGCAAGCTTAAAACATCTTCCCCTCCATCCACCTCCTCTCCCCGACTGGCGGAGGGGAATGGGGGCTGCGGTCAGCCCACAACACATAGTCAGCTGCAGCTCCATGGTCGTTGTTCCACGTGGGGTCCCTCCCACGGGATGCCATCCTTCCCAAAGCCATCCTATGTGGGCTTCCCACAGGCAGCAGCCCTTCGTGAACTGCTCCAACATGGGTCTATACCATGGGGTCCATCCATCAGGAGCAAACTGCTCCAGCACGGGTCCCCACGGGCAGCGGGTCCCCCCAGACCCCCTGCTCCTGTGTGGGCTCTTCTCCACGGGCTGCAGTGTGGAGATCTGCTCTGCCACAATACCCCACGGGCTGCAGCTGGTTCTTCTCCCACAGACCACCCCTGCAGTCCCCCTCCCACCCCCCCCCAAACCCTTGCCACGTAAACCCAATACAAGGGAATGCTCCTGGTGGAAATGTTGAGCGTGATGATCCTAGGGTTATATTACGCACGCGCGTGCACGCTGCTGCACCGCATTGGCAACTCATGGTCATCCTAGGGCTGAATAATGCACTCAGATGTTTCTCTCTGCTGGTGGCAATTGCTATCCAGCCCAGCCTGAAACATTCAGTCTTTCTGACCTAAGCCGTATGCCCGGACAGCTTCTCTCTTCGGGTGGAAAGCCTTATCTCAAGAGTTACCCAACAACTTGAGGAAAATCAATAGGATTCAGCCAATTCTAGGTCTTTAAGAACCTCACGATGCAAAAAGTGCTGAGAAGCTGAAAATAAAATGTTTTTTCAAAACCAGATGACCTTTGAGAAGAAATCGTTCTAGAAAAGAAAACATAACAAGGTAGAAGGAGGCAGGCATTGAATTTGGACAGACTCTGCAGAAAAGGAATATTCTGACAGCCTTTGAGCATCTGGGTTCCTATGTGGGGTTAGGAGAGAGATTTCTTTTTTGCTGTTTATTCAGCCTTGGATTGTGGGAAACATCAACATCATTTTTTGTTTTCTTTCCTTTCTGAAAGAGTTAGAAATTTCAAAATCCTGAAACTCTTCCCAAAATGAAACAGCTGGGTATTGCTCAACTCTTTCTGTTCCTACCTCCGCCCTCCTGATGAGTTACACGGAGGGTGTGACATGCCAGGATCGCGCTGATCCCCAGGTGCTGGAAAGGGCCACTTCCAGCAGCTTCTTCCTAAGTAGGGCTCGCTCCCGCTGTCAGCTGGTAAACTTGTCCCTGCTGAAAAGAACATCCCATTCCCCTGGCTCATCTGCAAAAATCTGCAGTTCCCAGCACCGCACAGGGCAGCATGTTAGAGCCAGATACCAGAGCTGCTTCTGACCCCGTGTTTTTTGTCCCCGTGGACTTCCACGGAGCTGCTTCTCGTTAATACTGGTGTAAATAGAAGGCGAATCAGGCTATTAGTGTCTCACACCTCAAGCATTAGGGCTTTCTCTGCATTCATAGAAAAGGTTGAGGTTATTACCAAAGAGGTGAAAATTAGATAATAGCTGATGTCTCAAGGGTGCCAGCCATCCTGGTCTTAAGTGATTCTTTATTTCAAGCACATCATAATTCCCTGGTGACTGCTAACTGGAGCCTGGTGTCTTACTTGCATTTATGGGCTGCTAGTGGATGATTATAGAAAATACAGTAATTAAATAAGTACTTCGGCAGGGTAGGTTTGGCCTGGGAAAAAGTAAAATTAGACGAGGCTGTATGAGCTGTTCCAAATTGTGAAGTCTGATTAATTTCACTTTCTTTTCTTGTAATGTGTCCAGTAATATTCAGAAGGAGGAGGGGTCACCTGGGAAAGCCTCTGACTGGTGAATTAGAGCCAGTAAGCCAAACCACCCGGCAGGTTATCGAAATGCTTGGCAGCCCCGTTCTGCAAGGTGCCATACAAGCCGGAGACCTGCTCGCTTTGGGGGCCAGAAGCAGTGCAAGCAGCAAGGGGGGGTGGTTTGGCCAGGGCTGTGCAGCAGAGCAGTGGAAAAGCCAGAAGGAGACCTCAGGTCTCCTGGCTCCATCAGCTGGATAATGCTGCCTTTTCTGCCCTGTTCCCTATTCTCTTGGCTAGGCAACTGTGTGGATTCAAGAGGAAAAGTGGGTTTTGGGGCCACCTATTTACAATATTTTAATGATAGCATCTCTTCGGTGGAAGCTCAGGGAAGCTCGCTGCTCTTCCCCCTGTTCTTTGCATGCAGCGCTCCTCTCCGGCATAACAACTCCCAGCAGAGCCGAGGCAGGGGTTGAACTGGCTCCAACCAGGCAGGAACCTGCAATTACCCAAGCATCTATGGGATGCCATCAACGCAGGATTCCCTTTGATGAAGCATCGTATCCAGGTAACCCATTCCTAATCAAACAAGACAGCTGGGTGCGCAGGAAAGGGCACTGCCGGCCATTCCGGGTGCTCCGGGAGCGTGCTGTGGGCAGAGCAAACAGGAAGCCGAGGGATGGACCACTGGTAGCCACTCCACCTTTGCCCAGGGGTGTTGGGCAGGTGACGAGTCACTTAGAGCTGGTCCTTCTCCCGCTCCGGCAGTGACGCATTGTTTTGAACGAGAAATTCCAAGAGTGTTGATAGTCCTTTTGCTCTAGGGACAGCGTCATTACTTGAGGTTTTTGGGGTTAAATCCACAAAGGTGCTGACCTTCCTTGCTCTCAGGAGCCCTATGGGATTTGGGGCCAGGACTCAGCCTACATGCTTGAGTGGTGGAGGTGCCAAGGGAAGGATGGTCACCAGAGCCTTCCTCTTGAGCAGATGGAGAGAGCAGTCATTCCAAAACATGACTCATTGCACTTAGGCTCTCAACCACCCTCCTTGGCCGAGGCCACCTCTCTTTCTTTCTGCAGCCCATAGAGGGAGCTGATGGTGCTTTGAACTATCTGGCATGAAATCTTGCCCTGGTGCTTACATAAGAGCGAGATGCCGAAATACCTGCATGGCTTGGGCTTCTGGAGCCACCCATGTGGCCCTTGGCCTCTCCTTGCCATGTGGCTCTTGCAGCATCTTGTGATGCAGGGGGCTGGTTAAGGGAACCAGGGAAGGTGTTAAAGAGATGGTCTCCAACATCTGCAGTTCCCTTCTCTGCTTGGGTTTCCTTCCCCTTCTTCCTCATCAGATTAAAGATGAATCTCTTGCCTGAATCTCTTGGAGAACTGGATCTAAGGAGGGGAGGTACTCTAGATCCTAGGGGTGGAAAGATGAGTGATATCTGAACATCATCCCTGCTGGAGCACGGTGAGATTCCCATCAGACGTGCAGCTGCTGCAAATGCTCAGGTTGAGGCATGATGTAGCAATCCTAGGAGCTCTTCCAGCAGATTGCCTCTTGGGCCAGCGTGCAGGGAAGTGAGCTGGGGCTGTCGGAGGCTGAGCTGAGCAGCCGCAGATGTTGCTGGGGATCGACGAGCTCTGCAGCACACGCATGGACAAGGGTCCCTCGCGGTCTCCTTGGGGAACGCTGCTCAAGACTGTTTCACTTGCCGATGCTTTGCTGTTCTCAGCGACTTGTGAGGGAAGGGCAGACATCAAAAGCTTGATGGGAGCATCCAAGAGTTCATCTGAAGCATGCAGACCTTTAGCGTTTGTAACGGGAAGTTGGAGGGATTTCAAGCACTCTCATCCCACCTCCTGGCGCTTCTGTTTCTGGTTAGGGCCAGACATAACCACAAGAACAAGCTTTCTCACGGTGTTTCAGCACATTTCCTGTTGGTCCTGGAAGAAAACTGGAAGAACGTTTGAAATTAAGAGGACATCTAGCCTTTGTAGAACCACAAAGGCTCTGTTTTGGAAACAGGCATAGGCTTTGAGTGTTGATCGGGTGAGCAAATGTCTTTTCTTGAACCAGTTTGCAGCATCCCAGCTCGTAAGTATGCCCCCCAAAAGAGAAGAGTTGGTTTTTGTCTTATGGAGAGATGAGTCATAGCTCTGAAGTGCTCTCCTGCCATGAGAGCGGTCTTGGGATGCTTCAGGAGGCTCGGATGGAGTCGCTTTGTGCATTGGATTATTCTGGAGCCCCCAGAGGGTCAGAGGTGGGTGGGAGGATGGAATAACATCGCTGCAGAGGGCACGTCCTCCTTTGCGCTCTCACGCAGACTGGCGCTTCCAGGGAGGTTTTGTCGGTCCCTTTTACTAGAGGGTACGGGGCTGTGTGAGGCTAAGGGCCATGGGCAGACCAGCTGGAAAATCGTGTGGTTGTGGGGAGGGGATTGCATGGAAGCATTTCACTTCGGGAAGAGGAAGAGGCTTGAAAATGGTTTGATCGGACCATTTACATCAGGAAACGTGTTTTTTTCCAATGCAAGTTGAAGTTTGCCTGCACCTTCTGGGGATCACTTTTGTTGCAACAGACATTCTTAGTCAAATAAAAGCAAACCACAGAAAAACAGCCAAGGGGAAAACCCTTCAGATCGGGTCACCTCGGTCTCCAAAGCCCATGAAGGATCCTTCTCTGCCATTGTCCCTGCTGAGGCCTCGAGCAGGAGAAATCAGTTTTGGGCTGGGAAGAGACAGACTAAGAATATGCTGGTGCCTTGCCGCCACCCTGAGAGGTGAACTGTTGCACTTGTAGACATTCAACAACGTACATTTTATTCCATCTAGTGCATGCTGAACCTCTAGTTTTGGGACAGTGAAGGTCCAGTAGCCATTGTCTGTGTGTTTTGTTTGGGATTTGAGTCCTCACAGTCTAGGTTTTCTTTTTATTTTGAAGATTCAAGAGCATCACACCGGGAGAACTGAGGCAGCCAGGTGAAGAGTGCTGGGGCACATCAGGAGAAAGATCAAAACCACAGAGCTGCACCTGGATTTAACGTCAGCTCCCTGCAAAGTGCAGGTATAGTTTACTTTCCCTGTTTTATCTTTGCTAAGCCTTAATCACGGAGTTGCTGCAATTCCTTGCGTGAGGTTAAGTCAGAGGAAATCCCCAGCTCAGGTCATCCTTTGTGCTCAGGTTCTGACCCTCCAGAGGTCCCTTCCCACCTTTAACCAGCCTGTGATCCCCCGTCTGAGCTTGGATAAATCCAGAAACAAGTGAATTGGGCCCAGCAGCAGGATCCAATCCGGAGGCTTGGATGAGAGCACAGGGGGCTGACTCTGTCTGCTGAGTCCTGCCCCTCGAGCATTGCAAGACAGGGTGGAAAAATGTCCGGATTTGCACTGCTTCAGAAAGAGTTTCCATGTCCCACCTTTCTCCCTTGAGGAACTGTGTTTAGAAGTCGGAGCCATTTGACTTTGGATGGAGAAGGGTCCATTTTGTAGCGAGACCATAAAGACTCCATCATTGACAGTCTATGAGGCTTTAGAAAAAATGTCAGGGATGATGCAGGCGGAGTCGTCCCTGCCTCAGGGCTCGTGATGGGCAAGACGACCTCTTGCATTCCCTGTCCAGCTCCATCCCTCCACCGTCTTCCCTCTGCCCCATGGGGCAGACAGTGCTCCTGTAAACCTTAAGCCTGTGACAGCTGCTCGTTCTACCTGCTGCAAGCCTCAGGTTCGTGGGGACCAGCACCCCCCCAGTGCAGCAGGCTCCGAGCTGCCTAGCCTTTGCTGCAGGCTGACGTCCACCGAGGCAGAGGGACAGCAGAAGGGAACTTGACCAAGACCACACAGGGGCTAGCAACCTTGCTTGGAGTAAATCCCAAATCTCCGGGCAAGCTTGCCACCTGTAGGGCCACGCTACCTCCCTTGGGCAAGGGGAAGTTTCCTGGGACAGCCCTTTTTTCCCTTTCTTCTCATCGGCCGATTTTTTTTTTTTTAATTAAATTAAATTAAATTTAGGTAGCATCTTTTTTATTATTATTATTATTATTATTATTATTCTATACCTTAGGCATTGCTCTGAGTCCATCGGGGCAAGTTGTATAACACGCTGAATAGACAGGTTGACTATCTGCCCACTCCTCCCCCTGCTCTCCTCTGGCCACCCTAGAGCTACGCTGCCGTAAACGTGCTCCGGTTTCATCAATCCCCAAGCTGCACATCAAAGGCCGCGTTTGCTTAGCTGCGTGCTTCCCTGGCAGGCTTCGGGGATTAATCACAGCCGGGCCTGCGTGGAAAGCGTGACCGTGTCACAGTTGTTTGTCTCGGACTCTTCTGGTTATCTTACAGCAAAACTGCCTTAACTCTCGGCCTTTATGGACGTGCCATTTCCATTTTTATTTCTTTGGGTTCCCAGCCACAACTGAGGCTGGCTATAGGTGCCATAGAGGCATAGCGGAAGGTGCCATTACGTATAGCTAATAAACATCCTGGATTTATTCGAGTTGCTGCAGCGGCTGGGAGTCCCTGGTATGAGCCAGCATCCTGCTATAGGTGCTGTGCAAGCAGCAAGAAACGAGTTCTGCTCCTAGAGTTTTGCAGCCTGGTAGAAAATGAGAAAAACGAGTGGGTACCTCCTAGGGAGTCTGAAGAAACCATGGGACAATGATGGTGGTTGCGTGATCGGTGCCTGTCCCCATCCACCCCCAGATTAGGAGCTGTCAGCTCCAGAGGCTCGCCGGCCACCCTGGGAAGGTTTTAGGCAGCAGGATGAAGGCTCTGCAGAGGGGGCTGGCACCCGAAGATGACACTTGGGAATTGCTTGTATGCTGGTGACAGATCCGCATGGGCTGTGCTTGTACCCTCAGAGAATGAGGATCGGGAGCCAAAACCCAGGCTGGATGGAAGCGAGTCTCCTTTCATGAGCTTCAGCTGCTGCTGGGGTATGGGCTGGCGCTGAGCTGAGCCCGGGGAGGGAACGGGGAGGCTGGGCTGGGCTGCTCGGCTTGCGCCGCCTTCCTGCGTGTACTGAGAGGTCTTTTCTGTAGCCTTCTGCGACAGAAGCGGCGATGCTCCAGGGTTGGGAAAGCTTGATTTCACACAGAGCATGCCATTCGGTCAGGGGTTTCCCGGAGTCTCCACGTGCAGAAGCGCTCTCAGAGATCAGCAGGATCCTGGCTCGAGTGGGGTTAGAGCCCAGACTTTTTAATTTTGGGCATCATCTCTGGCAAAAGCATTAGCTGGCAGTTGCAGAAAGAAGCCCCAGGAGAGAGCAAGGCTCTGTGTTGAGAAACAGGCGCTGCCCCAAGGAGCTTGCAAAAAAGCTGGGAGGGGAAGTAAACACAGCAGAGCAGGGCAGGGATTGCAGCACCCTGCCCGTGCCCCGTCCAGCAGCCTACACACGAGGCCCTGAGCCCTCCTGGATGTCACACCCGGCGCTCCCCCACGCTGCTTCTGCATGCAGGAGCGCTGAAAGCACCCCAGACTGCAAAGGATATGGCATGCAGTGGGAAAAGGAGGTGCCATGGACGTGGGCCTGAGCAGACGTGGTGATTTCCATCGGCTCAAGGCTGACTGAGCGGGGAGAAGCAGAAGTTAGCAGGGACGGGGGAGAGTTGGTTATTTTCTATGTGCCTTTGGTCACAGGGAGCTGGAGCAGGTGGTTTGCAAAGCCCAAGGGATGTGTGGTACCTTCACATGAAAAGCTCCTTGGGCCCCAGGGCTTGGGGAGAGGAGATGCCTGGACCTCTGATGGGAACAGCCCGCAGCATCCCCAGGAGGATGCCTGGATACCACCAGGAGAGCCCTGCAGGATGCAGGCAGGGAGGATTAGGGCAGATGTAGCGACTGATACCCAAGGCTGCACAGAGATAATCGTGTTCCTCAGCTAATTTTAAGCTCCCAATTGAAATCCTCTGCGCTCGCCTCCCCCTCTCCCTAGAAAAGATAAAGATCCTGGGCACTCAGGGGTGAACACCCTGCCATTGCGTCCTCTTCCCCAATCAAACAAGGCATCGAGTGTTGCCACCCGCTGCGTACACCATGGGGAACAGGGAGATGACAGGGGGAAAGGGGAGGTGGCTGCCTTCCTGTGGGTGTGTTTTCCAGAGCAGGGGAGAAACCAAGAGGGATCAGACACCAGCCAAACAAGGTGACTAGGTTGTGAGGAATGCAGGCACAGGCTCTGTGCATGTGAGATGCAGAGAGCAGATAGAAGGGCAGCTGCAAAATGCCTTTGCTTCCGAGCTTTTGCTAGCACAGCCACCACACTGGCAGCTAGAGGGCAAGAGGAAGGGTCAGTCTCAGCATCTCCAACCAGCATGAAATAACATGGAAGTGGTGCCGGTTAATCTGCAAAACTCATTGCCACCAGACACTGCTGCTGCTGACAGCTTAGCAGGACTAAGAAAGCTTTTAGAGAGGTATTGGGATGGGAAGAGTTTAAAAATAGTAAGTTGTAGAACGATAAAGGGGTTGGGTACAGATAAAATCTTAATGCTTGGGAGCACAAGAGGATGAAGGGACAGGCAGGAGCTTACTGTAGGGACAGGTAATCCCCAAACCACTTCCTTTAGGGTTTCCAGAGAAGGACCTGGAGGAATCCTGATTCTAATCCTGGAGTAGTTTTCCTCCTCTGTAAGACTCTTCTGAGATAATATTGAATTACTGTCCCGGCCTAGGCAAGGATCTGTCTGCTTCTCTGGGATGAAAGGGGTCTTGGTATCAGCGTGGCAGAGCGTGGTTCTCTGGGGCAGGGTGGAAAGGCTTTTGTGCAAAATGGAGTTTGTTGTCGGGATGTCAGCTGGGGATGAGGTTGGCCAACGAGCCTGCAAGCCCTGCGAGGAAACAGGCCAGCAACTGCGGAGGCAGCACACGAGCTTTGTTTTCGCTGGAAACCGGGCAAAAAGCCCAGGTGCCCCCAGCCTGCAGAGCCCGTGTGTGATGCTGGCTGGGGGCCTGACACTTCCAGGAGATGGCCCTGTTCCCACCTGGGGGCTTTCCCCTCTGGGTGCCAACCCAACCCTGCTTCTCCCCTCCAACACTTTCGGGAGCAGAGCAGCGGTGGCAGCTCGGCAGGACCCCGTGCCTCCGGTGCTGGCAAAGCAGCGAAGGCTCCTTGTGCCCTGCTTCTGGCCTCCAAGTGGAGCTGAGGACACTGGAAAACTTCACTGTATTTACCAGAAGTGAGCACTCTGTCGAGCCCTGTGTTATGTGAGGATTTACGCCCCCGTGCATGCTGTCCTGCTCGACTCCTGGCCGGGGAGCTCCCGGGACCATCCTGCGTTCGGTTCAAACGCAGGAGACGAGCCGCACAAGTCCTTGGCCTGTCCGCCTTTGATCTTCAGCTCTGTCAAGAAAGATGCTTTGGCAGGAATCTCGCCCATCAAGTACCATCCATAGGCGGCTGCGATGTCACAGCCGTGACCAAGCCCTGACAGCTCCAGGAGCTGAGGTGTTGCCAAGCTGGAGCCAAGCCTCCACCTTCTGCCCCCGGGGCTGGAGGCAGGCTACTTTCCGTGGCGTGCAGAGGCTCAGGGCTCCCTGCTCCTCCGCCTGCCTAATTCCTAGGCCTTAGCATTGTCACGGCCCGGCGGAGCTGCCGCTGCTCGCCCTGGGACAGGCTGCACGGGCACGGACCCGGCTGTGGGTGGGAGCCGCAGGGGAGCAGGGCAGGATGCTGCTGCCTGGAGCGGAGAGGCTGAAGCTCGCCCGTCGCATGTGTGGGTACAGCATGTGCCCCCAGGTGTGGGCACCGTGTCGGTTTTACCGGGTACCAGCTGGGACCGGAGCATCCGTGCTGCTGCTTCACCCCGTCATCCTCTTCCCAAATCTTCCCCAAAGTGCCTTCCCTCGGCTCGGGGAGGGGAAGCCACTAGATGGCAACGTTACCTGCAGTCTGGCCGCCTCTCCTGGGGATGCGAGCGGGGCTGGGGGTGCTGCCCGGGTGGGGGGAGCTGCTGGGGGACCCTAGCGAGATACTGCAAATCGCCTCGATTCCAGGGCATTGCTTTTGCCTCCAGCAGCACGCTGGCTGCAGCGCCACGAAGCATCCCACCACCGGCAGAGAGGTGACAGCACCAAGGTACACGTACTTTATGCACAGCGCTTGCACTTACATGTGTTTCCGTCCCTGAAGACTCTGCTTACCCACAGAATTGCTCAGGTAATGGCCAAACTGTCTCTTGTAAGCCTGGTGGGGTTGCATTTTAAGGGATGCATCTCAAGAGGATGCTCTGGTCCATGCAGCAGGTGCAGAGGGAAGCTGAGACCCTCCAGTGCCCATCCCAGTTTCTGTGAATCTCTACCAGGGCTGCTCCCAGAGTCTGGGAGCCCTGATCTCACTGCGGTGAGGAACTGTAGGCATGATCAAGTCAAGCTGGCTTTGACCCAGCCGGCGCAGGAATGCGTGACAGCGCGTAACCTGCCGGGGAACACCCGTGCCATTCCTTGCTCCCTTCGTTACCAGCGCTGCCCACGTTATATCAGCTGCCCGCCTAGCTGAGCCCTGTTACACGAAGGGCTTTAGAAGTGCTCAGGTGAGAATGCCAGGTGTGAAACCCATCTGAGGCTTGGGCTTGTTCCCCTGGAAGGGCAGGAGAAAGGGTGCTGAGAGCCCACCGGGCTTCGCGTCACGGTGCCCTGCATGCACAGAAGTTACTGACCTCGAGCCTGCGCCTCTGTGCCTCCATTTCCCCATGTGATGAGGCTTCTCTGTCTCCCCTAAAATAAGGAAGAGGAGGAGGATGCAAGAACATCATGGCACGGCTCCCCAAGGCAGCCAGCCGGCCTGAATGGGAGTGCTAATTAATTAATCAGCCATTGCACTGAGGACACAGTGCACAAGGAAGTGAAACTACGGCATGGTTTGAAAGAGCGGCCCTGAGCAGCAAGGGGATTTGCTGTGCACCTGGGGAAAGATTTATGGGAGTCTTAAGCTGGAGCTTGTAGAAATGCAGCAGGTGAAATAAACCCCGGAGGATGGTCGGTGAGAGGGGGCAAGAGCCTAGAGAGGGGGGACCGTGGTGGTCCGGGCTGGGGAGGGAGGCAGGAGCAGAGCCTGCCGATGGCTCTGCCCACCCTCCTGAAGTCCCCCGGTCCCCGCTGCCTCCAGGTGCTTGGTATTATTTTTCTTCCTGGTTTTAGGGCTTTTGTTCCTCCCCACCCACAGCCTTTTGAACTCTCAGAACTGTGTGTTTGGAAAGCAGCCTTTGTCACAAAAGTGCCCACGCTCTGCCGGCCACAAAACTTCACCCAGTGTGCCCTGAAGGTTGCAGCCACCGAGAGGAGCCCTGAGGGTGGGATGCCACGCACCGATCGGTGCCGGGAGAGTTGCCACTGCCACACCACAGGAAGGGTAGGATGTGGCCCGAGAGGATGGAGCAGAGGCTACCAAGGACCCTTCCAGGAGATGGGAGCTGAGGGATGGAGCCTCCAATTTGTGCCTGGAGGTCCGGAGGTCTCGAGTCCTGGGTGCCTCCTCGCGTCTCCTCTGCAGGGAAGAGTGTGACTGCGCTTGGCCAAGCAGCCCTGCCCGCTCTGCCCTCTCTGGCAGCGGGGCTGCAGGTCTTTCCAGCCTCCACGCCTCCCTGCGTGACTAACAGAGCTGGCTGGCTCCCAGGGATGTCAGGACGGGACCCCAAACAACGCTGGGCAGCCAAGAGGAACAGGAAAGCCCAGAGTCTCCTTCCTCATCATCCTCCTCCTCCTTCTCACTGCCTGCCAGCTGCCTTCCCAGGCCTAGGGTGGCCCCGAGTGGCCCCGTCCCCGCTGGCCCAGACGGGAACGGCCGCTCCCTATTACTCATGGGGATGATGCGGGGGGATGCAGGGGCGGAAAGTCGGAGTAAATGGAAAGTGGGCGCTTGCTGCTGGCCTTGTCTTCCCATCGCCGCAGCTGGAGCTGAGCTCAGCCGGCCGCCCTGGCCACCCCGGCGTGCAGCTCCGTCCGCAGCCGGGACAGGGACATCGAGGGGACGGGAAGCACAAAGCCACCACCAGGCTCCTGTGTGCACAGACACACACACCCCGGAGAAATCCCCACGTCTGTGCATGCGTGCACACACCTACAAAGCACCCCCTGCCCAGGATGCAGCATCCTCATCCTCTGCTGTGGAGGGGGTGATGCTTTCCTGCCCCAAATTACCAAAATTTGGGACTATTATCCCGATTTCCCCATGGCAATGCGATGGCTGGGCTGGACGAGTGAACACTCAGGTCATGGTGCCACTATTTCACGTGATTTCACAATGGAGCTCCTGTGGGCTGGAGGAAGAGGTGCTTCCCACCTGAAATGCTACTTGGAGCACCCAATACTCGTGTTAAGATTCACAATTTCTCCTTTAGCAAATCTAGATTTTTCCTACCTATTCCCAGAGGTTCCAGGAGGATGGCTACAGATCAGGCAGGAAGGACCAGAGCAAAACTAGGAAAGCTAGCTGTTGTTTGCAGGTTAATTGTATATTTTTTGGTATATTTTGGCATGTTTTTATTTTTATTTTTTGTATACATTGGTATATTTTTACAGAAAATACATATTTCATGTAAAATCTTCTGACACAAAGGATTTGGGCTGGCTCAGGGGGTGCAAGACTGGAGTCATCAAGGATTTCCAGACTCATTTTCTGCACATGGGGGTAAATCCAGCTGCATCGCCCTCCACACGGCTGATCCTTCTCTGTCCCGCAGGCTGCCCAGCACCACCTGCGGGGCTGGTTCTTGGTCTCTGTGCCTCACGGCAGGGTCCCCACGGGCAGCAGGGCAGCCCCGCATCCCTTCCTCGCATCCCTTGTCCCAACGTGTAGGTGAAGTCAGCTCCATCAGCTGTGGGATGGAGGCCACCCGGCCACGAGACCACATCCAGCACCGGCCAAAGACTGAATGCAGAGTGTGGTCCCTGCTCCATCATCTCCCAGATGCGGTGGGATGAACCAAAAAAAAAAAAAAAAGAAAAAAAAACACTTCCAAACCCTCTTTCTGTGCCTTTTACTGCTCAGTGCTGAGCTCAAGGTGATGTGGCAGCTGGTGAGACTTCAGCTGCTGGTTCATTGGGCGCTGCCGCCCCGGCTTTGTGCTGGGGGGGATTAGGTTACAGGGCTGGGGTGGGAAAGCTCCTCGGCAGGTCGCAGGTGGATTAAGGAATTCCAGTCCCCATTCAGTGCCCGGTGAAGCACGACTAATAGGGGAGCTGCAAAGAGCAAGGGCAGGCGAGGTGGGCGGCTTGGGATGGGAAAGCCACCTGTGCAAGGAGGTTTTTCGACCAAGTGCTGGCCACAAACCTGCTCGCTCTCGCCTTTGAATAGGAGCACCCAGGGAGAGCCCTGGGTGATGGTGGCAGTTTTGGGCAGCGTCGGGAGAGTTTATGGCGGGGCTGGGGGGGGGTTGTGTCACCTCTGTGGTGGGGATGCTTTGAAGAGGAGGGGAATTCACCTGCGGTGCAGGTGAATTGCTGAGCGGGGTCACAAAACCAGGCTGTGTCCTGGGCATGGAGCCTGCGAGGGGACAGGGAATGAGGGAACCTGAAGATTTGGTGCAGGGATGTGGGCAGGTCTCTGAGGAAGACAAGGATGATGAAGCAAGGGTGGGGGTGTGAGACAGAAAGAGCTGTGAGATGGCAAGGGAGTAGCCGGGGCATTGCAGATGGTGAAACCCGGAGCCCGTGATAGTGCTAAAAGATCAGGCAGCAGCAGCTCCCTCTTCTTGCCCGTTAAAGCACACGTCTGCTCCAACAGCTCTTCCTAGCTGCCCAGCTCCAGCCAGGCACTGCCCCAAAGCCTGGCTCCTCTGCTCATCCGAGCTCGGTGGCCCCTTGCTCCAGCCCAGTCCCAGAGGGTTTTGGATGCTGGGGTGCCAGAGGGTGTCCCTGCAGGACCTAGAGCTGGGCTGCAGGGGATGGGATGGGACAGGATGGCATGGCATGGCATGGCATGGCATGGCATGAGACAGGATGGTCTTCCCACGCTGGAGCCTGACTCAGCACCACAGAGACCCCAGCAATGCCACGTCCCCCCGGGGCAGCTCCCCACAGCCCCTCCTGGCTGTGCCCAGGGGGACTTTTGCACCCGAGAGCCGTTGGGGAGGCAGCGATCCCATCCACCCTGCTCCCTCTGCGACTCCTAGGCGCCTCTTAATAGGACTTTAATTATACATTTACCATCACCATTTTTTTCTCCCTCTCTCTCTCCCCTGAGTTCAGCTTCCCCAGCGATGTAAATACCCCGCGCGTGCTGCGGGGACTGTCAGCTCCTCTAATGACCACCTGCAAGTGTGCTGGGGAGGAGGACGGTGGCGTGGGGACACTCTAGGTGACACCACCCCAGCTGGCTCAGCAGCAGTGTCCATGAGCCTGGGACGAGTGGCTGTGCCTCCAGGCCCTGGGGACACGGCTGTCGGGGGACAGATGAGGAGAGCCCAGGTGCTGCATGGCGACTGAGAAGCAGGGTTGGTCCTGTGCAGCAGGATGATGCTACCAGGTGGCTGCTAGCCCTAAGCGTGAGCTAGCCGTCCCTACCAGAGCCACTCTGCATGCCCCATAAGATGTCTGATGTTCGTGGCACTGTCAGGTCACCTTCCAAAGCCACATGTCCTTCCCTTGCAGCCCTTTGCAGGAACCAAGCCCTCTGCTGCAGGCTGGAGCTTCCCAGCTCAGCTGAGCATCTCTTGGCACCGCTCCACCAGCGAGCGCCGCGGGCTCAGCCTGCTGTGAACCAGAGGGGAGGATTGGGCCCTTCCCTGCTGCTGGGCAAGACCCCAACTCCCCTCTTCAGGCAAAAACTCACACTGATGGTTTTGCTGAAGTCGAGCCTGGGAATTTGGCCCCGGAGGCTTAAATAATTCTTTCTAGATGGTACACTCAGAGAACAGCAACAACAACAACGAAAAAAAAACAACACACCAAAACAAGCCAAAACCCAAACAAACTGCAAACAGCAATATGAGAGGAACAATTTCTTTTACCACTAATTTTCTCTCTGTTAATTAGCAAGAATGTGGGGGTCACTGATTATAATGCTCTCAATGCCTCTCCAAACCCACGCGTCCCAGCTGGGGCCAAGGAGCGACCACACAATGCGGAGCCTCCATGGGTCCCCTTCGGAGCCACAGTGTCACGGGGCAGAGAGGGAAGGATGGGCTCCGAACCCTGCCTGGGTTCTGGGCTCAGGGATCCGCTGTGCTGCTGCCTCTTTTGGGGGTAAGCGGAGGATGCTGCTGATGGTTTTGTCTGAGGCTTGGCCCAAGTCTGCTCCCGATGAAGCTCCTTGTGGGCAGCAAAGGAGGAGAAGGCTGTTAACGCGGTGTTTCTCATCAGTGCTAAAACATAGAGCTGGAATATGGAGGATGCAATGGGTCTGACCCTGGGAGCTTCTCCCTAACACTGTGCTCCATACTGAGGGATGGGCTGGAGACATTCATTCCCCCGAGGACTCACACGGCCACTGTCTCTGGCACCTTCCAGCAACAAACCCACAGGATCAAGTCTCTGGGATGGCTTGGAAAACACCCATTGCTCCGGAGATGTTGAAGCTTTGCCGATTTATTGCTCTTTTCCCTCTTAAAAATTCCTGAAATAATTTTTTTTCAGAGCCTTAACCACCAAAAAGAAAAGGACACTTTGGAGCACTGCTTTTAGTTAAAGCACCAAGGGACTTGGTGCGTGCGTGTGCTTGGGGTTTTGGTGGAAGGCTTGGGTTTTCGCCAAATATGGGAAATGTCAGCAGAATATATATTTTTCTCTCCAAGTGTTTGCTGAAAAGTTTCTGTTCCATCAGTAGAACGTCACAGCAGTCTTCCCCCTTCTTCTGTTCACCTGCTCGTGGACCTTTTAGCCGCGGGGCTCTGGCGTGGTTCCTGGCTTGGCCGAGCAGCGAGCATCCCCCGTGGCCACAAACCGCGCCTGGATCCGGGTCCGGCACGCGGCTGCTCCAAAAGCACTTTCTGATAAATCCAGATCCTGGGAAGGGGAACGGGGAAATCACTCGTTTATTTTTGGCAGAGGGGGAAGGTGCAGGGGGAGGGCTCGGCTCCCCCACCTGCCCAGGTGTCCTCTTTGGCAGTTGGAGGGAGCACCACAGGGTTCCTGCTGCTCGGTCCCCACAACCTGGGCAACAAAGCAATTTTCTGTCATCAGCCCTGCAAAGTGCTCCCCGATGAGGACCGAGCATGCTCAGCCGCAAGCTTGAGCCCTTCCTGTCGGCTCTTTAAATGTTCAGCAAATTCTTCCCCAAAACACAAAGCCCTTGGCATGTCCCATGGCACAGCCAGCACCGCGCAACAGATGTAGAGGATGCAAGGTCGTCCACGCTCTTCCCATCCCATGCATGTGTCTGCCTGCAAACGCAGTGGGTCTTGGTTCCATCACAGCACCTGATCCCCCCCCCAGGTTCCTGCATTGCTCCCAAGCATCCCGGGCAGGGGCCAGGTTTCAGGGGAAGCGCAGCCGCTCCTGCCTGATGCTTTTAAATCCAGGACAAAACCACCCCACAGGTGGGGTGCCGCCCCCAGCCCTTCTGCCCCAACAAAATGCTTCGCTTTGAGAAAATGGAAGGCTTTTATTCCACTTATTGATTTTTTTTGCTTGTAGCTTGCTTTCAAAGTGAAAACTCACATCTTTTCAGTGCAAATAAGTGTCCACAGTGGTTCTTCTTCCCAGAAGCTCAGCTCTTCCTCCCACTTCACCTCTAGGATTTTTCCTCCCACTTATCCTCGGAGCATCCTCCTGCGACTGTCCCAGCATCAGCAGGTCTGCACCTGGCACCCAGAGCCACCTTTAGGTGTCTGTGTGGCGCTGGTGCGTGTGACACCAGCGGTGGCTCTGCTGTGGGGCACCCGCAGGGATCCAGCCCCGCGCTGCCAGAGGACGTCTCAGCCACTGCTTTCAAATCTCCAGCAAGGACATTAGAAAAACAAACCAAAAAAAAAAAAAAAAAAAGAAAAAGAAAGAAAGAAAGAAAGAAAGAAAGAAAGAAAGAAAGAAAGAAAGAGAGAAAGAAAATGAATAACAACAACAACATCTGTGGTTTTAAATTCCATCCTTGGCTAAGTCCCTTTCCAGAGAAACATGTCAACATAGGCTGCAGCCAGCGGGCTGGAGCGGGATACTCGGGGGGGACACGAGGGTTTGGGCTCCTTTGCCCCAGTGCGGGGCATTTCCCAAGGGGAACAGGATGGTGTCACCCCATGGGATCCGCATCCACACCGGGACCTCTGGCCTCCGCAAGAGGAGGACGAGGGGATGGTCGGGTGCCCATGGGCATGGCTAGGAGCAGAAGCAGTACATGTCAGGGCATCCCCATGTCTCCAAAAGCATCGCATTAAATCCCCCTCCGCATCCCAGTGTGCCAGTCCAGATGCTGGTGAGGTGGTAGAGGAGGTGCTGCCCCTTGCAGCACTAAATGCAACGTTCATAAAGTGTCTGCTTTAGAGACCTGTGCCTGCAAGAGATTATTTTAAAACAAATTAATCAGGGTTTATTGGATCAAGTTCTCCATGGAGAGGCCAGCACTTGATTATCTCTTTGTTTAAGGGCTGCATCGAGCCATTACTAGTTGCCTCGTTAGGCTGTTAAAGGTACAAACCCTTAATGGGTCTCACAAAGGGGAAAATGATACTGTCCCAAACGAGGAGCCAGAGATGGGGAAGGAAAAGTCCATTTCTGCAAGGAAGAGTCCCCTGGAAATATTGTAGAAAGGCTGGGCCAGATCTTAATTGGGCTTGCTTTTAGGCTCACCCTTAGAGGGAAATCACCTCTCCAAACAGCCATCTAAAAAATATCTAAATCAATATTTCTCATTTAAATGCACTGCTTGCAACACAATAAATTCCAGTTATCCTTTTTTATCTGCTCCACCCAGAAAGAGGCATCCTGCACCACTCCAGCAAAGGCAGGGATGGGGAAGAGCATCAAGCAGTGCGATTTTAGGAGCGTGGTGTGAGCAAATCTTTAACTCTTCTGTTTGGGGGAAAAAAGGGGAAAAAAAGAAACACATTGCAATGAAAATATCGTTTTCACCATCCCCTTTCCAGCCATGCACTGACTCCAGCGCTCTGCAGCTCGCTGCTTGTAGGGTGATGTGAAATGAATGAGGGTTAAAAAGCCTCTTTAACTGGTGCTCTTGTCAAATTAGCAGGGCAAGGCACTGAGGCTGGGGCTAATGAATGGAATAATTGATTAAATATGTCATATTTCTGCATAGCAGGTTCACACCTTCCCCAAAGGTTTCCAGATGGGGCATAATTATCCCCCAAACTGGCTTCACACGCCAGGGCGCAAGAGGGGTAACAGTGACATGGGGAATTTCAACAGCAGAAAATTGCTCCCACAATTAATCCCAGGCACTTCATAAACTCACCGAGGAACAGCGGGAACAGGGAGAGACCCTTTTGGGTTTGGTGCCAGGCAGGAACAGCTCCCGTGACCCCGTGGCGCGACGCCGGTGGAGATTTTCAGCCCTTTGTGCATTGATGGGGGAGCAAAGCCGGCGCCAGCTTTGCTTGCTCCGACCGGGTGCCATGGAGGGAAACTTCCCCGGGTGTTTGCTCCCTCGTTTGTCTGTCTCGGGAGGGCCCAAGGGCTGAGGCGATGTAAATCAGTGGCACAGCATGCCCCTTGGAGCATTGCTGCTGATTTACATCGCCTGGTCCTTTTTGAATTTTGATTTCCAGCCAGCGATCCCTACGAAAATCAAACCCAGACCGGAGCCAGGTCCTGGAAAACGTTTTCGGTTCAAACCCAAAACATTGCCTTTACTTTATTAAGGGTGGGAGGGAGGGGAGGATTACTCGTTTTCAGAGTTTTTAACATATATATGATTTCATCCCAGCTCTAAGCAGTGACGGAGCAGGGCACAAATCCTGGCTGCAGCGGAGGTCTCGGCTGTTCTTATTCACACCGAGCACAGCCACGATGCTGGGCAATGTTATTTCAACCAGCACTGAAAAGCCAGGCTGGGGCTGGGGCGCTTCCATCCTCTCCTGTTCCTGGAGAGAGGCTGGGGAGGGCTTTACAAAGATTTTAGGAAAAAAAAAAAAAAAAAAAAGACTTGTTTTCAGCATCCTGGGCATTTCTGTAGCATTTCTGCGTGTGATCTGTTCTGGTTAGGAGGAGCAATGGAAGTTTTCATGACCAGTGGCTGAGGGCTGCAAAATTTGGGACAAGCAATTTCTCAGCATCTTTTCGTTTCTTTCTTTCTCTGCAGAAAAGCTGCTTCAAAGCCTCCGCCCTTTGGAGATTTCCCTGCAAAGGTAAAAAGGGGAAACAAAAGTGTTGAATGTGAACTTTCTCTTCCCTCGTGTCCCTCTGAAGCTGCCCGGTCAAAGCAGGTCCCAGCCCCGGTGTGACAGCCACGTCACTGTCACCTCCGGGGGCCAGGGGGACGTGTTCGGATCGTCTCCTGCCAGGCGTTCCCATCTCACATCGCTCACTCCACGATTCCCTGCACGTGGAGCAGCTCACGGCTGCTTTGGGGATGTCTCACGCTGCCCAGGTCCAAATCCTGCTCCCACTCGTGTCAGTGCTGCCCTGTGGGGCAGGATCAGGCCCTGGGGAATCATCCTTCCCCCCTCATCATCTGCACCTTGCATCACAAACACCCTTCACCCCCCTCACCCCCTCATAAGGTGCCCGTTGCATCTCCCCCTAAAAAAAAAAAGATGAAAACCCCCAGGAAAGGCAGCGCGAGCAGCCCATCCCCTGTCTCCCCGCGCTCCCCCTCGGTTATGGAGGGCTCGGCGCGGGGCTGGAGATAGCGCGCTTGTTCGTTAGCGCGGCAGCGGTGGCGTGTGGGAGGGCAGACGCCAGGCTGTCTGCTCCCACTTTGTTCGGCTTGTTATTAACTTCTCCTTGGGCTGCCATTAACCCACAATTCCTGTACTTGGCTTCAGGCTTTCCCCGCGCCGCTCTATCTCTCCAGCGCGTAATTACAGCTGTTGGGATCTCCCTTTATCTCGGGCGATCTTGGAGGTTTGTTACCTGGCACATGCTTTCCTGCCCCCCCACCCCCACCCCCCTCCCCGCGCACCCTTCTCCCTCCCTGCACCCCTTTAATCCTTCCTGCTTTCATCAGCCAGTGGCGGCGAGCCGGCAGGTAAAATCCCGGAGCCTCCGACGTTTCAGCTTCGCAGCAGCAGCCACGACGAAGCTGGGCTCGTCCCGTGTCCCGCGGGGACAGCAAAGCCCCCTCACCGGGCAGGGAAACAGCAGAGGGACCTGCAGGGGGACGTGGCCGCAAACCCCCCCCCCCCCCCATCGCGTGGGGCTCGGCGTGTGTCAGCACCTTCCAGCCCCGAGACCAAGACTTTTAATTGTCTCCGAGCACGGCCTTGATTTATTTTTTTAATTTAATACAAGTTGACTCGATGTATTTGTTTTGGCAGCGGGTTACCCTCAAACCCCAAACCCTGCTAAAACAGCATGTGCTGCGCCTTCCAGCCCGTGTGGAGCCCAGCGCCGGGGCTGGGTCTAACCCGGGGACGTGCGCCCGGCGCTGCCCCGTGGGCAGGTGCCTGGGTGCCACCAGCTCCTGCCCTCAAGCTGCGGGAGCTGCTGGGAGCCAGACCCGGCTGCGGGGTGGCGGGGACGTTTGTCACAGCCTGGAGGGTTGGGGCTGGTTGCTTACCCCATCTCCCAGGGGATCGTGGTGCAGAAAGCGCTGCCTGCGCGCCCACCCCGGGTGGAGACCATGGGGCTGGCAGCTGGGGCTCAGGGGTGCTCCAATCGACACCTTCAGATGCCCAACCCGAAACTTCCTGTGCGAGGCTGGTGCGGAGGCTGGGTGCTGCCAGGGAGGAGGAGATGGGCTGCACCGGGGTCACCTCAGCCTTGGTGCTGCCCCATGGTCCCCCCTGGCTGAGGGGACCCATCCACCCTCCACCAGGCACAGTGGTTTGGGACCCCAGCGCAGCATCCCTCGTGGCATCACTGGTGAAACTTGCATTTGCCCAAGGTGGGGATTTGGCTCTCCTTCCACCAGAAGCCATATATTGCCCCAAAACACACAGGGGGACACCAGCACCCAGTGCAGAGAATTCCCTGGGACCTGCCAGGGTGCAGCCACACTGGGGTGCGAGGCTCTTGTGGTCCCCTTGTGCCACCTAGAAATGCCAGGGGACCAAACCTGTCCCTAAAACATCTTAGGAAACACCAAAGCAGAAGGGTGGGAAGGGGTCCAGGTGCCCTGAGCCTTCAGACCCCCCTGGTGCCCCCATCCAGCCTTGGGAGCCACCCGGCCACCACGCACAGCCTCCGCAGCGGGGAGGACGCATCCTCCACTTCCATCTCCCTCCCGTCCTCGGCACCGGGGTGCGGAGCACCGGGGGGGAGTGAATGCTCGGGGAGCGGAGCTGCCGGTAGCACACCCCGGCAAGCCGGCACCCGTCCCCGGGAGAGCTGAGTCACCCCAGCAGGGAAAGTGCGGAGCCGGGACAGACGCAGATCGGCGGAGGCTCGCTTTGATACTCGCGGCCGCCACACTTTGCCCCCGGTGCCGGCCACGCCAGGCTCCCAGGGATGACTCGGCCGGGCAGGGCTGGCGAACATCTGGATTTCTCCTTTTTATTTTATTTTATTTTTTTAATGCTGCTTTCCCCCCGCTTTTGCTTGGGTGGGGTTGGAGGATTTTCCACGTTTGCCCCCGGAGTTTGGTGGCCTGGGCAGAGACGTCAGAGCAGCCTCTCTCCGAGCCAAAATTGAGATTTTGGGGGGATTTTGAGCCAGGATCTCCCTTGGGCACTTGGTCCAGCTCCGCGCTGGGATGGAGAGGTGCAGGGACCCCAGAGCCTGCCCGGCACTGAGGGGCTGCTCTGTGGGTCTGTCCGTACTGGCCCTGATCCCTGTGGGGTTGTGAGCCTTTAAGGAGATGTTTGGGATGGGGAGAGATGGCAGGAGGCCATCAGAGGATCGGCCGCAGGTCAGAGTTGTTTTATTTGGAGTCTGGGATGGGAGAGCAGTCCCAGTGTGTCCGAGGGCTAGTGAGGAGCTCGGCTATTTATATCAGAGCTGCCGGCCCATGCACTGAGTGACTCAGCCTCGGCACGATGGCGAGATGGAAACATGTTTTGAAGATGGTCTAATGGGAGGGTGGGGATGGGGGACCCTCCCTGCCAGCATCCCCGGCCGCTGTCACCCCGCTCCCCCGGGGCCGCCCCTCCCAGGCAAACCCCGCACGGGGCAGCTGCTGAGATTTGGCACACTGGTGGCCAGCGTGGGCCACCTGGCTCCCCGCTGCATCACCCGCAGTGTCCCCAAACCCATCACCACGGTGCAGCCGGGGGTGGCGGGGAGGGACCCAGACCCCCATCCAGGGCTTGATGTGAGACCTGGGATTTCGGGAGGTGCAAACCCTCGCCGCCAAGCACCGGGGGTGTCCCCAGTGGTGGAGGTGACGGTGCTGGGGGTTGTGCCCCCCCTCGGCTGGTGGCCCCGTGGAGACTCCGTGCACCCTGCTGGGGTCAGGGCTCCCCGGGGCAGCGGCAGGGAGCGGCCAGGCAGGTCGGTGCCTGCAGCCGGGAGCGGAGCCCCGCGGGGTCCAGGCGCTGCGGCGCCATGGGAAGGGGCCCCCATCTGCCAGGGCTGGGGGCTCCCACCCTGGGTGCCCACCCCAGCAGCTGGCAGACACGGAGATGCAGGGCCTTGTGTCCGTCCCTCGGCCCGGTGTCTGTCCTTCCAGCTGTCCCGTGTCCATCCGTCCTTCTCTTGTGCCCTGCTGTGTCCCCATGTCCCCAGCTGCTCCTTTTCCACTTAGTCCCCTGTGGGCCCAGGGCTGCCCTGCTGCCCCACCAAGGGGCTGTGCACCCCCCCTGGGGGGCTGCCATCCACCTCCTGTGCCCTCAAAGGAGGGGGCTCCCCAAAAAATCAGTGCCCCCCGCTGCAGACTGCTGCACGCTGATGACAAGACCCTCCCGGGGGTCTCAGCCAGGACAATGGGGGGGGGACCACGGTGCCTCCGCCCCCCCCCCCGAGCTCCCCTCTCCTCACTGGGTGCCGCGCAGCCGGGTTGGGGGGACCCCGGGTTCAGGGGGGGCTCCGAGGGGGTACCCCCGAGGGGATGGGGTAGGGGGCATCCAGGGGGCTGCCCCCCCCCCCGGGGGGGGCCGTGACGTCACGGGGCGGGGCTCGGCGGGGCGGGGCGGGCAGGGGATCCCCCGGGCGCGGGGCCGCGGTGCGGCAGCGCGGAGCCCGTCGGGGGGGGCCGCGGGGCTCGGAGCGGTGCTGCGGGCTCCGGGGGCTGCCCGCCCCGGCCCGGCCCGGCTGAGCCCGGCTCGGCTCGGCTCGGTTCACCATGACCATGAGCTCCGTAGCCGAGAGTTTGCTGGGCTCCGACCCTTCCAAAGCTTCTTTCCTGGAGCTCGGCCACCCCTCGCCGCCGCACTACCCGCTGCACGGCCTCCACCCCGCCGGCCACCCCCAGCACGACCCGCCGCCCTTCGCTTCCTACGGTCGGCCCGGGTCCTACCCTTACACCGGCGGGGCCCCCCCGCCGCCCCACGGCGGCCCCTACCTGCCCTACCCGCCCGCCGGCGCCCAGCATCCCCCGGCCGGGCTGGCCCACGGCGCCAGGCTGCAGGACGCAGGTAAGGCGGCCGCGGGGTGCTCGGCGCTGCGCACCCGATCCTGGCATCCCCCTCCCTGTCCCGACCCCCTTCCCGGTCCCGGTCGCTGTCCCCGTCCCGGTCCTGGCCCCGCCGAGCCAGCGCGGAGCCGCCGGGAGCGCAGCCGCCGCCGTCGGAAGCGCACCGGGAGCGCGCAGCCACCAGTGGGCAGCGTGGATGTGGGGGCTCGGAGAGGTGGGAGGGGATCCCCCCCCCCCCCCCCCCCCAGGGGGAGACCCAAAGGGGGCTGGGGGTGATGCCCCCCCCCCGCTGCTAGCCCCGCCTGGGTGGTTGCAGGACCCCCCCCGGGGGGTGGGCGCTGAGTCCCCGCTGCTCGAGTCCTGTGCTGTCCTGTCTCAGCCCCCCCCCCCCCCACTGCACCGATTCTGCAACCCCCCCCTTCCAGCTTCTCCCCTCTGCAGCCCCCTGCCACATCGCAGCCCCGCTCTGGTCTGGTTTCCCCCAAAGCTGCTGCAGGACGCTGCCCGCTGAGCCACCCCAGAAAGAAGTGGCCCCCGGGTTCACCGTGGGGGGGTCGTGAGCATGGCTCAGCCCCCGGGACCCTGGCCCTGTCCACCCCCCCGCCCCTCCCCTGTGGGAGTGGGGCTGTGTATGGGGCGTACGGGGCTGTGCAGACACACCTGTTGCCCTGTGCTTGCCCGGTGTCCCACTGAGCCCAGGGACCACGGTGTCCCCGGTGTCACCTAAGTGTCCCCCGTCTCCATGCCTGGCATGTTTTGGTCCCCACCAAGCCCCACATCCCCAAAAGCCCCAAGGATGCTCAAAGCCACAGCAGGGGTGGGCAGGACAGACCTTGTGGCCAGGGGCTGCCTGGGGGGGGAGCAGCACACCCACAGCACAGCTTCTGCCCCCCATCACCTCTGCTCCCCATCACCTTGCAGGGCCCTGCCGGCCCCCCCGGTGGTTGCATGGCCCTGCGGCCTGCCCGCTTTTGGGGCCATGACCGGACACCGCTGTGCCTCCTGGTTCCCCTTTGCTTTACGTGGGGGCTTAAATGAAGCAGCAGGGCAGAAGCAGTTCCCGCTGCTCATCCCCTCCCCAAAAATATATCCAAAAAAGCAAGACCCGGTGCAGCCCCCGGGGTCAGGGCGGGAGGGGTGCTCTGTTGTCCTCCCGTGGTGGTGTAACCCTCTGCTCCTCTCCTCCCCCAAGAGCACGACAAGCCCCCAGCCGTCGCCAACGGGGAGCTGCGCATCAACGGCAAGGGGAAGAAGCTCCGCAAGCCCCGCACCATCTACTCCAGCCTGCAGCTGCAGGCCCTCAACCAGCGCTTCCAGCAGACCCAGTACCTGGCGCTGCCCGAGCGCGCCGAGCTGGCCGCCCAGCTGGGGCTCACCCAGACCCAGGTACAGCCACGGCGTCCCTAAAACCTTGCTGCCAGCACTGTCACGGCACGGCGGGGGGGGATGCGCCACGCACGTGGCTCGTCCCCCGTCTCCACTCCGGGAGCGACTCCGGATTAAGGCTGCGCGCTTGGAGCCGTGCCGAGCCGAGCCGTGCCGCGGCGGGCAGCCGGCGCCGGCAGGCCCCGCGGCTCGGGTCCGGGGCGCCCCTGCTCGCACCTCCCAGAGGCACCGGGACTTTCCCAGCCCCGGAGCCTGGCTGCCGGCCCAGCCGTGCCCGGCGCTGGGCGGCCCCGCGCCGCGGGACGGGGCGAGTGGGTTTTTGAAGGCGATGGGGAGAGACAGGCAGGCGGCAGCGGTGCAGCCCGGAGCCAGGGGCAAAGCGAGCTCATAAAGCCGGGGAAGAGGAGGCAAGTGGGAACCTGCCGGCAGCGCGGGGGGGACCGCGGGGAGGAATGAGCGGGGCCACCACCCCAGCCGCCGCGCGGCAGGGCCCCACCGCGCCGCACCCCGGCCCAGCCCCAGCACCCGCGCTGGGTTGGTGGGGGCACAGCCCGAGCCGGGGGGACACGTGGGGACACAGGCGGACGTGCACAGCTGGAGACTCGTGGGTTGCTCTCCGTTTATCACACGTTACCCTGGTTTTATAGCCACGTTCTCCTCCGGCTCCCCATAGTGGATTCTCTAGTGGCTTTTAAAGGGTTGGGCTCATCCCATAAGACCCCCGTGCTGGGCCAGCTGTGCCCCTGGGAAAGGGCAGGTGGTGTCCTAGGTGGGGGAGACAAGGACTGCAGAGGGGTCTGCAAAATATCGGTGCTAGGGGCCTATGGGGGGACGACGCTGTGCTCCCTGCATCCCTTGCTCACCCCGCTCTCGCCCGCAGGTGAAGATCTGGTTCCAGAACAAGCGCTCCAAGTACAAGAAGATCATGAAGCAGGGCTCGAGCGTGCCCGATGGGGAGCATCTCCACACCTCCTCGCTCTCCCCCTGCTCCCCCAACATGCCCCCGCTCTGGGACATCCCCGTGCCGGGCAAGGGGCCCCCCCTGGCCCCCAGCAACTACATCAGCAGCTTCGGCGCCTGGTACCAGCCGCACCCGCAGGACACGATGCCCCGGGGTCCCATGATGTGATGCCGCCATGGCTCCAGCACCCACCGGCTCCGGGAGGGCCAGCATTGGGGGGGGACGTGCCGCCACCCTCCCCCGAGGGGCCGGGGAGCCCAGCAATGCCCTGGGGGACCCCAGCGAATGGAGGATGAAGAAGACGAGGAGGAGGAAGGTGACCGCTGTCTGCAGGGAACTGAGGACCACCCGCCCCATCGCGGTCTGAAGCGAGACGGCTCCGGCACAAAGCCCCGGTGCGCCCGTCCTGGCGGGACAGGACTTGGCCACAGCCCCGGGTCCCTCTGTTCATGGACACCGGGGGGGGGCCCTGAGAGGGGCTGGAAAGGTGGGGAGTCCCCAGACCCCCCCAAAAAAAACAAAGCCTGGCTTTATTTATAAACACTGTCCGTTACTGTATGTGCCCCCCGTTATAAATGGGCTGTACAATTGTAAAGTAAAGACTGCTCCTCAGTACCTGCTGCTACATTTGGGGGGGTTCCCTGCTTTAGGGGGGCGGGACACTTCGATCCCTGTCCTCAGAGGCTCCCGTCTGCAGGTGAAGTAGCCCCACGGGGTGGGGGCACCCAAGCAGGGGTCTGGGGCTCCTCCTGCCCAGCTCCACATCTGCGTGGGACCTGCCGCTATTTTCAGCCCTGCTCCTCCGAAATGGAGGCGCAATTATAGTAATTGGGGGCCCCTAAGTGAGGGGCTTCTCGCTGCCTCCTTGGGGTAATTACGGGCAATTTGCAGCTGTTGAAGATGTCTCCCTTAATAGGGGTGGGAGAAGGAGGGTGGGGGGCGCAGGGCAGGTTGGGGACCCTGGGGTTACTGCCCTGCTCCTCCTGGCCCCGACACTTTGGGAGCGGGGGATCTTTTTCAGCTGCAGGTTTTCCGGAGACTCACCTCTCCCTTTATCCTTTTCAGAGGCCAGGACCTGGCTAGAAAACATTTTATGGTTATTTTCCGCTTTCCCCAGTCCTGCTTGGTGCTTGTGCTGCAGGACCACCTGCTGCATCCCCACCTGTGTCGGCTGTGGATGGGACAGGACCCGCAGCGGGGCTCTGCCCAGCAGAGATCTGGGGCTGCAGCCCGTCCGTACCTGGGTTTGCTGCATGGCACAAATGGGCTGGGTGCCCGATACCCCCACATTTTATTTCCCCGCTGAAAGCATTGCTACCTGCCTCGAGGACCTGTGCTTCCCGACCCTTCGTCCCGCTCCCTTCACTGCAGCATTTCAGTTCAGGGGTGGCAAGGTTGGGGACGGCAAAATTCTGTGCATGGCTGTGTTTGCTCCATGCATTCAGCAGTGCTTGGGGCCAGATTTTTTCCAAAACGCTTGGCTCCCACCTGAGGAGCTGGGTTTGTGAGTGATCGGCCGATAGCTGGGAGATGGGCAGGTCGGGATGGGACCTGAGCGCGGGGACAGCGTGCCCCGAGGCTCCTGGGGCAGCACCAGGTACCGAGATCGATTCCTGTGCTGGGGATTTGGGCTGCTGGCAGCCACGTGCTGGTGATCCCGCGGGGACGCAGGGCTCCAAACCCCAGCGTGGGTGCAGTTGTCCCCAAGCTGTGCCCTGGGATGGCCACCAGCACCCTGCAAGGGTGGCACTGGGGGGACGTGGAGCCTGCGGTGCAACCAGCCCCATGGCTGGGACCAAGCCCCGATGCACGGTGCCTCGTGCATGGGGGGACAGTGTCCCCAGGGGGGTTACAATTTCTCGTACAGAGACTGGGGAAGACCCAGCCCCTCACAGGGTGGGATTGTCCCCGGGCAGGAGCTCTGTGACTTTGCTTTGAGTGCTATTTTCTGGCTATGGGAAGGGGCTGAAACATGGCACTGGCTGCACTGGCAGCTCGGGGTGCTGGGCGCCGAGCACCAGCCGTTTGCACTTGGGGGGAACCCCCTGATGGCAGTGGGGTTGGAGGAAACTCAGCACCTTTCTGTGCCCAGGAAGGGAAGGATCTGGCCTGCAGGGACGTGTACGGGCCGGCCGAGAGGTCTGCACCCGTGCCACGACGTGCGCTGCCGCTTCCCCTCTTTGATATCCGTTCCCGGGCTGGGGGAACGCGGGCGGCAGCGGCCACGGCTCCCGCTCAGCTTTCCTGACGGATGTGCTGCCAAGGACCTGCAGCCAGAGCCGCTCGCAGGTCCTGTCTTGCAGCAGGCGCTGGCTCCCGGGATCCTGCCCGCCCGGTGCTCGCGGCTGCCTTGCACCGAGCCTCGATCATAGCAGCGCCGCCACCCCCCCCGCTGCGCTGGCACCTGGGGGGGGTCGCAGCCCGCTCAGGGCACCCATGGGTGCAGGCGGCTTTTGTTATGTGTGAAACAGTGGCGGTTTGTCCCCTTCAGTGCAAAAAAAGGTGTTTGTGCCCTGGTTCTGCTCGGGATGCTCCTGCAGAGAAAGGGATGGGGTCTGCAACCCAAGGAGGGGGGGCTTGGGGGCTTTTCTGCCCTTTCCTCTGCACTCGGACAGGACCACGATCCTGCTGTCTGCTGTGCACCAGGAGAGGGGCAGCGTTTCCGGCACAGCATCACTAAAGCTGGTCTTCGCTCCTCTCATCAGCCAGGAGCATCCTTGGCTTGGGAAGGCTCTGAAAAGGCCAAGAGCCCGAGAACATCCCGCTCTGGAAGGAATCAAGCCACTGACCGGGAGAAATCCCCTCCAGATTCCCTTCCCTGGGGAATGGGGATGTCTCTGGGCTTGTTTGGGTCCCTCTTCCCTCCACCAGCCCAGGCTGGGTGTCCAACCTGCCCCCTTCAGATTCCCAGGGGATGTTCGGGCAGCTTCGTGTCCCCTTTCTGTCCCCAACCCCACCTGCGCAGGGTGATGCTGGCTCTGCTGGTGCTTCACCCAGGGTACAAAGGCAACCGAGATGTCCTTGAAGCCACCCGGGACCATTTCTCTCCTATTTTCCAGGTCCAACGACGGTGGCCAAGCCCCAGCCAGCGGCGATGCCGCGGTTGCCTCGTGTCCCTCCTCGGCGCTCCAGCTGCCGCGTGCCGGGTTAGCCAAGAGCCAGGGAGGCGATGAAGACATCGCGGATGCCAGGCCGGGCCGTGGGCGGGTGGCTGCCCCCGCTCTTTGTGCTGGCAGCGGCGTGACGCAAGCGGCTGGAAGCGGCGTGTTGCAACGGGGCAGGAAACGCGCGCCGCGCTGGGAGGGCTGCGCGCCGGGGCTTGTGCGCGCGGTCATGGGGCAGAGCTGTGTGGGGACACCGGCGGGCACCCAGCCCTGCTCCCGACAGCTTGGACCCACGGGGGCTGGGAACCAGCTCTGAGCCTTCATTGTGCCCGTGGCCAGTGGCAAAATGCCCTCTGTGGGGTTGGGGCTGTCCAGCATCCCCATCCCGGTACCCTCCGGTGCTGCTCTCCATCCCCTGTGGTGGTGGTGGAGGATAACTGGGATAAGCAGTTTGGGGGTTTCTGGGGTAAAGGAGGGTCACTTTATTCCCAAACTGGGTGATAAATGCTGGGAGGAGTGGGGGGGGGGGGGGGGGGGCAGGGGGCAATGACCTGCCTACGCTCTTCTGCTTTTGGGAGGATGCAGGGGCAGGAGGAGAGGGCTTGTCCCTGGAGAGGGACATCCAGGTCCTGTGGCTGCTTTTGGGAGGATCTGGGAGTCTTGTCCACCTCTGGGCTCAGGGCTGGTGGAGCTGCAGTTGATGCTGGTGGTGCCCCCCCCTTGTCTGTGGGGAGGAAAAGGGGGGAAAGCAGCCAGGAGGCGCCGTGCCTGGCTCCATCGGGCAGGTGCAAAGGGGGCTCCAGCTCCTGGCACCCACGGCACGGGCACCCCCGGCCCCATGCAGGACCTGCTGCGCAGCTGGGGTGTCGGGGCAGGGCAGGAGGGACGAGGGGCTGCATGAGCACAGCCTCTGTGAGCCAAATTCCTGCCAGGCGCCCATCCCCAGGGTGTCGGGGCTGGCTAGAGGAGCCCGGTTTGCAGGCAGTGCCGCCGGAGGGGAGCAGGATTAGCGCCTGTCCGCGGGCAGAGATGCGCCCAGCCTTTATATAATCCACGAATATGTAATCTTCTTTCTTTTCTTTTTTTTTTCTTTTTCCCTAAATTAAAAAAAAAAAAAAAAAAAGGGCCAGCTCATGACATGCTTCTCACTCCAGGCAACGCCGCTCGGTTTCCTCCTCTCCCAACCCGCCCGCCGCCTCCTTGCTCTTGCTGGCAGCCTACCCCTAATAAAACGCAGTGTCTCCAGCGTGTCTGCCCGCCTGCCGGCTGTGGGTCGGGTTTGCACGCAGCCTCCAACCCCAACCCCAACCCCAAGCGCTCGGGGACCAGGGGCTGGCAGCTCCCCTTAACCCTTCGCAGCCAGCCTGGACACGCAGACGCCCGTTTGGGGACACCCGAGGTCCCTCTGCAGCCACGGCTGGGGTGGACAAGGCGGGGACGAGGTGATGGGGATGAGTTGGGGACCTCGCGGGTGCAGCCCGCTCGGGGAAGTCCCCGCTGGTGCAAGGTGCGGGGACAGCCCCTGCGTGTCCTCGATCATTTCAAGGGGGACGTGGGGACTGCTGTGGGTGCGCTGGAAGCTGGCTGCGTCCCGGCCATGCCCGCAGTGCAGAGGGACCAGACCAAGGGGGCTGGGTGGGGGCTTTGGGGGACCCCATCCATGGCCACCGGGGACCAGGGCAGGTGCACGGGGGCTCAAGGGGCTGGTGGTGCCGGCACGGCACCGGGCACGGCTGTCCCACAGCGGCACGGCAGCAGGCAGGGGTCCCCGCCAGCCCCTGCTCACGCAGTGACCCCAAAGGGGACACCGGGACAGCCCAGCTGCCCTCCCAGTTTGCACGGCTCAGAGCCTACCGGTTCCCAGTAAGCGCAGTGGAAGGGAAGCGGCGTGGCTCCACGGCATTTTGGAGGCAGCTCTGCAGAGCAGGAATACAATTTTTTTTTCCCCAAAAAAAGTTCCCTTCCCACAAAGAGGTGGTCAGGGGAGCCAGAAGTGGACATTCCCGTCACCTTGCCACTGTCACGCCAGGTCCCCAGCCGCCCCCAGCTGTCCCCAGAACACGGGACGTGGGGCTGAACGTGAAATTCCCTGTCCCAGAAAACTCCTCTGTGGCTGGGGTCCTCCCCGCTCGCTGGCAAACCTACCCCAAAAATAGCGTTGGGACAGCCTTAAAATTCAAAGTACTTTTATTAACATTCGCAGATCAGCTTCTGTTTGCTAAGAAAGCAGCAAAGGGGGCTCGGAGGAAGCCCCTGTCCTTGGAGGGAGCAATCACCAGCCAGGTTGGTCTTAAAAAAAAAAACGCAAACAAACAAACAAAAAAAAAAACAGAACGAAACAGCTTGGTTTTGATCAACTTTATACAAACGAACCTTATGTACACTCTCTTTTTTCCCCCATACACCCCTATTTATATAAGGCAACATAAATAAGATCCTCGGGACTGTACAACACATATGAACACTTCTTAAAACTGCACTTTCTGCTTTTAAAAAAATAGCATCACTCTCTTAAAAAATAGTAAAGAGTTTTTTTGTTTTTTTTTAAATGTGTTGTCGACTTATTTAAAAAATAGGCATTCTGCTTTGCCGTTAGCTTAAATGACAGATGGAGGCACTGTTAGAAAACAGACACTAGCACATTTTTCTCTTTAAAAAATAACTTAAGCCATTCCTGAACAGTTTAAATATTAAAATATTCCCCCCCCCCATTTTTATTTTTATTTTTTTAAATTTTTAAATAACCACCTCGTTGTCTGAGCATTGTCCTGGGTGATCCCCGTGAAGCTGCCGTGGCTCCGCAGCCCTGGCCGGGCTGGGGGTGCCGGCTGGCACCCATGGGACACCCACGGTCCCGCAGACCGGTGCCGGTCCCCGCTCGGCACTGGATTTTGGGTGCTGCGAAGGCGAAACGCGTCCCATGCCCTCGACTCCGACGGGCACCCCGCAGCCGTCTCGCCTCTTCCTCCTCCTCACCATGGCTTTGGTCCCCGTGTTTCCATCCCAAGCAGGGCTCCGGGTGTTCCTCGGGGACCCCGGCACGGAGCAGTCGCCCCCAAAACAGCTCGCCCCAGGGGGGGCACCATGGCCGGTGGGGAAAAACGCGGCTTCCGGGGGGCCGTTGCTGTCAGGGGGTGATGGAAAAAGAAAAATGCATGAGAAGGATTCGCCCCCTTTTCCTTGCTTTCCCTTGGCGTGGAGCTAACGAGTTTAACCCTTTGCGGTCCTGTTGTTCCTGAGATGAGAGTATAGGATATATAAGTGTATATATAGGGGTGTGTGTACATGTGTGTCCTGAAAACACTTTTTTTTTTTTTAAAAAAAAAAAAAGGAAGAAAAAAAAAGTGGGGGGAAAAAAAAGGAAGGAAAAGGAGTCCTGCCACTGTCTCTTGTTCCCTTTCCCACGCCGCACTCTTAGTAGACTGCGCCAGGGTTGGGGGGCGGCCCCGGGGAGGTGTGATGCATCGTGGCGGCCGGCGGCGGCTGGTGGGGTAAGTGGGGTCCGCTGAGGGTCTGCGGGTGGTACCAGGGGTTGTGCTCCTCCAGGAAGCCGGGCGAAGAGCTGTAGGGGAGCGGCTGTGGGAGCGGGGTCCGGCCCGGCGCGCTGCCGTGCGAGTTACTGTCCCAGACGGCCGGGGAAGGGGGAGAGTTGCAGGCCATGGAGTCGCTGTTGTTGGGGCTGTGCTCCAGCGGCACCTCGCCGTTCTTGTAGAGCTTCTTGAACTTGGAGCGGCGGTTCTGGAACCAGATCTTCACCTGGCAGGGAGGGACAGGGGTGAGTGCCCTGCGTCGGCTTGCAGTGGGGTTGCGGGAAGGCACCCCGGGGCTTGGGGGGGTTGTGGGGAACCCGGACACGCGGCACATCGTGGGAAGCCACCTGTGGTAGGGGGGCCGTGGGGAGCCAGCACGCAGCAGGTGCCGTGGGGAGCCACCTGTGATATGGGTGCTACAGGGACACCGGACACGCCGTGGGAAGCCACCCGTGATATGGGTGCTATAGGGACCCCAGACATACTACGGGAAGCCACCTGTGATATGGGTGTCGTGGGGACCCCAGACACCCCATGGGAAGCCACCTATGCTGTGGGTGTCTCAGGGACCCCAGACACACCGTGCACCACAGGAAGTCACCGATGACAAGGATATTACGTAGAGCCCACACACCAGGCACCATAGACAAAGCCACCTTTGGTGCGGGTGTCATGGGGACCCCGGACACCCCATGGGAAGCCACCTATGATGCAGGTGTCGTGGGGACCCTGGACACTCGGTGCATGGTGGCAAGCCACCCGGGACGTGGGCGTCGCGGGCCGCCCGTCACGCCATGCATCACGGGACACCGGCCCGGCACGTCGCGCGTCGGGAGCGTCCCCGGCGCTGGGTGAGGCCGCGGCGCTGGGCGCCCTTGGGCCCCGGGGAAGGGGTGGGGGGGGCGGTGGTTGTCACCCAAACAGGATGTCCCTCTGGGAGCGGGTGACGCGCTCCGTCAGCCCTTTGCCGAGTGTCCCCGATTGCTTCATCGCCCAAGGGAGGAGGAGGAAGGCCGCGCTGGGGAGCGCCGCGCCAAGGGCGGCACAAGGGCGCCGGCGCCAGCCCGCAGGCAGGGAGGGCACCGGGACAGGGACGGGACGGGACACGGGAAGGGGTGGCCGTGCTGCGGTGGCGGCGGTGGCAGCCTGTCACACCAGCAAGGACAGCGGGTAGGGGTTGTGCCTGCGCCTGACAAGCCTCAAAAGCGAGGGTTTGGCCCCAAAGCTGGGAGGCAGCGTGGGGAAGAAGCACATCTTGCCCGTCCCTTCTTGTTGGGTGTAAACAAAACTGGCAGCCCCCGGACAGCGCCTTTGGGTGCTCCTGTCCCCAATTCCAGTCTCCCACAGGAGCTGGGAGCTGGGGTGCCAGGAGGACAGACAAAAGCGGAGCTGTGGAAAGCCCGGGCAGGAGGAGCAGGGGCTGGCAGGGGCTGGACCCGGCTGGATTTGGAGCGAATGAGCCAGGATGTGGGGTCCTGAGCACCCCATCCGCAGCACCCAACTCAAGCACCCAACTCAAGCGCCCTGTCCTGAGTGTCCCATCCCGAGCACCCCGTCCTGCCTGGGATTTCACATTCTGGGAAGCCGGGTGCTGACCCAGGACACTTCCAAGGACTGGGGCAGGATTCGGCCCCTCCTGGGTGACTGGGCAGAGCAGGGTCTGAGCTGGGGCTGGCTGCGGAGCCAGGGGATAAACCCTGAAACTGCGGATAGGGGCATGGCCGGGATCCGTTCCTTCTCCCCGCTCCTTCCCTCCTCTCCCCCGTCCCCTCGGCACCACAGATCTGCTCCCTGCGGCGAAACCCAGCAGCGAGGATCCCTGCACCCTGCAAAGGGGGAGCACCCATCCCTGGCATCCCCCAGACCCCCCCATCTCTCACCACATCCCAAAGGGACAGCTTCATCCAGAGCCGCACCGAACCCACACCGACTTGGGGGTTGCAAAAAGGGGGGGGGGGTGCAACTCCGTCTCCCCCTCCCGCCTCTCCCCTCTGGCTGTGGCTGGGATTTTTTTTTTTGGGGGGGGGGGGCTCAGCCCTTACCTGGGTCTGGGTGAGCCCCAGCTGGGCGGCCAGCTCGGCGCGCTCGGGCAGCGCCAGGTACTGGGCTTTCTGGAAGCGGCGTTGCAGAGCCGCCAGCTGGTAGCTGGAGTAGATGGTGCGGGGCTTGCGGATCTTCTTGGGTTTCCCGTTGACCATCCGCACCTCGGGCTCCGGCTCCTCCTTCACCGACACTGGGCACAGAGCGCAGAGGTGAGGACGGGGCTGGAGAAAGGGTCCCAGTGCAGCCCCCCCATCCCCTCCCCAACCCGGGGTCGCCCCGCTCTGCAGCACCGGAGGGGGCTGAGCACCATCCCCAAAACCTCCCCGTCCTCCGGTGGGAACAACGCACCGGGAACCCCTGGCGCAGCCCCGCGGCCGCCCCGTCCCCAGCTTATGAACACTTTATTTTTATTTTTTTAGTAGCGGGGGGGGGGAGGGCACAACCTCGCCAAACTCCCAAGCAGAGGGGAAGGATACGACCCCCATTTCCCAGGCATCCTACCTGCATCCTGGGCTGGGAGCTGCTGGTCCCTGAAGTGGCCGTACTGGCGGTAGGAAGGGCTGTAGGAGTAGTCGGATTTGGGCGAGTAGGTGCCGGCAGCCCCGATGCCGTTGAGGTTGAACTGGTGGTAGGGGTAGTGGCCGACGGGCTGGCTGTAGGACTGGCCCGGGTAGTAGTCGTGCTGGCCGGTGTAGTAGCCCAGGTCGGTGACGGAGGACTCGGGCAAAGTGGGGGAGTCCTTGGAGGCGGCATGGCAGCTCAGCGAGCCCGACAGGTCGGTGAGGATGCTGGAGAGCTTCTTGTCAAAGGAGCCGCTCATCGCTGGAGCGGGGGGGCTGCCCGCCCGGCTGGGGACCCCCGGCTGCCCGCGCGTCAGGCCTGGCGTGCCCAGAGCCGGCTCCCTCCGCACGGCTTCTGGCGAGGAGCAAGCGAGCGACTGTGCCCAAACCTCCAGCCCCGGCCGCCTGCTTAAAGCCTTTAATTATGGAGCAGGGCAGGGTGGGTGCGCATTCCTATTGGCTCCAGAAATATTGCCTGGGAGGCAAAACAGGCTCCTGCCTCCTGTTTTTTTTTTTTTTTTTCCCTTCTCTTTTTTTTTTTTTTTTCCCTCTCTCAAGAAACAACAAAGAGTGGGTGAAAGAGGGAGAAGGAATAAATAAAGATCGCAGGCTCCCAGCTGCAGGAGCAGGGGAGGAAGGAGGGAGGCGGGCAGGGCCCCCAGGGCACCGGGCGGTGCAGGGGGGGGGGGTTGCAAGGGGGTCGTGGTCCTGGGGGTGCTTGGAGCTAAGGGGGGGTTGGACAGAGAGTGCGGGGCATCTTGCTGGGGCACATGGTGTAGGAAGGCTTGGGGTTAGGGAGTATGATGGATTCATGTTTGGGGCTGGGGGGCTGCAGGGTTAGGTGCCAGGAGGGCAAGACCTCCTCCCCAGCTCCCACCTTCCCCCAGCAGCTCCCAGTGTCTCCCAGTACAGCCCCCTCCCCAGGGCACAGCCCCCCGGACCCCAAAACTTGCTCTCCACCCCCTGCCTCTCCTGCACCAGGGGGACCTCGGTGCCAAGTCCCCATCCCAGGGCTGCCCACCCGCAGGCTCCGCGCCCCCCTCCCAGTCCCACTCAGGGTCCTGACCCCCCTGCTGCCCTAAAAGCCCCCCCGCAGCGTCACCCAGCCCAGGCCCCCCAGGCGAGGCCCTGCCACCCTTGTCCACCCACAGGGCTACCCCCAGCCCCCCCAGCCCCCCAGCAGGAAGGGGAATAGAGGGGGGATGGGATTGGGGGTCTTTTATTTTGGTGGGGGGTCTCTACCTCTCCTGGCAGGTTCCTGACCCTAAGAAAAGTGGCTGGGGGGCTTGGGGGGGGGGGGGGGGGGGGGGGAGCAGATTCTTAAGCCTGACTGGGGCTTTTGTGTTGTTAAATGAAAAATTTGCCACCCCAACCCCCACCGGGGGCCCCCCCCCACAGGCACTGCCCCCCCCCAGCCCCCGGGTGCCCCCCCCGCCGCCGCGCAGCGCGGTCCAATGGCGCCACCAGGCGGCCCCCGCGGGCACTGCGCGGTCCGGGGGCCGCGGGTTCGAGTCCCGGCCCCGCCGCCACCGAGTCGGGCACCGGGATGGGGAGCGGGGTGGGGGGGAGAATGAGAAAATTGGTGAAATTATAGAAATTGGGAATGGGACGGGACGGAATAATTGGGATGGGATGGGTTAAGAATAGAAGTAGAATTCATAGAATAAAATAGAATTTGAAAAGAAGAATAGAATAAGATTTGAAAAGAAGAAGAATAGAATAGGATTTGAAAATAATTAGAATTTAGAATAGGATAGGATAGAACAGGATAGAACAGGATAGGATAGGATAGGATAGAATAGAATAGAATAGAATAGAATAGAAGTGATGTAGAAGTGATGTAGAATAGAAGTAAAACAGTAGAATAGAAGTAAAGCGGAGAAGAATAGACTAGAAATAGCACAAACTAGAGTACAACAGGAGCAGAGATCAGCTCCAGGGGGAAGCAGCCGGCCGTGATGGGAAGCACAAGCGTGACCCCAAAGCTGTGTCTGGAGGCACGGGCTCACCTCCCCGCATGGGAACTGTAATTTGAGATTGAGGAATTAATTCCGAGGGGACAGAAATGTCTGGGACAAGCCCGGCCCTGCCGTCCGTCCTGCTCGGAGCTGCGCGAGGGCCTCCCTGGGGAGGTTCCCAAGGTCCCGGGGGAGCCGCTGGGACATCCCCAGGTCCCCAGCCCGGCTGTCCCACCAGCCGGCCGGTCACCGGGGCTGGTTTCTGCCCCGAAATGGGTCCTGAGGCAGGAAAAGCCGGTCGGAGACCTGCTCGGAGAGCTGCACGCCGAGCGGCGAAGGCAGCTCGGGAGCACGGTGCAAACAGGGAGCAGGTCTGTTCAGTCCCGAACCAGTTTGGGACTGGGAGACACTGGTGCCTGCGGCTGCCGAAGGCTGCTCGGCCAGGCTGGCTCCTGTCGAAGCCCCAAACTGGGGAGCTCGTGGATAGCACGGGGGGGGGGGGGGGGGGGGGCGGGGGTGGAGGGGGGAGGTCCAGTTTGGGTGCCCAAACCTGGCAGAAGTGGGTGGCTTAATTGGAAGCGGCTTAGAAGTGGCTTAATTGGGGTACCGGGGGTCTCTGCAAAAGTGGGTGCACGGGGGGGAGGGGGGGGCACACACCAGGCAGGGCTGGCCTCGAAGCCAACCCCCCCCCATATTGTCCCCTGTACCCCCCACAAGCTAGGGAGGGTCCCCAAGGTGCCCCGATTGAAACGACCCCCCCGCCCCCCCCCCCCCCCGAGCCCAGCGGTGCCGCCGGGGGTCCCCTGGTGTCCCCCCCTCCTGTCCCAGCGGCGGGGACGGGGAGCGGCGGGGGGGGGGGGGGGGGGCTCCAGAGCGGGCCGACCCGCGCTGCCCCCGCCCCAGCAGCATCCTTGGTCGGACGGCTCCATCTAGCGGCATTTTGGGTGCTCACACCCCGCCTTTGGGTGCTGACACCCCCCTTGGGTGCTGACACCTCCCCCTTGGGTGCTGACACCCCCCTTTGCGTTCTGACACCCCCCTTTGGGTGCTCACTCCCCCCTTTGGGTGCTGACACCCCCCCGAGACTCAACGCCCTCCTCAGTGGCCATAATACCTTCCCTGGGGGATAATACCCCCCCCCCCCCCAGGTGTAAGCATCCCCCCTTTGGGTGCCAGCACCCTTCCCTGGGTGCTCACACCTCCCTTTGGGTGCAAACATCCCTCCTTTGGGTCCGCCTCACCCCAAAATGACCCAAAGGCAGGGATCGGGGACAAGGGGCAGGGGGTGGGGGACAGGGGACAGGGGAGGGGGGACGGGGTGGGGGACACGGTGCCAGGTCCCGGTGCTGGCAGGGCAGTGCCACGGTGCCAGCCGGTCCCCGGTGCCGTCACACTTTCCGGTGACACCGGGGAGCGGGTGACAAGAGGGGCACGGGGCGTGGGGGGGGGGGGGGGGGGACAGGACATCCTGCACCCCGTTGCCGGCCGAAGGGACGGGTTTCCTGGCACGGGTGGGAGCGGTGCCAGGCCCCCCCTCCCCCCCCCCCCCGGTGACCTCGGCCTGCTCGGGGACACCGGGAGGGGACACGGCCACCGCCGGCACCTCGCCTCGCCGGGGTGACGCCACGGGCGCACCGTGGAGGCTCAGGCTTGACCTCCTGCCCTCGGCTGGGGTGGTGGGGGGGGGGGGGTTGTTGTCCGTGTGTCCTGTCTGGTCTGTCCGTCTGTCCGGCCCGTCCATCCATCCCGAGCACACGACGCCCCCGGGAAGGGCTCGGGGTAAGGGGGGGGGGGGGGGGATGGGGGGGTTGTTGAGCAATTCCCAGGCAGGAATTTGGCCTCCGTCGGCACAAACAAGCCTCGGGGCCCAAGGCGGCCTCCGCTTCTGTCCTCCTCGGGGCTGGGGGGACAAGACTGGGCCGCGCCCCCTCCCCCCCCCCCCCCACCCCCAAGACCCCCGCATTGAGGCTGCGGGAGCAGGGAAGGTCCCTCGGGTGCCCCCCCCCCCCCTCCCCCCCAGCCGGTGCCGCAGCCCCCATGGGTGGGAGGCTCCCAGGAGCCGGTACCGGGCAGGGAGCCCGCGGGAGGGGAGCCGGCACCGGGCACGGAGCCGGCACATTCCCGGCGTTCCTGGGCAGCCGGGAGCCGCCGTGGGAGGCCGGGGATTTTCTCGACCCCCTCCACCCCCCCCCAAAGCCCCTCGGACCTCCCAGCGGACGCTGAGCCCCAACCCCTCCTGCCTCAGTTTCCCCCCACCCCTGCAGCCGCGGCGGAGCCCCCAGGATGCAGCAGCAGTAGGACCCTGCGGGGGTGGGGGGGGGGGGGGGAGGCATCGCCACCCCATAATTTACTGCTGCTCCTGCCCTGTGGCCAGGCTGGGGATTTGGGGGGAGGGGGGGGGTCCCCACGCCAAGGGGGGTCCCAGCGTTGGTGGTCCTGGCCCTGCCTGGAGGGGGCTTATCCTGGGGGGGGGGGGCGCGGGTCCCATCCCAGGCAGGTCCCGACTTGGAGGGCTCAGCCTGGGGAGCCTTGTCCCGGGGGGGGGGGGGGGGGGGGGGGGGGGCACCCCGCATGGGTGGGCACGGGGGGGGGGGGGTGCACCCAGCCCTGCCTCTTTGTGCTGCGCGTGCCCCTGTGTGCAAGTCCCTGCGTGTGCACGCAGGGCACAGGTGTGCACGGGGCTGCAGTGTGCGCATGCAGTTGTGTGATTGCACCAGGGGGGGTGCGCCGAGGCGTGTGCATGTGCAGGAGTGTGTGTGTGCATGCACAGGCCTGTGCCGTGCAGAGGCGTGTGATTGCACAAGTGTGTGCATGCACAGGTGTGTGATTGCAGGGGTGTGTGCACGCATCGAGCTGTGTGCTTGAACGGGCGTGTGTGCACGTCGGTGTGTCATTACATGGGCTGTGCACACGCAAGTGGGTGCTTGCACAGGCATGCGCACACACCCAGGTGTGTGCTTGTATGGCTGGCTGCTTGCACACCCAAGTGCATGCTGGTACAGCTGTGTGCTTGCACACGTGTGTGCATGCCCAGGTGCATTCTGCTATGGCTGAGCGCTTGCGCATGTGTGTGCACACCCATTTGCATTCCGGTATGGCTGGCTGCTTGCACACGTGTGCATACCCAGGCGCATGCTGGTATAGGTGGTCACTTGCACACGCGGGTGCACGCCCAGGTGCATTCTGGTATGGGGGACTGCTTGCGCCAGCATGTGCGCGCCCAGGTGCATGCCGGTAAAGCTGCCCCTTGCACTCCCGGGTGCACACCCAGGTGTGCGCCCTCCTCCCCCTCCCACCCCCCCCGCTCCCCGCCCCGTGCCCGCGCGCCCCACCCTCGCGCATGCGCCGCCCGCCCCCTCCCTCCGCAGGTGCCGGGAGGAGGAGGGGTGGGGGGCGTGCGGGGGCGTGCGGCCCCTTTAAGGGGAGTGCCCGGAAGGGCGCGCGCGCGCGCCCCTCCTGGCTACGCCCTCGCCCTGCCCCGCCCCGCGCGCCCGCAGCGCACCGGCACCGGCGCGACCGGGAGCGGGGGGTCGGGGTCCGGGGGCTCCGGGTTCGAGTCCCGGGGCCGGTTCCTGGGGGGGGGGGGGCGGCCGCCATGGCGCGGCACCCCGGGGTGCTGGGGGTGCTGGTGCTGGGCGCCCTGCTCCGCGCCGCCGCCTTCAACCTCGACACCGCCTTCCCGGTGCTCAAGGAGGGCGCCGCCCGCAGCGGCTTCTTCGGCTTCTCCGTGGCGCTGCACCGGCAGAGCGAGCGGCAGGAGCGGTACCTGTGCGTGGGGGGGGGGGGCAGCACGGTACTGGGGGGTGTGGGAGGGTGGAGGGGTCCTGGGGTGCACCTGGGGGAGGCCCTGAGGGGGTCCTGGGGGGCCCCCTGGGAGGGGGGGTGTCCTAGGTGCTAAGGGGGGGTGGGGAGGGTGAGGGATGTGCAGAGATTTTGGGGTCCTGGGGTGGTTTGGAGGGGGGATTTAGGGTGTCTGGAGGAGGGTTCAGGTGTGTTGGGGGGGGCAGAGCCTTGAGATCAGGGCAAGGGGGGGGGGGGCACAAACCTCCCCTGTGGCTCCGTGCCCCTTTGTTAGGGTGGGGATGTCCCGGTCCCACCTGGAGCAGCAGCACCCTGGTGCTGAGCACCTGGTGTGGCCGCGTCCCAGCAGCCCGGTGCCACGGGGCAGGGACTGTCCCCTCCTCAGCCCTACCTGCGGCCCCCTCCCTGACCCCCCTCCACCCCCCATCCCATACGGAGCAATGCCAGGTCCCATCGCACTGCAGGAACCCGCGGGCTGCAATTCCCTCAGCTCAGCCCTCAGCACCCCCCCTTTTTCCAATGCTCCCCAAACAAACCCTACATCTGTCCCCAAACAAACCCTAAATCCATCCCCAAACCCCCAGACCCTGTCCCCAAATCCCTCCTGCTGGCGGCTACCTTGCTGCAGGCACTCGGGGCAGGCAGCCAGCACGGGCTGGGTTTTCCTCGCCTGGGGGCACCCATGGGGTAACACCCAGGGGCTCCCTGTGCCTGTTTTTTTTTTTTTGGGGGGGGACGGGGGGGGGGACACCAGTGGCAGACCAGCTGGGGTGCGTGCTCTGCATACCACGGATGCATTTCGGCCACTCACCCGCCGTGGGATGGCTCCGTCGCTGTCCCTGGGGAGCGGGACAGGGGTGCAGGAGCTGGTGGTCCTTGGGGGGTCCCCAATGGTGAGGTGGAGGGGACGTGGGGGCAGAGGGGCCCGTGCGGTGATGGTGACTGTCACTTTGTCCCCGACGGGGTCCCTCGTATGGGGTCTGGAGCCCGGTTTTGTGGTCCCCCCCGAGGTTTGGGGTGTGAAATCCTGGGGGGCTTTGCAGCCCTGGGGGGGCTTTGCCACCCCCTTGGGAGCGAGGAGGGGGCTGCGGGATGCCGAGCGCGACTCCGCTTCCCCGCGGTGTTCACCTGCGGGCGGCTGGGGCGAGTGCGGGCAGGTTTTGGGGAGGAACCTGAGTCTTGAGCGAAATACCCGAATCCTGAGAGCCGCCCCCAGCCCTGCTCCTGCTCAGGGGGGTGCCGCCTGCCCCCCCCCCCCCCCCCCCGGCTTGCACCCAGCAGGATCCAACCTTTGCTTGGTGCGGATGTGGTGGGACCGAGGCAGGCGTTGCCACCGCTCCCTGCCCTCCTGCAGCCCGGTGACAGCCACCAGCTTCCTCCCGGGGTGTCTGCGGTCGGGGCTGCAGCCCTGCCGGGGGGGGGGGGACACCCCATCCCCAGCCCCCCGGTGCCGGGTATCACCGGGGCGTTGGTGCCTCGGCCGTGCCCTTTGCTTGCCGCCGGCTCCAAAGTGCAGGTGCGTGCAGGGTGGGGACAGGAAGGGGACGCTTCCTGCCCCGCTCCTCCCTGCCACGGGGCTCCCGGAGAGGTTTCGGGGTGCTCCGCTGCCCGTCCTCACCCCGCTGCCATCGTCACCTTCAGCAGACCCCCCTGCGGAGCTGGGTGTCCTTCGGGGACCCTTCCCTGCGGGGTGGTGGCCGGCAGGACCCGGTGTCCCCGTGCCCACGGAGGTGGCTGGGACGTGTTTTTTTTTTTTCTTTCCCGGCCCCGTAGCCCGGCCGAGGTTTGTTTGCTCGCTCCTCCTGGGGCCAGGTGAAGGCTGGCTGGAAGCGGCGGCGTTATCAGAGAGCACACAGCTCCTTCGGGCCCCGAGGGCTGAGCCCGGCCGCTCCCGCGGGCGCTGGGATCCTGCTCACGGCGGTGCCAGGCTCAGGGGTTCCTGAGCAATGCAGGGAAATCGAGGCACGGGGGGGGGGGGATGCAGCAGCACCTACATCTGCCCACCCCTCTGCCTCAGTTTCCCTCCCGGGGGAGCAGGGATTGGGGCAGAGCCGCGAGCAGAAGCTCCCGGCTGGCAGCAGGGTGAATTCTTCACTTTTCCTCCTTCCCGCCCCCCCAACCCCAAAACCTCCCTCCGGGGACTTCTGCTAATTCAGGAAATGTGCTCGCGTGTCTTTCCGCTCCTTGCCAGAACCAAGCTCAACCCCCCCACACTCCCCATCACCCCCCCCCACCACCACCACCAGCCGGGGCCTGTCGGGAGCTGCCGGGGCGCTGGGGGCTGCGGCGCCTTGGCAGGGGCTGGAGCCATCCTGGCTCCTGGGGATGCTGCTGGAGCCGCTGCCCCCCCCCCCCCTCGCCCGCCTCCTCTGCGCCGCCTGCATCAGCGGATTTGGCTGACCAGGGCTGTCTGGGGGGGCACAGGGGGATTGTAAAAGCCCCCCCCCCCCACCTTCCTGATGCTAATGTAACAGCACCGGAGGTGGGTATGGGGTGGTGAAGGGGGGGGGGTTGGGGCTGGCCCGGAGTAGCTAGTCTTTGGGGGGGGGGCTATAGCGGGGTATATAGCATCGATCCGGCTTTGAGGGGGGGTCAAGGGGGAGCTGAGCTCTTTGGGGCTGAGCCGAGCTCGCAGCTTGCCCCATCTCCCCGCGCTGCAGCCCCCACACTGCTCCTATCCCCCCTCCAGGGTGTTGGTGCTGTTGTGTGGGGTCCAGAGGGCCCCCCCTTCATTTACCAGGGCGGATTAGGAGGGGGCACGGCCTCCCGCATTCCTGCCTCCCTTCCCAGCCTCCCCCCTTGCTGCTCTTTGGCCATCCCCGAGCTTGCTCCATCGGCTGGAAAGGACAAGCACGAGGCCTTGGCTGAGCCCCATCCCGGCCCCCGCCTGGGCTGGGACCCCCCCCTTTTTGCTTGGACTGCTGCCACAACCAGCCCTGTGCCCCCCCCCCCCCCCCCCCCCCCCCGGGGGGGCTCCGAAGCCCTCAGCATCCTAAGAGCCCCCCCCCAGCTCTGAGCATTTCCCTGGCGGGTGGGTGGCTGCAGGCGAGCCTGGGCTGGAGGCAGGGGGCTGGTGCTTTGCCCCCCCATGCCCCCCCCCCCGGGGGGGTGTCAGCAGCACCCCCAGGAGGGGCATGGTGCTGGCAGGAGCCTCCTGGGCTCCCTGAGTCACAGCCCTGAGTCACTTCCTTGGAGGTGAGCGGAGAGCAGCGGTGCCCTCTTGTAGTGTTTCCCCCCCCCCCCCCCTTCCCAAAATAAGGGGGTGGGCAGGAATTGGGGCGCCGAGCTCCTTTGTGCCACCCGGGACAAAACACCACTGCACCCGCCGGGTCCCCAGGGGACGCGGGCGTCCCGGGGGGCGCTGACCCCCGGCCCCATTTCCATCCCTTTTTGGGGGGTTCTCCTGCGGCTGAGCAGCTTTTCACCCCCCCCCCGCCTTTATCCCCCTCCCCTCGCAGCATCCCGCTGGCTCGGTGCCCGTCCCGGCGTGCCGGGGCTGGGGCTGCCTGGGGCCCCGCATTCCTCCTGCGCCTGGGCTTTGAGTCAGCGAGCGCTGCCCGGACGCGCCCGCGCTGCCGGCACGGTGCCGCGGTGCCAGCTTGGGGCCGTGCTCCTCTCTCTTTCTGTGTTTGTCCCCCCCCAAAAAAAAAAAAATCCCCACAGCAGCTGCTCGGGATGGCCATGGGATGGTGGGGTTGCTGAGAACGGGCCGGCTCGGTGCATGAATGCCTCTGTGGGACAGCCGGGATGCGCCGGCTACCTGGGCACCGCTGTCCCCCCATGCGTGTCCCCCCCCCCCCCCCCCCCCGGGCTCGGGGACGCCGTTTCCTGCCCTGGCACCCGTGGCCGTGCCTCCTCCTCGCCATTGTCCTCGGGACTTCCCGGCGGAAAGGCCTGGCCTTTCCGCAGCCCCCGCATCCTCCCGTTGTCCCCGAAGCCCCCCGGTACCCCCGCGCCCCCCTACCTGGGCACCGTGGGGTTTGGGTGGGTTTTGGGGGCTGCTTGGGCTGGGGGGCGCAGCATGGAGGGGTGCTTCAGGTGGGTGCTGGGGGCCATTTTATTCTGCATTTTTATTAAACACGCATTCACCCTGGCATGCCAGTGTGCCCCCCCCCCCCGGTGTGGCACCGCAGTGACTCAGTGACCCGCGGGGGCCTGAGTCACCCCAAAAGCGTGCCCCGGGACCCCCACATGGGGTGGGACGAGCCCAGGCTCATGCAAGCAGGGCTGGGCTTGGGGGGTGGGGGGGTCGTGTGTGCTGGTGTCCCCCCCCCCCCACCAGCTCTATCCCCCCTCCCCGGCCGGGCCATGTTTATCGCAGCATTCCTGGGCTGGCACGGCTCGGGGGGGCGGCGAGGCTGTCGGATGGGACACAGCTGCGGTGCCGCAGCCCTGGCGGCTCAAAGGTTGGCTGGGGAGGGCTGCGGCTGTTTACCCACGTGGGGCCCCCGCTTGGCTTCCCCGGCACGGGCAGGGGGCTGCCTGCCAGGCTGGGGGGGGGGGGGCGCAGGCTGTTCCCCCATATGCTGGGGGGGCTCGGATTGGAGTATGGGGGTGCAAGGAGGGCGTCCTGCGTTCCTGCGTCCCTTTGTTTCCCATGCCCTTTGGGGTCTTCGGTGCGCCCTGCTCAATTTGGGGTGTGCTGGGTGTTCCCCCCCCCCGTTACCACTGCCAGCCCCCCCAGCCCCTGCTCTGCCCCCCAGGTTGCTGGTCGGGGCGCCCCGAGATGAGGACCCGCAGAACGGCACGAGGACAGGCGCCGTCTACGCCTGCCCCCTCTCCGCCTCCACCAGCGACTGCCAGAGGCTCGACATCGAGCTGAAGAGTGCGTGAGCACCCCGAGCACCCCAAAACCACCCCGTGACACCCCCGCCAGCCTCCCCTGCCTCGGGGCGGGGGGTTCCCTCCCCCCCTTCTCACGCTGCGTCTTCCTCGGCCAGGTGAGCCGGACAAGTACATCATCGAGGACATGTGGCTGGGGGTGACGGTGGCCAGCCAGCGGCAGCCAGCTGGGAGGGTGCTGGTGAGTGCACGCCCACCCCATTTCCCCCCCCCCCCCGCCCCGGCATGTGCACCCCATTTTCCTGCACACGTGAACCCAGTTGCCACCCCCCACCCGGCAGTGGGAAATGGGAGTACAGCCATGGGATGGTTTTAGGGTGAGCGTGGGGGGAGAGCAAGAGCTGGGAGCCCCCGGGAGCTGGTGGGGTGCTGGGGCGCCCTGTGCCTGGGTGGGTATATCGGGGTGCATCGGGATGCTGGGGGGTGGCTCGCGTGGGGCTGGGACTACAGCTCCCAGCATGCAGTGCAGGGGGGGGCTTGGGGGCAGGCTGATTGCTGTGGCAGTGCATGCTGGGAGTTGTAGTACATATGTGTGGGGGGGTGATTCCTGCATCCCAAACCGTGTTCACCCCCCCCTGCTGGCACAGGAGAGGCTGCAGAGCCCCACTGCAGGGGCTCCTCATCACCTCCCCGCTGTCACCTCCCCGCTGTCCCCCTGGCTTGGGTGACAGCACGCAGACCACTGTCCCCCTGGGGTGCGCCAGGCTGATGCTCTCCCCCCGGGTGGGGGGCAGCAGCTGGGTGCGTGCCCCCCCCCCCCCCCATCCTGCTGCAATGGCGCACCAGAAGCAGGGCGCTGTCCATATATACGGCCCTATATCAAGGCAGGGCCCCCCAGCCCCGCAGTCACACCCTGGGGAGGACCCCCCAGCCCTGCGGTTACGCCCTGGGGAGGAATCCCCCCGCCCCCCCCCCACCTCATTTTTAGGGGTGTCCCGGCAGGCTTGCGCCCACCGCTACACCAGGGTGCTGTGGTCGGGCAGCGAGGACCAGCGGCGCATGGTGGGCCGGTGCTACGTGCGGGGCAACGACCTGCGCCTCGACCTGACCGACGAGTGGCAGACGTACCACAACGAGATGTGCAACTCCAACGTGGACGCGGAGGAGACCGGCATGTGCCAGATGGGCACCAGTGCCGGCTTCACCTCCAACATCATTTATTTCGGGGCACCCGGCGCCTACAACTGGCAAGGTGCGTCTGGGGCTGGGGGTGTGCAAGGACCTCCTGCTTCCCCGGGACCGTATTCCCACGTGGCATCCCTGCACGGGGGAGCATGGACACGTGTGTCTGAGCGTGCACACGCTCGTTGTACAAAAGTGCACGTGTGCACTAAGCCGCGTGTGTTTGCATGCTTGTGCAACGTGCCCCGTGCATCGCGTGTGCATGCCTCTGCAATGCTGCACGGAAGCATCTCTGCGTGCATTTGCACGCGTATGGCCATGCACGTGCTTGCTTGTGGGTGCGCAAGGGGAGTGGGTGCCCCCTGATACCTTCCCCCCCCCCCCCCCCCCCCCCCCGTTGCAGGTACCAACTACATGCTGAAGCGGGAGACGTGGGACCTGCACGACTTCTCCTACCCCAACGAGAAGAACGGCAACACCTACATAGGTGGGGGGCAGCGCGGTGCGGGGCCCCCCCCAGTTCCTCCTGGGGCTGGAGAGGGTTTGGGGCCTGGAGGAGGGGGGAATTGTGGAGGTTCCTAAAGCACTGTGGGGTTTAGGGGGGCTTGGAGACCCCAGGGATGGCGTGAGGGGGCTGGAGGGCATCACGGGGTGGGGGGGGCATGGGGTCTGGGATTTTGGGGATGCGCCGCGGGCTCACGGCGGGGCTTGGCCGCAGGGTACACGGCGGAGGTGGGCAGCGGCGTGCTGCAGGAGGACGCGGTGACGGTGGTGGCGGGTGCCCCCCGGTACCAGCACACGGGCGCCGTGTACCTGCTGAGCACCAGCCCCCAGAACACCCTGGAGAAGAGCAGCGTGCTCCGCGGCCACCAGGTCGGCTCCTACTTCGGCAGCGCCGTGGCCCTGGCAGACCTCAATAACGATGGGTGAGACCTGGGGGGGGGTTTGGGGTCTGTCTTGGGGCAGCCCCCCCAAGGCTCAGAGGCATTTCTGTGGCTCACAGCATGGGGGGGATGCTGCTTTGGGCTCTGGGGTTCTTCCCGCCTGCTTTGGGGTCTTTTTGGGGAGAGTCATCTTTCTGGGGCTTCTGAACAATTTTAGGGGGGGCTCCCCTTCCCTTGGGGGGGGTGTTGGGGTATGGGGGGGGGCACCGGCCCGTGTCACAGTCCCCTTGTCCCCACAGGTGGCAGGACCTGGTGGTGGGAGCCCCCTACTACTTCCAGCGGAAGCAGGAGGTGGGGGGAGCCGTCTACGTGTACATGAACGAGGTGGGGGGCTTCCAGCCCGACCCCAGCCTGGTGCTCACCGGCCCCAGCTACTCCGCCTTCGGCTTCGCCATCGCCAGCATCGGGGACATCAACCAGGACGGCTTCCAGGGTGAGGGGACGGGGGGCCACCGGGCTGGGGGGGCAGTGGGGCTGCTTCTGGGGGCGTGCGGGGGTCCTCTGGTAAGGGGAGATCCCACTTCGGGGGGTGGTCAGGGAGGTTGGGGGTGAGCAGAAGGGGATGGGGGGCACCTTGTTTTGGGGGGGGAGAGGGGAGCTTCTGGAGGGGCTGGGTGGGAATTGGGCATGGGGGGGGAATTAAAGAGGGGAGCTCGGACGTGTCAAGGCGCTTTGTGGCAGCCCCTACCCCACGTCGGTGGGGCTGACCCCTCTCTGCCACCCACAGACATCGCCGTGGGGGCTCCGTTCGAGGGGGGCGGGCAAGGTCTACATCTACCACAGCAGTGCAGGAGGGCTGCTGGCCAAACCCAGCCAGGTGCGGACCCCCCCACCCCACCCCCCCCAAAAATGGAAGGGGGCTCAGGGCTGCCTCTGAGCATCCTGTCCTCCAGCCTGGGACGCAGGGGCTCGAACCCCAAATCCGTGGGGTTGATGGGGTGCCGGTGCCCCCCCCCTTCCCCAGGTGGTCAGCGGCTCGGACCTGGGCCCCGCCAGCATGCAGACCTTTGGGTACTCGCTCAGCGGGGGCCTGGATGTGGACGGCAACTCCTACCCCGACCTCCTGGTGGGCAGCTTGGCGGAGAGGGTGGCCCTGCTCAGGTAGGGGCGCGGGGACCGGGGACAGTGCATCTCCGGGGACAGCGGGACGGGTACGGGAGCGACCGGGTTGGGATGCTCAGGCAGCCCCCTGCCTCCACCCCAGGGCTCGCCCCGTGCTCAACATCCTGGACAAAACCTTCACCGTCACCCCCAGCAAGGTGGATCCCGCCCGCTGCACGCCCAGCTCCTGGTGAGACCCGGCACGGCGGGCACCGGGGTCGCGGCACGGTGCCGGGGGCTCCGCTCACCCACCCCTTATCCCCCCCCCCCCAGCATCACAGTGACCGTCTGCTTCGCCTACAACCAGAGCGCTGGCAACCCCAAGTACAACGAGAAGATCAGTGAGTGCACGGGGGGGGTGCGCTGGGGGCACGTGCACGTGCGTTTGTGCGAGGGTGCGTGCAGAAAGGGTGCCCGGAGGGGAACGTGCATGCAGGGGGGTGTGCACGTGTGTTTTGGGGAGGTGTTTTGGGTGTGTTTTGCACGCACTAAAACACGTGTGCTGATACGTGGGGGGGGTGTGCATGTGCTGTGCATGCGCCCAGGGGTTGTGCTGGAGGCATTGTGTGTGTGCAATGGGGCACGCGAGCGTGCGGCACCCACGGCTCTGCTCCCCTCGCAGCCCTGGAGTACGTCCTGGAGGCGGACAAGGAGCGGCACCCCCCCAGGGTGAGGTTTTTGGGGACGCACTCGGCCACCTACCGCGGTGTCTTCCCCATGCCCGAGACCCACTGCGAATCCAAGGAACTCCTGCTGCTGGTGAGTGTGCACGTACACACGCGTGTGCATGGCAGTGCGCCGCAAGCTGCTCTGCGTGCATCACTGGAGCCAGGGGACGAGGAGCAGACGGGATGAGGGGACGCCGGGGTGCGGAGGGGAGGAGAGGTGGAAATGTTGGTGGCTGTGGGGTTGTAGGGTCTCGCGAGCAGGCTGTGCCTGCGCATGGCGGGGCTTCGCTGCGATTGCTGCCCCCCCCCCCCTCACAGGAGAACATCCGGGACAAGCTGCACCCCATCGTGCTCTCCATGAACTACTCGCTGGTGGAGAAGCCCAGGAGCTTCCAGCTGGGTCCCCACTCCCTCGACGCCTTCCCCGTCCTCAACCAGGACCAGTCCCACGAGAATGAGACCAAGGTGGGCTGCCCGCGCCCACCGGGCTGCGGGGACGGGAGGGGGCACGGGGCGTGACGTGTGGGGACACCCCTGCCCCTCAGATCGAGTTCCAGAAGGAGTGCGGCTCCGACAACAAGTGCTACAGCAACCTCCAGATGCGGAGCGGCTTCATCAACGAGCAGAATCAGTTCCTGCCCAGGTGAACACCGGGGTCCCCAGCACCTCTCCTGCCCACGCTGAGCCACCTCTTGGCCGCGGCGTCCCTATCCTGGACCGTGCTGGGTTCCCCGTCCCACCTGGGGCGTTTTTGGGGGGGGGGGGGGGGGGTTGGTGGCCCCCCCCCGTGCCGAGCGGGTCCGGTCTCTGCGCAGGCTGAACGGCACGCAGGTGCTGCAGTACAGCCGGGACCTGCGCAAGCTCCACCTGGGCGTGAACATCACCAACGCGCCCAGCACCGACTCCAACGGCGAGGACGCCCACGAAGCCCAGCTCAACATCACCGTGCCCCCCAACCTGCTCTTCTCCTCCGTCCGCCCGGTACGGGGGCGTCCTCCCATCCCCGGGAGGGAGGCTCAAGGGTCTGGGGGGGGGCGGGGGGGTCCCAAGCCTTTTCTCGTGTTCTCTTCTTCTGCAGAGTGGTGCCTGCACCTCCGTGGAGGAGACGGTGCTGTGCGAGCTGGGCAACCCCTTCAAGAAGAACCAGAGGGTGAGTGTGTGTGTGTGTGTGTGTGTGTGTGTGTGTCAATGCCCCCCCCCAAAACCCCTCCGAGCCTGGGCTGGGGTCTCGGGAGGGTCCTTCCCAGCTGCTCCACGGCCCCGGGTGTTGCAGTTGGAGCTGCTCATCACCTTCGAGGTCAACAGCATGGCGCTGGACACGCGGGAGGTGCTGATCTGGCTCGACCTGTCCACGTGAGCGTCCCTGGGGTGGGGGGAAAAAGGTGCTGGGAGGGATGGGGGGGGGCTTCTCCTGCGCTCGGTGGAAACGCACCCGTGGCACCGGTGTCGTGGCATCGCATCCATCAGCATTGCTGCTCTGGGAAGGGTTTGGG